>NC_092104.1:52983084-53357410 GCF_045679555.1 Salvelinus alpinus | reverse complement strand
CTATATAAAATCTACTCCTACTCTTCTGCTTTTGAAGCAACAAGTCGGATTTCAAATCGGGGCTACCAATCTGTAACTAGAGCTATTTTTCTAACCCTTCGCCTGTTTTTCTGGCTTCGGAAAAAAATGCCAGAAGTTAGCAGATTCATTAAATTCAAAACAACTTTAACAAACAAATGCCGTTTTGACCCCTTTCCCATCATTTTACAGAAAACAATGTTTTCTATATAAAATCTACCCCTACTCTTCTGCTTTTGAAGCAACAAGTCGGATTTCAAATCGGGGCTACCAATCTGTAACTAGAGCTATTTTTGTAACCCTTCGCCTGTTTTTCTGGCTTCGGTAAAAAATGTCAGAAGTTAGCAGATTCATTAAATTCAAAACAACTATCATTTTGACCACTAAACCAAAGAGTTTGACAAAAATATATTGGATTAAAACTTCCCTCTACTTCTCTGCTTGTCAAATGCGGAGAAGGTTTATTCAGTATGGAACTTACGTTACAGCAGTTTTACTAAATGCACTACCATGTGTTTTTTAAACTTTCACAAACAACTGCCGTTTTGACCCCTTTCCCAACATTTTACAGAAAACAATGTTTTCTATATAAAATCTACCCCTACTCTTCTGCTTTTCAAGCAACAAGTCGGATTTCAAATCGGGGCTACCAATCTGTAACTAGAGCTATTTTTGTAACCCTTCGCCTGTTTTTCTGGCTTCGGAAAAAAATGCCAGAAGTTAGCAGATTCATTAAATTCAAAACAACTTTAACAAACAAATGCCGTTTTGACCCCTTTCCCATCATTTTACAGAAAACAATGTTTTCTATATAAAATCTACTCCTACTCTTCTGCTTTTGAAGCAACAAGTCGGATTTCAAATCGGGGCTACCAATCTGTAACTAGAGCTATTTTTCTAACCCTTCGCCTGTTTTTCTGGCTTCGGAAAAAAATGCCAGAAGTTAGCAGATTCATTAAATTCAAAACAACTTTAACAAACAAATGCCGTTTTGACCCCTTTCCCATCATTTTACAGAAAACAATGTTTTCTATATAAAATCTACCCCTACTCTTCTGCTTTTGAAGCAACAAGTCGGATTTCAAATCGGGGCTACCAATCTGTAACTAGAGCTATTTTTGTAACCCTTCGCCTGTTTTTCTGGCTTCGGTAAAAAATGTCAGAAGTTAGCAGATTCATTAAATTCAAAACAACTATCATTTTGACCACTAAACCAAAGAGTTTGACAAAAATATATTGGATTAAAACTTCCCTCTACTTCTCTGCTTGTCAAATGCGGAGAAGGTTTATTCAGTATGGAACTTACGTTACAGCAGTTTTACTAAATGCACTACCATGTGTTTTTTAAACTTTCACAAACAACTGCCGTTTTGACCCCTTTCCCAACATTTTACAGAAAACAATGTTTTCTATATAAAATCTACCCCTACTCTTCTGCTTTTCAAGCAACAAGTCGGATTTCAAATCGGGGCTACCAATCTGTAACTAGAGCTATTTTTGTAACCCTTCGCCTGTTTTTCTGGCTTCGGAAAAAAATGCCAGAAGTTAGCAGATTCATTAAATTCAAAACAACTTTAACAAACAAATGCCGTTTTGACCCCTTTCCCATCATTTTACAGAAAACAATGTTTTCTATATAAAATCTACTCCTACTCTTCTGCTTTTGAAGCAACAAGTCGGATTTCAAATCGGGGCTACCAATCTGTAACTAGAGCTATTTTTCTAACCCTTCGCCTGTTTTTCTGGCTTCGGAAAAAAATGCCAGAAGTTAGCAGATTCATTAAATTCAAAACAACTTTAACAAACAAATGCCGTTTTGACCCCTTTCCCATCATTTTACAGAAAACAATGTTTTCTATATAAAATCTACCCCTACTCTTCTGCTTTTGAAGCAACAAGTCGGATTTCAAATCGGGGCTACCAATCTGTAACTAGAGCTATTTTTGTAACCCTTCGCCTGTTTTTCTGGCTTCGGTAAAAAATGTCAGAAGTTAGCAGATTCATTAAATTCAAAACAACTATCATTTTGACCACTAAACCAAAGAGTTTGACAAAAATATATTGGATTAAAACTTCCCTCTACTTCTCTGCTTGTCAAATGCGGAGAAGGTTTATTCAGTATGGAACTTACGTTACAGCAGTTTTACTAAATGCACTACCATGTGTTTTTTAAACTTTCACAAACAACTGCCGTTTTGACCCCTTTCCCAACATTTTACAGAAAACAATGTTTTCTATATAAAATCTACCCCTACTCTTCTGCTTTTCAAGCAACAAGTCGGATTTCAAATCGGGGCTACCAATCTGTAACTAGAGCTATTTTTGTAACCCTTCGCCTGTTTTTCTGGCTTCGGAAAAAAATGCCAGAAGTTAGCAGATTCATTAAATTCAAAACAACTTTAACAAACAAATGCCGTTTTGACCCCTTTCCCATCATTTTACAGAAAACAATGTTTTCTATATAAAATCTACTCCTACTCTTCTGCTTTTGAAGCAACAAGTCGGATTTCAAATCGGGGCTACCAATCTGTAACTAGAGCTATTTTTCTAACCCTTCGCCTGTTTTTCTGGCTTCGGAAAAAAATGCCAGAAGTTAGCAGATTCATTAAATTCAAAACAACTTTAACAAACAAATGCCGTTTTGACCCCTTTCCCATCATTTTACAGAAAACAATGTTTTCTATATAAAATCTACCCCTACTCTTCTGCTTTTGAAGCAACAAGTCGGATTTCAAATCGGGGCTACCAATCTGTAACTAGAGCTATTTTTGTAACCCTTCGCCTGTTTTTCTGGCTTCGGTAAAAAATGTCAGAAGTTAGCAGATTCATTAAATTCAAAACAACTTTAACAAACAAATGCCGTTTTGACCCCTTTCCCATCATTTTACAGAAAACAATGTTTTCTATATAAAATCTACCCCTACTCTTCTGCTTTTGAAGCAACAAGTCGGATTTCAAATCGGGGCTACCAATCTGTAACTAGAGCTATTTTTGTAACCCTTCGCCTGTTTTTCTGGCTTCGGTAAAAAATGTCAGAAGTTAGCAGATTCATTAAATTCAAAACAACTATCATTTTGACCACTAAACCAAAGAGTTTGACAAAAATATATTGGATTAAAACTTCCCTCTACTTCTCTGCTTGTCAAATGCGGAGAAGGTTTATTCAGTATGGAACTTACGTTACAGCAGTTTTACTAAATGCACTACCATGTGTTTTTTAAACTTTCACAAACAACTGCCGTTTTGACCCCTTTCCCAACATTTTACAGAAAACAATGTTTTCTATATAAAATCTACCCCTACTCTTCTGCTTTTCAAGCAACAAGTCGGATTTCAAATCGGGGCTACCAATCTGTAACTAGAGCTATTTTTGTAACCCTTCGCCTGTTTTTCTGGCTTCGGAAAAAAATGCCAGAAGTTAGCAGATTCATTAAATTCAAAACAACTTTAACAAACAAATGCCGTTTTGACCCCTTTCCCATCATTTTACAGAAAACAATGTTTTCTATATAAAATCTACCCCTACTCTTCTGCTTTTGAAGCAACAAGTCGGATTTCAAATCGGGGCTACCAATCTGTAACTAGAGCTATTTTTGTAACCCTTCGCCTGTTTTTCTGGCTTCGGTAAAAAATGTCAGAAGTTAGCAGATTCATTAAATTCAAAACAACTATCATTTTGACCACTAAACCAAAGAGTTTGACAAAAATATATTGGATTAAAACTTCCCTCTACTTCTCTGCTTGTCAAATGCGGAGAAGGTTTATTCAGTATGGAACTTACGTTACAGCAGTTTTACTAAATGCACTACCATGTGTTTTTTAAACTTTCACAAACAACTGCCGTTTTGACCCCTTTCCCAACATTTTACAGAAAACAATGTTTTCTATATAAAATCTACCCCTACTCTTCTGCTTTTCAAGCAACAAGTCGGATTTCAAATCGGGGCTACCAATCTGTAACTAGAGCTATTTTTGTAACCCTTCGCCTGTTTTTCTGGCTTCGGAAAAAAATGCCAGAAGTTAGCAGATTCATTAAATTCAAAACAACTTTAACAAACAAATGCCGTTTTGACCCCTTTCCCATCATTTTACAGAAAACAATGTTTTCTATATAAAATCTACTCCTACTCTTCTGCTTTTGAAGCAACAAGTCGGATTTCAAATCGGGGCTACCAATCTGTAACTAGAGCTATTTTTCTAACCCTTCGCCTGTTTTTCTGGCTTCGGAAAAAAATGCCAGAAGTTAGCAGATTCATTAAATTCAAAACAACTTTAACAAACAAATGCCGTTTTGACCCCTTTCCCATCATTTTACAGAAAACAATGTTTTCTATATAAAATCTACCCCTACTCTTCTGCTTTTGAAGCAACAAGTCGGATTTCAAATCGGGGCTACCAATCTGTAACTAGAGCTATTTTTGTAACCCTTCGCCTGTTTTTCTGGCTTCGGTAAAAAATGTCAGAAGTTAGCAGATTCATTAAATTCAAAACAACTATCATTTTGACCACTAAACCAAAGAGTTTGACAAAAATATATTGGATTAAAACTTCCCTCTACTTCTCTGCTTGTCAAATGCGGAGAAGGTTTATTCAGTATGGAACTTACGTTACAGCAGTTTTACTAAATGCACTACCATGTGTTTTTTAAACTTTCACAAACAACTGCCGTTTTGACCCCTTTCCCAACATTTTACAGAAAACAATGTTTTCTATATAAAATCTACCCCTACTCTTCTGCTTTTCAAGCAACAAGTCGGATTTCAAATCGGGGCTACCAATCTGTAACTAGAGCTATTTTTGTAACCCTTCGCCTGTTTTTCTGGCTTCGGAAAAAAATGCCAGAAGTTAGCAGATTCATTAAATTCAAAACAACTTTAACAAACAAATGCCGTTTTGACCCCTTTCCCATCATTTTACAGAAAACAATGTTTTCTATATAAAATCTACTCCTACTCTTCTGCTTTTGAAGCAACAAGTCGGATTTCAAATCGGGGCTACCAATCTGTAACTAGAGCTATTTTTCTAACCCTTCGCCTGTTTTTCTGGCTTCGGAAAAAAATGCCAGAAGTTAGCAGATTCATTAAATTCAAAACAACTTTAACAAACAAATGCCGTTTTGACCCCTTTCCCATCATTTTACAGAAAACAATGTTTTCTATATAAAATCTACCCCTACTCTTCTGCTTTTGAAGCAACAAGTCGGATTTCAAATCGGGGCTACCAATCTGTAACTAGAGCTATTTTTGTAACCCTTCGCCTGTTTTTCTGGCTTCGGTAAAAAATGTCAGAAGTTAGCAGATTCATTAAATTCAAAACAACTATCATTTTGACCACTAAACCAAAGAGTTTGACAAAAATATATTGGATTAAAACTTCCCTCTACTTCTCTGCTTGTCAAATGCGGAGAAGGTTTATTCAGTATGGAACTTACGTTACAGCAGTTTTACTAAATGCACTACCATGTGTTTTTTAAACTTTCACAAACAACTGCCGTTTTGACCCCTTTCCCAACATTTTACAGAAAACAATGTTTTCTATATAAAATCTACCCCTACTCTTCTGCTTTTCAAGCAACAAGTCGGATTTCAAATCGGGGCTACCAATCTGTAACTAGAGCTATTTTTGTAACCCTTCGCCTGTTTTTCTGGCTTCGGAAAAAAATGCCAGAAGTTAGCAGATTCATTAAATTCAAAACAACTTTAACAAACAAATGCCGTTTTGACCCCTTTCCCATCATTTTACAGAAAACAATGTTTTCTATATAAAATCTACTCCTACTCTTCTGCTTTTGAAGCAACAAGTCGGATTTCAAATCGGGGCTACCAATCTGTAACTAGAGCTATTTTTCTAACCCTTCGCCTGTTTTTCTGGCTTCGGAAAAAAATGCCAGAAGTTAGCAGATTCATTAAATTCAAAACAACTTTAACAAACAAATGCCGTTTTGACCCCTTTCCCATCATTTTACAGAAAACAATGTTTTCTATATAAAATCTACCCCTACTCTTCTGCTTTTGAAGCAACAAGTCGGATTTCAAATCGGGGCTACCAATCTGTAACTAGAGCTATTTTTGTAACCCTTCGCCTGTTTTTCTGGCTTCGGTAAAAAATGTCAGAAGTTAGCAGATTCATTAAATTCAAAACAACTATCATTTTGACCACTAAACCAAAGAGTTTGACAAAAATATATTGGATTAAAACTTCCCTCTACTTCTCTGCTTGTCAAATGCGGAGAAGGTTTATTCAGTATGGAACTTACGTTACAGCAGTTTTACTAAATGCACTACCATGTGTTTTTTAAACTTTCACAAACAACTGCCGTTTTGACCCCTTTCCCAACATTTTACAGAAAACAATGTTTTCTATATAAAATCTACCCCTACTCTTCTGCTTTTCAAGCAACAAGTCGGATTTCAAATCGGGGCTACCAATCTGTAACTAGAGCTATTTTTGTAACCCTTCGCCTGTTTTTCTGGCTTCGGAAAAAAATGCCAGAAGTTAGCAGATTCATTAAATTCAAAACAACTTTAACAAACAAATGCCGTTTTGACCCCTTTCCCATCATTTTACAGAAAACAATGTTTTCTATATAAAATCTACTCCTACTCTTCTGCTTTTGAAGCAACAAGTCGGATTTCAAATCGGGGCTACCAATCTGTAACTAGAGCTATTTTTCTAACCCTTCGCCTGTTTTTCTGGCTTCGGAAAAAAATGCCAGAAGTTAGCAGATTCATTAAATTCAAAACAACTTTAACAAACAAATGCCGTTTTGACCCCTTTCCCATCATTTTACAGAAAACAATGTTTTCTATATAAAATCTACCCCTACTCTTCTGCTTTTGAAGCAACAAGTCGGATTTCAAATCGGGGCTACCAATCTGTAACTAGAGCTATTTTTGTAACCCTTCGCCTGTTTTTCTGGCTTCGGTAAAAAATGTCAGAAGTTAGCAGATTCATTAAATTCAAAACAACTTTAACAAACAAATGCCGTTTTGACCCCTTTCCCATCATTTTACAGAAAACAATGTTTTCTATATAAAATCTACCCCTACTCTTCTGCTTTTGAAGCAACAAGTCGGATTTCAAATCGGGGCTACCAATCTGTAACTAGAGCTATTTTTGTAACCCTTCGCCTGTTTTTCTGGCTTCGGTAAAAAATGTCAGAAGTTAGCAGATTCATTAAATTCAAAACAACTATCATTTTGACCACTAAACCAAAGAGTTTGACAAAAATATATTGGATTAAAACTTCCCTCTACTTCTCTGCTTGTCAAATGCGGAGAAGGTTTATTCAGTATGGAACTTACGTTACAGCAGTTTTACTAAATGCACTACCATGTGTTTTTTAAACTTTCACAAACAACTGCCGTTTTGACCCCTTTCCCAACATTTTACAGAAAACAATGTTTTCTATATAAAATCTACCCCTACTCTTCTGCTTTTCAAGCAACAAGTCGGATTTCAAATCGGGGCTACCAATCTGTAACTAGAGCTATTTTTGTAACCCTTCGCCTGTTTTTCTGGCTTCGGAAAAAAATGCCAGAAGTTAGCAGATTCATTAAATTCAAAACAACTTTAACAAACAAATGCCGTTTTGACCCCTTTCCCATCATTTTACAGAAAACAATGTTTTCTATATAAAATCTACCCCTACTCTTCTGCTTTTGAAGCAACAAGTCGGATTTCAAATCGGGGCTACCAATCTGTAACTAGAGCTATTTTTGTAACCCTTCGCCTGTTTTTCTGGCTTCGGTAAAAAATGTCAGAAGTTAGCAGATTCATTAAATTCAAAACAACTATCATTTTGACCACTAAACCAAAGAGTTTGACAAAAATATATTGGATTAAAACTTCCCTCTACTTCTCTGCTTGTCAAATGCGGAGAAGGTTTATTCAGTATGGAACTTACGTTACAGCAGTTTTACTAAATGCACTACCATGTGTTTTTTAAACTTTCACAAACAACTGCCGTTTTGACCCCTTTCCCAACATTTTACAGAAAACAATGTTTTCTATATAAAATCTACCCCTACTCTTCTGCTTTTCAAGCAACAAGTCGGATTTCAAATCGGGGCTACCAATCTGTAACTAGAGCTATTTTTGTAACCCTTCGCCTGTTTTTCTGGCTTCGGAAAAAAATGCCAGAAGTTAGCAGATTCATTAAATTCAAAACAACTTTAACAAACAAATGCCGTTTTGACCCCTTTCCCATCATTTTACAGAAAACAATGTTTTCTATATAAAATCTACTCCTACTCTTCTGCTTTTGAAGCAACAAGTCGGATTTCAAATCGGGGCTACCAATCTGTAACTAGAGCTATTTTTCTAACCCTTCGCCTGTTTTTCTGGCTTCGGAAAAAAATGCCAGAAGTTAGCAGATTCATTAAATTCAAAGCAACTTTAACAAACAAATGCCGTTTTGACCCCTTTCCCATCATTTTACAGAAAACAATGTTTTCTATATAAAATCTACCCCTACTCTTCTGCTTTTGAAGCAACAAGTCGGATTTCAAATCGGGGCTACCAATCTGTAACTAGAGCTATTTTTGTAACCCTTCGCCTGTTTTTCTGGCTTCGGTAAAAAATGTCAGAAGTTAGCAGATTCATTAAATTCAAAACAACTATCATTTTGACCACTAAACCAAAGAGTTTGACAAAAATATATTGGATTAAAACTTCCCTCTACTTCTCTGCTTGTCAAATGCGGAGAAGGTTTATTCAGTATGGAACTTACGTTACAGCAGTTTTACTAAATGCACTACCATGTGTTTTTTAAACTTTCACAAACAACTGCCGTTTTGACCCCTTTCCCAACATTTTACAGAAAACAATGTTTTCTATATAAAATCTACCCCTACTCTTCTGCTTTTCAAGCAACAAGTCGGATTTCAAATCGGGGCTACCAATCTGTAACTAGAGCTATTTTTGTAACCCTTCGCCTGTTTTTCTGGCTTCGGAAAAAAATGCCAGAAGTTAGCAGATTCATTAAATTCAAAACAACTTTAACAAACAAATGCCGTTTTGACCCCTTTCCCATCATTTTACAGAAAACAATGTTTTCTATATAAAATCTACTCCTACTCTTCTGCTTTTGAAGCAACAAGTCGGATTTCAAATCGGGGCTACCAATCTGTAACTAGAGCTATTTTTCTAACCCTTCGCCTGTTTTTCTGGCTTCGGAAAAAAATGCCAGAAGTTAGCAGATTCATTAAATTCAAAGCAACTTTAACAAACAAATGCCGTTTTGACCCCTTTCCCATCATTTTACAGAAAACAATGTTTTCTATATAAAATCTACCCCTACTCTTCTGCTTTTGAAGCAACAAGTCGGATTTCAAATCGGGGCTACCAATCTGTAACTAGAGCTATTTTTGTAACCCTTCGCCTGTTTTTCTGGCTTCGGTAAAAAATGTCAGAAGTTAGCAGATTCATTAAATTCAAAACAACTATCATTTTGACCACTAAACCAAAGAGTTTGACAAAAATATATTGGATTAAAACTTCCCTCTACTTCTCTGCTTGTCAAATGCGGAGAAGGTTTATTCAGTATGGAACTTACGTTACAGCAGTTTTACTAAATGCACTACCATGTGTTTTTTAAACTTTCACAAACAACTGCCGTTTTGACCCCTTTCCCAACATTTTACAGAAAACAATGTTTTCTATATAAAATCTACCCCTACTCTTCTGCTTTTCAAGCAACAAGTCGGATTTCAAATCGGGGCTACCAATCTGTAACTAGAGCTATTTTTGTAACCCTTCGCCTGTTTTTCTGGCTTCGGAAAAAAATGCCAGAAGTTAGCAGATTCATTAAATTCAAAACAACTTTAACAAACAAATGCCGTTTTGACCCCTTTCCCATCATTTTACAGAAAACAATGTTTTCTATATAAAATCTACTCCTACTCTTCTGCTTTTGAAGCAACAAGTCGGATTTCAAATCGGGGCTACCAATCTGTAACTAGAGCTATTTTTCTAACCCTTCGCCTGTTTTTCTGGCTTCGGAAAAAAATGCCAGAAGTTAGCAGATTCATTAAATTCAAAACAACTTTAACAAACAAATACCGTTTTGACCCCTTTCCCATCATTTTACAGAAAACAATGTTTTCTATATAAAATCTACCCCTACTCTTCTGCTTTTGAAGCAACAAGTCGGATTTCAAATCGGGGCTACCAATCTGTAACTAGAGCTATTTTTGTAACCCTTCGCCTGTTTTTCTGGCTTCGGTAAAAAATGTCAGAAGTTAGCAGATTCATTAAATTCAAAACAACTTTAACAAACAAATGCCGTTTTGACCCCTTTCCCATCATTTTACAGAAAACAATGTTTTCTATATAAAATCTACCCCTACTCTTCTGCTTTTGAAGCAACAAGTCGGATTTCAAATCGGGGCTACCAATCTGTAACTAGAGCTATTTTTGTAACCCTTCGCCTGTTTTTCTGGCTTCGGTAAAAAATGTCAGAAGTTAGCAGATTCATTAAATTCAAAACAACTATCATTTTGACCACTAAACCAAAGAGTTTGACAAAAATATATTGGATTAAAACTTCCCTCTACTTCTCTGCTTGTCAAATGCGGAGAAGGTTTATTCAGTATGGAACTTACGTTACAGCAGTTTTACTAAATGCACTACCATGTGTTTTTTAAACTTTCACAAACAACGGCCGTTTTGACCCCTTTCCCAACATTTTACAGAAAACAATGTTTTCTATATAAAATCTACCCCTACTCTTCTGCTTTTCAAGCAACAAGTCGGATTTCAAATCGGGGCTACCAATCTGTAACTAGAGCTATTTTTGTAACCCTTCGCCTGTTTTTCTGGCTTCGGAAAAAAATGCCAGAAGTTAGCAGATTCATTAAATTCAAAACAACTTTAACAAACAAATGCCGTTTTGACCCCTTTCCCATCATTTTACAGAAAACAATGTTTTCTATATAAAATCTACCCCTACTCTTCTGCTTTTCAAGCAACAAGTCGGATTTCAAATCGGGGCTACCAATCTGTAACTAGAGCTATTTTTGTAACCCTTCGCCTGTTTTTCTGGCTTCGGAAAAAAATGCCAGAAGTTAGCAGATTCATTAAATTCAAAACAACTTTAACAAACAAATGCCGTTTTGACCCCTTTCCCATCATTTTACAGAAAACAATGTTTTCTATATAAAATCTACTCCTACTCTTCTGCTTTTGAAGCAACAAGTCGGATTTCAAATCGGGGCTACCAATCTGTAACTAGAGCTATTTTTCTAACCCTTCGCCTGTTCTTCTGGCTTCGGAAAAAAATGCCAGAAGTTAGCAGATTCATTAAATTCAAAACAACTTTAACAAACAAATGCCGTTTTGACCCCTTTCCCATCATTTTACAGAAAACAATGTTTTCTATATAAAATCTACCCCTACTCTTCTGCTTTTGAAGCAACAAGTCGGATTTCAAATCGGGGCTACCAATCTGTAACTAGAGCTATTTTTGTAACCCTTCGCCTGTTTTTCTGGCTTCGGTAAAAAATGTCAGAAGTTAGCAGATTCATTAAATTCAAAACAACTTTAACAAACAAATGCCGTTTTGACCCCTTTCCCATCATTTTACAGAAAACAATGTTTTCTATATAAAATCTACCCCTACTCTTCTGCTTTTGAAGCAACAAGTCGGATTTCAAATCGGGGCTACCAATCTGTAACTAGAGCTATTTTTGTAACCCTTCGCCTGTTTTTCTGGCTTCGGTAAAAAATGTCAGAAGTTAGCAGATTCATTAAATTCAAAACAACTATCATTTTCACCACTAAACCAAAGAGTTTGACAAAAATATATTGGATTAAAACTTCCCTCTACTTCTCTGCTTGTCAAATGCGGAGAAGGTTTATTCAGTATGGAACTTACGTTACAGCAGTTTTACTAAATGCACTACCATGTGTTTTTTAAACTTTCACAAACAACGGCCGTTTTGACCCCTTTCCCAACATTTTACAGAAAACAATGTTTTCTATATAAAATCTACCCCTACTCTTCTGCTTTTCAAGCAACAAGTCGGATTTCAAATCGGGGCTACCAATCTGTAACTAGAGCTATTTTTGTAACCCTTCGCCTGTTTTTCTGGCTTCGGAAAAAAATGCCAGAAGTTAGCAGATTCATTAAATTCAAAACAACTTTAACAAACAAATGCCGTTTTGACCCCTTTCCCATCATTTTACAGAAAACAATGTTTTCTATATAAAATCTACCCCTACTCTTCTGCTTTTGAAGCAACAAGTCGGATTTCAAATCGGGGCTACCAATCTGTAACTAGAGCTATTTTTGTAACCCTTCGCCTGTTTTTCTGGCTTCGGTAAAAAATGTCAGAAGTTAGCAGATTCATTAAATTCAAAACAACTATCATTTTCACCACTAAACCAAAGAGTTTGACAAAAATATATTGGATTAAAACTTCCCTCTACTTCTCTGCTTGTCAAATGCGGAGAAGGTTTATTCAGTATGGAACTTACGTTACAGCAGTTTTACTAAATGCACTACCATGTGTTTTTTAAACTTTCACAAACAACGGCCGTTTTGACCCCTTTCCCAACATTTTACAGAAAACAATGTTTTCTATATAAAATCTACCCCTACTCTTCTGCTTTTCAAGCAACAAGTCGGATTTCAAATCGGGGCTACCAATCTGTAACTAGAGCTATTTTTGTAACCCTTCGCCTGTTTTTCTGGCTTCGGAAAAAAATGCCAGAAGTTAGCAGATTCATTAAATTCAAAACAACTTTAACAAACAAATGCCGTTTTGACCCCTTTCCCATCATTTTACAGAAAACAATGTTTTCTATATAAAATCTACTCCTACTCTTCTGCTTTTCAAGCAACAAGTCGGATTTCAAATCGGGGCTACCAATCTGTAACTAGAGCTATTTTTGTAACCCTTCGCCTGTTTTTCTGGCTTCGGAAAAAAATGCCAGAAGTTAGCAGATTCATTAAATTCAAAACAACTTTAACAAACAAATGCCGTTTTGACCCCTTTCCCATCATTTTACAGAAAACAATGTTTTCTATATAAAATCTACTCCTACTCTTCTGCTTTTGAAGCAACAAGTCGGATTTCAAATCGGGGCTACCAATCTGTAACTAGAGCTATTTTTCTAACCCTTCGCCTGTTCTTCTGGCTTCGGAAAAAAATGCCAGAAGTTAGCAGATTCATTAAATTCAAAACAACTTTAACAAACAAATGCCGTTTTGACCCCTTTCCCATCATTTTACAGAAAACAATGTTTTCTATATAAAATCTACCCCTACTCTTCTGCTTTTGAAGCAACAAGTCGGATTTCAAATCGGGGCTACCAATCTGTAACTAGAGCTATTTTTGTAACCCTTCGCCTGTTTTTCTGGCTTCGGTAAAAAATGTCAGAAGTTAGCAGATTCATTAAATTCAAAACAACTTTAACAAACAAATGCCGTTTTGACCCCTTTCCCATCATTTTACAGAAAACAATGTTTTCTATATAAAATCTACCCCTACTCTTCTGCTTTTGAAGCAACAAGTCGGATTTCAAATCGGGGCTACCAATCTGTAACTAGAGCTTTTTTTGTAACCCTTCGCCTGTTTTTCTGGCTTCGGTAAAAAATGTCAGAAGTTAGCAGATTCATTAAATTCAAAACAACTATCATTTTCACCACTAAACCAAAGAGTTTGACAAAAATATATTGGATTAAAACTTCCCTCTACTTCTCTGCTTGTCAAATGCGGAGAAGGTTTATTCAGTATGGAACTTACGTTACAGCAGTTTTACTAAATGCACTACCATGTGTTTTTTAAACTTTCACAAACAACGGCCGTTTTGACCCCTTTCCCAACATTTTACAGAAAACAATGTTTTCTATATAAAATCTACCCCTACTCTTCTGCTTTTCAAGCAACAAGTCGGATTTCAAATCGGGGCTACCAATCTGTAACTAGAGCTATTTTTGTAACCCTTCGCCTGTTTTTCTGGCTTCGGAAAAAAATGCCAGAAGTTAGCAGATTCATTAAATTCAAAACAACTTTAACAAACAAATGCCGTTTTGACCCCTTTCCCATCATTTTACAGAAAACAATGTTTTCTATATAAAATCTACTCCTACTCTTCTGCTTTTGAAGCAACAAGTCGGATTTCAAATCGGGGCTACCAATCTGTAACTAGAGCTATTTTTCTAACCCTTCGCCTGTTTTTCTGGCTTCGGAAAAAAATGCCAGAAGTTAGCAGATTCATTAAATTCAAAACAACTTTAACAAACAAATGCCGTTTTGACCCCTTTCCCATCATTTTACAGAAAACAATGTTTTCTATATAAAATCTACTCCTACTCTTCTGCTTTTGAAGCAACAAGTCGGATTTCAAATCGGGGCTACCAATCTGTAACTAGAGCTATTTTTCTAACCCTTCGCCTGTTTTTCTGGCTTCGGAAAAAAATGCCAGAAGTTAGCAGATTCATTAAATTCAAAACAACTTTAACAAACAAATGCCGTTTTGACCCCTTTCCCATCATTTTACAGAAAACAATGTTTTCTATATAAAATCTACCCCTACTCTTCTGCTTTTGAAGCAACAAGTCGGATTTCAAATCGGGGCTACCAATCTGTAACTAGAGCTATTTTTGTAACCCTTCGCCTGTTTTTCTGGCTTCGGAAAAAAATGCCAGAAGTTAGCAGATTCATTAAATTCAAAACAACTTTAACAAACAAATGCCGTTTTGACCACTTTCCCATCATTTTACAGAAAACAATGTTTTCTATATAAAATCTACCCCTACTCTTCTGCTTTTGAAGCAACAAGTCGGATTTCAAATCGGGGCTACCAATCTGTAACTAGAGCTATTTTTGTAACCCTTCGCCTGTTTTTCTGGCTTCGGTAAAAAATGTCAGAAGTTAGCAGATTCATTAAATTCAAAACAACTTTAACAAACAAATGCCGTTTTGACCCCTTTCCCATCATTTTACAGAAAACAATGTTTTCTATATAAAATCTACCCCTACTCTTCTGCTTTTGAAGCAACAAGTCGGATTTCAAATCGGGGCTACCAATCTGTAACTAGAGCTATTTTTGTAACCCTTCGCCTGTTTTTCTGGCTTCGGTAAAAAATGTCAGAAGTTAGCAGATTCATTAAATTCAAAACAACTTTAACAAACAAATGCCGTTTTGACCCCTTTCCCATCATTTTACAGAAAACAATGTTTTCTATATAAAATCTACCCCTACTCTTCTGCTTTTGAAGCAACAAGTCGGATTTCAAATCGGGTCTACCAATCTGTAACTAGAGCTATTTTTGTAACCCTTCGCCTGTTTTTCTGGCTTCGGTAAAAAATGTCAGAAGTTAGCAGATTCATTAAATTCAAAACAACTATCATTTTCACCACTAAACCAAAGAGTTTGACAAAAATATATTGGATTAAAACTTCCCTCTACTTCTCTGCTTGTCAAATGCGGAGAAGGTTTATTCAGTATGGAACTTACGTTACAGCAGTTTTACTAAATGCATTACCATGTGTTTTTTAAACTTTCACAAACAACGGCCGTTTTGACCCCTTTCCCAACATTTTACAGAAAACAATGTTTTCTATATAAAATCTACCCCTACTCTTCTGCTTTTCAAGCAACAAGTCGGATTTCAAATCGGGGCTACCAATCTGTAACTAGAGCTATTTTTGTAACCCTTCGCCTGTTTTTCTGGCTTCGGAAAAAAATGCCAGAAGTTAGCAGATTCATTAAATTCAAAACAACTTTAACAAACAAATGCCGTTTTGACCCCTTTCCCATCATTTTACAGAAAACAATGTTTTCTATATAAAATCTACTCCTACTCTTCTGCTTTTGAAGCAACAAGTCGGATTTCAAATCGGGGCTACCAATCTGTAACTAGAGCTATTTTTCTAACCCTTCGCCTGTTTTTCTGGCTTCGGAAAAAAATGCCAGAAGTTAGCAGATTCATTAAATTCAAAACAACTTTAACAAACAAATGCCGTTTTGACCCCTTTCCCATCATTTTACAGAAAACAATGTTTTCTATATAAAATCTACTCCTACTCTTCTGCTTTTGAAGCAACAAGTCGGATTTCAAATCGGGGCTACCAATCTGTAACTAGAGCTATTTTTCTAACCCTTCGCCTGTTTTTCTGGCTTCGGAAAAAAATGCCAGAAGTTAGCAGATTCATTAAATTCAAAACAACTTTAACAAACAAATGCCGTTTTGACCCCTTTCCCATCATTTTACAGAAAACAATGTTTTCTATATAAAATCTACCCCTACTCTTCTGCTTTTGAAGCAACAAGTCGGATTTCAAATCGGGGCTACCAATCTGTAACTAGAGCTATTTTTGTAACCCTTCGCCTGTTTTTCTGGCTTCGGAAAAAAATGCCAGAAGTTAGCAGATTCATTAAATTCAAAACAACTTTAACAAACAAATGCCGTTTTGACCACTTTCCCATCATTTTACAGAAAACAATGTTTTCTATATAAAATCTACCCCTACTCTTCTGCTTTTGAAGCAACAAGTCGGATTTCAAATCGGGGCTACCAATCTGTAACTAGAGCTATTTTTGTAACCCTTCGCCTGTTTTTCTGGCTTCGGTAAAAAATGTCAGAAGTTAGCAGATTCATTAAATTCAAAACAACTTTAACAAACAAATGCCGTTTTGACCCCTTTCCCATCATTTTACAGAAAACAATGTTTTCTATATAAAATCTACCCCTACTCTTCTGCTTTTGAAGCAACAAGTCGGATTTCAAATCGGGGCTACCAATCTGTAACTAGAGCTATTTTTGTAACCCTTCGCCTGTTTTTCTGGCTTCGGTAAAAAATGTCAGAAGTTAGCAGATTCATTAAATTCAAAACAACTATCATTTTGACCACTAAACCAAAGAGTTTGACAAAAATATATTGGATTAAAACTTCCCTCTACTTCTCTGCTTGTCAAATGCGGAGAAGGTTTATTCAGTATGGAACTTACGTTACAGCAGTTTTACTAAATGCACTACCATGTGTTTTTTAAACTTTCACAAACAACTGCCGTTTTGACCCCTTTCCCAACATTTTACAGAAAACAATGTTTTCTATATAAAATCTACCCCTACTCTTCTGCTTTTCAAGCAACAAGTCGGATTTCAAATCGGGGCTACCAATCTGTAACTAGAGCTATTTTTGTAACCCTTCGCCTGTTTTTCTGGCTTCGGAAAAAAATGCCAGAAGTTATCAGATTCATTAAATTCAAAACAACTTTAACAAACAAATGCCGTTTTGACCCCTTTCCCATCATTTTACAGAAAACAATGTTTTCTATATAAAATCTACTCCTACTCTTCTGCTTTTGAAGCAACAAGTCGGATTTCAAATCGGGGCTACCAATCTGTAACTAGAGCTATTTTTCTAACCCTTCGCCTGTTTTTCTGGCTTCGGAAAAAAATGCCAGAAGTTAGCAGATTCATTAAATTCAAAACAACTTTAACAAACAAATGCCGTTTTGACCCCTTTCCCATCATTTTACAGAAAACAATGTTTTCTATATAAAATCTACCCCTACTCTTCTGCTTTTGAAGCAACAAGTCGGATTTCAAATCGGGGCTACCAATCTGTAACTAGAGCTATTTTTGTAACCCTTCGCCTGTTTTTCTGGCTTCGGTAAAAAATGTCAGAAGTTAGCAGATTCATTAAATTCAAAACAACTATCATTTTGACCACTAAACCAAAGAGTTTGACAAAAATATATTGGATTAAAACTTCCCTCTACTTCTCTGCTTGTCAAATGCGGAGAAGGTTTATTCAGTATGGAACTTACGTTACAGCAGTTTTACTAAATGCACTACCATGTGTTTTTTAAACTTTCACAAACAACTGCCGTTTTGACCCCTTTCCCAACATTTTACAGAAAACAATGTTTTCTATATAAAATCTACCCCTACTCTTCTGCTTTTCAAGCAACAAGTCGGATTTCAAATCGGGGCTACCAATCTGTAACTAGAGCTATTTTTGTAACCCTTCGCCTGTTTTTCTGGCTTCGGAAAAAAATGCCAGAAGTTAGCAGATTCATTAAATTCAAAACAACTTTAACAAACAAATGCCGTTTTGACCCCTTTCCCATCATTTTACAGAAAACAATGTTTTCTATATAAAATCTACCCCTACTCTTCTGCTTTTCAAGCAACAAGTCGGATTTCAAATCGGGGCTACCAATCTGTAACTAGAGCTATTTTTCTAACCCTTCGCCTGTTTTTCTGGCTTCGGAAAAAAATGCCAGAAGTTAGCAGATTCATTAAATTCAAAACAACTTTAACAAACAAATGCCGTTTTGACCCCTTTCCCATCATTTTACAGAAAACAATGTTTTCTATATAAAATCTACTCCTACTCTTCTGCTTTTGAAGCAACAAGTCGGATTTCAAATCGGGAGTACCAATCTGTAACTAGAGCTAGTTTTCTAACCCTTCGCCTGTTTTTCTGGCTTCGGTAAAAAATGCCAGAAGTTAGCAGATTCATTAAATTCAAAACAACTTTAACAAACAAATGCCGTTTTGACCCCTTTCCCATCATTTTACAGAAAACAATGTTTTCTATATAAAATCTACCCCTACTCTTCTGCTTTTGAAGCAACAAGTCGGATTTCAAATCGGGGCTACCAATCTGTAACTAGAGCTATTTTTGTAACCCTTCGCCTGTTTTTCTGGCTTCGGAAAAAAATGCCAGAAGTTAGCAGATTCATTAAATTCAAAACAACTTTAAGAAACAAATGCCGTTTTGACCACTTTCCCATCATTTTACAGAAAACAATGTTTTCTATATAAAATCTACCCCTACTCTTCTGCTTTTGAAGCAACAAGTCGGATTTCAAATCGGGGCTACCAATCTGTAACTAGAGCTATTTTTGTAACCCTTCGCCTGTTTTTCTGGCTTCGGTAAAAAATGTCAGAAGTTAGCAGATTCATTAAATTCAAAACAACTTTAACAAACAAATGCCGTTTTGACCCCTTTCCCATCATTTTACAGAAAACAATGTTTTCTATATAAAATCTACCCCTACTCTTCTGCTTTTGAAGCAACAAGTCGGATTTCAAATCGGGGCTACCAATCTGTAACTAGAGCTATTTTTGTAACCCTTCGCCTGTTTTTCTGGCTTCGGTAAAAAATGTCAGAAGTTAGCAGATTCATTAAATTCAAAACAACTATCATTTTGACCACTAAACCAAAGAGTTTGACAAAAATATATTGGATTAAAACTTCCCTCTACTTCTCTGCTTGTCAAATGCGGAGAAGGTTTATTCAGTATGGAACTTACGTTACAGCAGTTTTACTAAATGCACTACCATGTGTTTTTTAAACTTTCACAAACAACTGCCGTTTTGACCCCTTTCCCAACATTTTACAGAAAACAATGTTTTCTATATAAAATCTACCCCTACTCTTCTGCTTTTCAAGCAACAAGTCGGATTTCAAATCGGGGCTACCAATCTGTAACTAGAGCTATTTTTGTAACCCTTCGCCTGTTTTTCTGGCTTCGGAAAAAAATGCCAGAAGTTATCAGATTCATTAAATTCAAAACAACTTTAACAAACAAATGCCGTTTTGACCCCTTTCCCATCATTTTACAGAAAACAATGTTTTCTATATAAAATCTACTCCTACTCTTCTGCTTTTGAAGCAACAAGTCGGATTTCAAATCGGGGCTACCAATCTGTAACTAGAGCTATTTTTCTAACCCTTCGCCTGTTTTTCTGGCTTCGGAAAAAAATGCCAGAAGTTAGCAGATTCATTAAATTCAAAACAACTTTAACAAACAAATGCCGTTTTGACCCCTTTCCCATCATTTTACAGAAAACAATGTTTTCTATATAAAATCTACCCCTACTCTTCTGCTTTTGAAGCAACAAGTCGGATTTCAAATCGGGGCTACCAATCTGTAACTAGAGCTATTTTTGTAACCCTTCGCCTGTTTTTCTGGCTTCGGTAAAAAATGTCAGAAGTTAGCAGATTCATTAAATTCAAAACAACTATCATTTTGACCACTAAACCAAAGAGTTTGACAAAAATATATTGGATTAAAACTTCCCTCTACTTCTCTGCTTGTCAAATGCGGAGAAGGTTTATTCAGTATGGAACTTACGTTACAGCAGTTTTACTAAATGCACTACCATGTGTTTTTTAAACTTTCACAAACAACTGCCGTTTTGACCCCTTTCCCAACATTTTACAGAAAACAATGTTTTCTATATAAAATCTACCCCTACTCTTCTGCTTTTCAAGCAACAAGTCGGATTTCAAATCGGGGCTACCAATCTGTAACTAGAGCTATTTTTGTAACCCTTCGCCTGTTTTTCTGGCTTCGGAAAAAAATGCCAGAAGTTAGCAGATTCATTAAATTCAAAACAACTTTAACAAACAAATGCCGTTTTGACCCCTTTCCCATCATTTTACAGAAAACAATGTTTTCTATATAAAATCTACTCCTACTCTTCTGCTTTTGAAGCAACAAGTCGGATTTCAAATCGGGGCTACCAATCTGTAACTAGAGCTATTTTTCTAACCCTTCGCCTGTTTTTCTGGCTTCGGAAAAAAATGCCAGAAGTTAGCAGATTCATTAAATTCAAAGCAACTTTAACAAACAAATGCCGTTTTGACCCCTTTCCCATCATTTTACAGAAAACAATGTTTTCTATATAAAATCTACCCCTACTCTTCTGCTTTTGAAGCAACAAGTCGGATTTCAAATCGGGGCTACCAATCTGTAACTAGAGCTATTTTTGTAACCCTTCGCCTGTTTTTCTGGCTTCGGTAAAAAATGTCAGAAGTTAGCAGATTCATTAAATTCAAAACAACTATCATTTTGACCACTAAACCAAAGAGTTTGACAAAAATATATTGGATTAAAACTTCCCTCTACTTCTCTGCTTGTCAAATGCGGAGAAGGTTTATTCAGTATGGAACTTACGTTACAGCAGTTTTACTAAATGCACTACCATGTGTTTTTTAAACTTTCACAAACAACTGCCGTTTTGACCCCTTTCCCAACATTTTACAGAAAACAATGTTTTCTATATAAAATCTACCCCTACTCTTCTGCTTTTCAAGCAACAAGTCGGATTTCAAATCGGGGCTACCAATCTGTAACTAGAGCTATTTTTGTAACCCTTCGCCTGTTTTTCTGGCTTCGGAAAAAAATGCCAGAAGTTAGCAGATTCATTAAATTCAAAACAACTTTAACAAACAAATGCCGTTTTGACCCCTTTCCCATCATTTTACAGAAAACAATGTTTTCTATATAAAATCTACTCCTACTCTTCTGCTTTTGAAGCAACAAGTCGGATTTCAAATCGGGGCTACCAATCTGTAACTAGAGCTATTTTTCTAACCCTTCGCCTGTTTTTCTGGCTTCGGAAAAAAATGCCAGAAGTTAGCAGATTCATTAAATTCAAAACAACTTTAACAAACAAATGCCGTTTTGACCCCTTTCCCATCATTTTACAGAAAACAATGTTTTCTATATAAAATCTACCCCTACTCTTCTGCTTTTGAAGCAACAAGTCGGATTTCAAATCGGGGCTACCAATCTGTAACTAGAGCTATTTTTGTAACCCTTCGCCTGTTTTTCTGGCTTCGGTAAAAAATGTCAGAAGTTAGCAGATTCATTAAATTCAAAACAACTTTAACAAACAAATGCCGTTTTGACCCCTTTCCCATCATTTTACAGAAAACAATGTTTTCTATATAAAATCTACCCCTACTCTTCTGCTTTTCAAGCAACAAGTCGGATTTCAAATCGGGGCTACCAATCTGTAACTAGAGCTATTTTTGTAACCCTTCGCCTGTTTTTCTGGCTTCGGTAAAAAATGTCAGAAGTTAGCAGATTCATTAAATTCAAAACAACTTTAACAAACAAATGCCGTTTTGACCCCTTTCCCATCATTTTACAGAAAACAATGTTTTCTATATAAAATCTACTCCTACTCTTCTGCTTTTGAAGCAACAAGTCGGATTTCAAATCGGGGCTACCAATCTGTAACTAGAGCTATTTTTCTAACCCTTCGCCTGTTTTTCTGGCTTCGGAAAAAAATGCCAGAAGTTAGCAGATTCATTAAATTCAAAGCAACTTTAACAAACAAATGCCGTTTTGACCCCTTTCCCATCATTTTACAGAAAACAATGTTTTCTATATAAAATCTACCCCTACTCTTCTGCTTTTGAAGCAACAAGTCGGATTTCAAATCGGGGCTACCAATCTGTAACTAGAGCTATTTTTGTAACCCTTCGCCTGTTTTTCTGGCTTCGGAAAAAAATGCCAGAAGTTAGCAGATTCATTAAATTCAAAACAACTTTAACAAACAAATGCCGTTTTGACCCCTTTCCCATCATTTTACAGAAAACAATGTTTTCTATATAAAATCTACTCCTACTCTTCTGCTTTTGAAGCAACAAGTCGGATTTCAAATCGGGGCTACCAATCTGTAACTAGAGCTATTTTTCTAACCCTTCGCCTGTTTTTCTGGCTTCGGTAAAAAATGTCAGAAGTTAGCAGATTCATTAAATTCAAAACAACTTTAACAAACAAATGCCGTTTTGACCCCTTTCCCATCATTTTACAGAAAACAATGTTTTCTATATAAAATCTACCCCTACTCTTCTGCTTTTCAAGCAACAAGTCGGATTTCAAATCGGGTCTACCAATCTGTAACTAGAGCTATTTTTGTAACCCTTCGCCTGTTTTTCTGGCTTCGGTAAAAAATGTCAGAAGTTAGCAGATTCATTAAATTCAAAACAACTTTCACAAACAACTGCCGTTTTGACCCCTTTCCCAACATTTGACAGAAAACAATGTTTTCTATATAAAATCTACCCCTACTCTTCTGCTTTTCAAGCAACAAGTCGGATTTCAAATCGGGGCTACCAATCTGTAACTAGAGCTATTTTTGTAACCCTTCGCCTGTTTTTCTGGCTTCGGTAAAACATGTCAGAAGTTAGCAGATTCATTAAATTCAAAACAACTTTCACAAACAACTGCCGTTTTGACCCCTTTCCCAACATTTTACAGAAAACAATGTTTTCTATATAAAATCTACCCCTACTCTTCTGCTTTTCAAGCAACAAGTCGGATTTCAAATCGGGTCTACCAATCTGTAACTAGAGCTATTTTTGTAACCCTTCGCCTGTTTTTCTGGCTTCGGTAAAAAATGTCAGAAGTTAGCAGATTCATTAAATTCAAAACAACTTTCACAAACAACTGCCGTTTTGACCCCTTTCCCAACATTTTACAGAAAACAATGTTTTCTATATAAAATCTACCCCTACTCTTCTGCTTTTCAAGCAACAAGTCGGATTTCAAATCGGGTCTACCAATCTGTAACTAAAGCTATTTTTGTAACCCTTCGCCTGTTTTTCTGGCTTCGGTAAAAAATGTCAGAAGTTAGCAGATTCATTAAATTCAAAACAACTTTCACAAACAACTGCCGTTTTGACCCCTTTCCCAACATTTTACAGAAAACAATGTTTTCTATATAAAATCAACCCCTACTCTTCTGCTTTTCAAGCAACAAGTCGGATTTCAAATCGGGTCTACCAATCTGTAACTAAAGCTATTTTTGTAACCCTTCGCCTGTTTTTCTGGCTTCGGTAAAAAATGTCAGAAGTTAGCAGATTCATTAAATTCAAAACAACTTTCACAAACAACTGCCGTTTTGACCCCTTTCCCAACATTTTACAGAAAACAATGTTTTCTATATAAAATCAACCCCTACTCTTCTGCTTTTCAAGCAACAAGTCGGATTTCAAATCGGGTCTACCAATCTGTAACTAGAGCTATTTTTGTAACCCTTCGCCTGTTTTTCTGGCTTCGGTAAAAAATGTCAGAAGTTAGCAGATTCATTAAATTCAAAACAACTTTCACAAACAACTGCCGTTTCGACCCCTTTCCCAACATTTTACAGAAAACAATGTTTTCTATATAAAATCTACCCCTACTCTTCTGCTTTTCAAGCAACAAGTCGGATTTCAAATCGGGTCTACCAATCTGTAACTAGAGCTATTTTTGTAACCCTTCGCCTGTTTTTCTGGCTTCGGTAAAAAATGTCAGAAGTTAGCAGATTCATTAAATTCAAAACAACTTTCACAAACAACTGCCGTTTTGACCCCTTTCCCAACATTTTACAGAAAACAAGGGTGCGTCGTTAGGGTTCGTCAGGCGTTAGGGTGCGTCAGGGTGCGTCGTTAGGGTTCGTCAGGGTGCGTCGTTAGGGTTTGTCAGTGTGCGTCCTGTCGTTAGGGTGCGTTGTTAGGGTATGTCAGGGTGCGTCGTTAGGGTGCATCAGGGTGCGTCGTTAGGGTGCGTCAGGGTGCGTCGTTAGGGTGCGTCAGGGTGCGTCGTTAGGGTGCGTCAGGGTGCGTCGTTAGGGTTCGTCAGGGTGCGTCGTTAAGGTTCGTCAGGGTGCGTCCTGTCGTTAGGGTGCGTTGTTAGGGTATGTCAGGGTGCGTCGTTAGGGTGCATCAGGGTGCGTCGTTAGGGTGCGTCAGGGTGCGTCGTTAGGGTGCGTCAGGGTGCGTCGTTAGGGTGCGTCAGGGTGCGTCGTTAGGGTTCGTTAGGGTTCGTCAGGGTGCGTTAGGGTGCGTCAGGGTGCGTTGTTAGGGTGCGTCAGGGTGCGTCGTTAGGGTGCGTCAGGGTGCGTCGTTAGGGTGCGTCAGGGTGCGTCGGTAGGGTTCGTCAGGGTGCGTCGTTAGGGTGCGTCGTTAGGGTGCGTCAGGGTGCGTCGTTAGGGTGCGTCAGGGTGCGTCGTTAGGGTTCGTCAGGGTGCGTCATGTCGTTAGGGTGCGTTGTTAGGGTGCGTCAGGGTTCGTCGTTAGTGTGCGTCAGTGTGTGTCGTTAGTGTGCGTCAGTGTGTGTCGTTAGGGTTCGTCAGGGTGCGTCATTAGGGTGCGTCAGGGTGCGTCGTTAGGGTGCGTCAGGGTGCGTCGTTAGGGTGCGTCAGTGTGCGTCGTTAGGGTTCGTCAGGGTGCGTTGTGTCGTCAGGGTGCGTTGTTAGGGTGCGTCGTTAGGGTTCGTCAGGGTGCGTTGTGTCGTCAGGGTGCGTTGTTAGAGTGCGTCAGGGTGCGTCGTTAGGGTGCGTCAGGGTGCGTCGTTAGGGTGCGTCAGGGTGCGTCGTTAGGTTTCATTAGGGTGCGTCGTTAGGGTGCAATAGGGTGCGTCGTTAGGGTGCGTCAGGGTGCGTCGTTAGGGTGCGTCAGGGTGCGTCGTTAGGGTTCGTCAGGGTGCGTTGTGTCGTCAGGGTGCGTTGTTAGAGTGCGTCAGGGTGCGTCGTTAGGGTGCGTCAGGGTGCGTCGTTAGGGTGCGTCAGGGTGCGTCGTTAGGGTGCATCAGGGTGCGTCGTTAGGGTGCGTCAGGGTGCGTCGTTAGGGTGCGTCAGGGTGCGTCGTTAGGGTTTGTCAGGGTGCGTTGTGTCGTCAGGGTGCATTGTTAGGGTGCGTCAGGGTGCGTCGTTAGGGTGCGTCAGGGTGCGTCGTTAAGGTTCGTCAGGGTGCGTCGTTAGGGTGCGTCAGGGTGCGTCGTTAGGGTGCGTCAGGGTGCGTCGTTAGGGTGCGTCAGGGTGCGTCGTTAGGATTCGTCAGGGTGCGTTGTGTCGTCAGGGTGCGTTGTTAGGGTATGTCAGGGTACGTCGTTAGGGTGCGTCAGGGTGCGTCGTTAGGGTGCGTCAGGGTGCGTCGTTAGGGTGCGTCAGGGTGCGTCGTTAGGGTGCGTCAGGGTGCGTCGTTAGGGTGCGTCAGTGTGCGTCGTTAGGGTTCGTCAGGGTGCGTCGTTAGGGTGCGTCAGGGTGCGACGTTAGGGTGCGTCAGGGTGCGTCGTTAGGGTGCGTCAGGGTGCGTCGTTAGGGTTCGTCAGGGTGCGTCCTGTCGTTAGGGTGCGTTTTTAGGGTGCGTCGTTAGGGTGCGTCAGGGTGCGTCGTTAGGGTGCGTCAGGGTGAGTCATTAGGGTTCGTCAGGGTGCGTTGTGTCGTCAGGGTGCGTTGTTAGGGTGCGTCAGGGTGCGTCGTTAGGGTGCGTCAGGGTGCGTCGTTAGGGTGCGTCAGGGTGCGTCGTTAGGGTGCGTCAGGGTGCGTCGTTAGGGTGCGTCAGGGTGCGTCGTTAGGGTCCGTCAGGGTGCGTCGTTAGGGTGCGTCAGGGTGCGTCGTTAGGGTTCGTCAGGGTGCGTTGTGTCGTCAGGGTGCGTTGTTAGGGTGCGTCAGGGTGCGTTGTTAGGGTGCGTCAGGGTGCGTCGTTAGGGTTCGTCAGGGTGCGTTGTGTCGTCAGGGTGCGTTGTTAGGGTGCGTCAGGGTGCGTTGTTAGGGTGCGTCAGGGTGCGTCGTTAGGGTGCGTCAGGGTGCGTCGTTAGGGTGCGTCAGGGTGCGTCGTTAGGGTGAGTCAGGGTGCGTCGTTAGGGTGCGTCAGGGTGCGTCGTTAGGGTGCGTCAGGGTGCGTCGTTAGGGTGCGTCAGGGTGCATCGTTAGGGTTCGTCAGGGTGCGTCGTTAGGGTTCGTCAGGGTGCGTTGTGTCGTCAGGGTGCGTTGTTAGGGTTCGTCAGGGTGCGTCGTTAGGGTGCGTCAGAGTGCGTCGTTAGGGTGCGTCAGGGTGCGTCAGGGTGCGTCGTTAGGGTGCGTCAGGGTGCGTCGTTAGGGTTCGTCAGGGTGCGTTTTTAGGGTGCGTCAGGGTGCGTCGTTAGGGTTCGTCAGGGTGCGTCGTTAGGGTTCGTCAGGGTACGTTGTGTCGTCAGGGTGCGTTGTTAGGGTGCGTCAGGGTGAGTCTTTAGGGTGCGTCAGGGTGCGTCGTTAGGGTGCGTCAGGGTGCGTCGTTAGGGTGCGTCAGGGTGCGTCGTTAGGGTGCGTCAGGGTGCGTCGTTAGGGTTCGTCAGGGTGCGTCCTGTCGTTAGGGTGCGTTGTTAGGGTGCGTCAGGGTGCGTCGTTAGGGTGCGTCAGGGTGCGTCGTTAGGGTGCGTCAGGGTGCGTCGTTAGGGTTCGTCAGGGTGCGTTGTGTCGTCAGGGTGCGTTGTTAGGGTGCGTCAGGGTGCGTCGTTAGGGTGTGTCAGGGTGCGTCGTTAGGGTGCGTCAGGGTGCGTCGTTAGGGTTCGTCAGGGTGCGTCCTGTCGTTAGGGTGCGTTGTTAGGGTGCGTCAGGGTGCGTCGTTAGGGTGCGTCAGGGTGCGTCGTTAGGGTGCGTCAGGGTGCGTCGTTAGGGTTCGTCAGGGTGCGTCCTGTCGTTAGGGTGCGTTGTTAGGGTGCGTCACGGTGCGTCGTTAGGGTGCGTCAGGGTGCGTCGTTAGGGTTCATCAGGGTGCGTTGTGTCGTCAGGGTGCGTTGTTAGGGTGCGTCAGGGTGCGTCGTTAGAGTGCGTCAGGGTGCGTCGTTAGGGTGCGTCAGGGTGCGTTGTGTCGTCAGGGTGCGTTGTTAGGGTGCGTCAGGGTGCGTCGTTAGGGTGCGTCAGGGTGCGTCGTTAGGGTGCGTCAGGGTGCGTCGTTAGGGTTCGTCAGGGTGCGTCCTGTCGTTAGGGTGCGTCGTTAGGGTGCGTCAGGGTGCGTCGTTAGGGTGCGTCAGGGTGCGTCGTTAGGGTTCGTCAGGGTGCGTTGTGTCGTCAGGGTGCGTTGTTAGGGTGCGTCAGGGTGCGTTGTTAGGGTGCGTCAGGGTGCGTCGTTAGGGTGCGTCAGGGTCCGTCGTTAGGGTGCGTCAGGGTTCGTCGTTAGGGTGAGTCAGGGTGCGTCGTTAGGGTGCGTCAGGGTGCGTCGTTAGGGTGCGTCAGGGTGCGTCGTTAGGGTTCGTCAGGGTGCATCGTTAGGGTTCGTCAGGGTGCGTCGTTAGGGTTCGTCAGGGTGCGTTGTGTCATCAGGGTGCGTTGTTAGGGTGTGTCAGGGTGCGTCGTTAGGGTTCGTCAGGGTGCGTCGTTAGGGTGCGTCAGAGTGCGTCGTTAGGGTGCGTCAGGGTGCGTCAGGGTGCGTCGTTAGGGTGCGTCAGGGTGCGTCGTTAGGGTTCGTCAGGGTGCGTTTTTAGGGTGCGTCAGGGTGCGTCGTTAGGGTTCGTCAGGGTGCGTCGTTAGGGTTCGTCAGGGTACGTTGTGTCGTCAGGGTGCGTTGTTAGGGTGCGTCAGGGTGAGTCTTTAGGGTGCGTCAGGGTGCGTCGTTAGGGTGCGTCAGGGTGCGTCGTTAGGGTGCGTCAGGGTGCGTCGTTAGGGTGCGTCAGGGTGCGTCGTTAGGGTTCGTCAGGGTGCGTCCTGTCGTTAGGGTGCGTTGTTAGGGTGCGTCAGGGTGCGTCGTTAGGGTGCGTCAGGGTGCGTCGTTAGGGTTCGTCAGGGTGCGTTGTGTCGTCAGGGTGCGTTGTTAGGGTGCGTCAGGGTGCGTCGTTAGGGTGCATCAGGGTGCGTTGTTAGGGTGCGTCAGGGTGCGTCGTTAGGGTGCATCAGGGTGCGTCGTTAGGGTGCGTCAGGGTGCGTCGTTAGGGTTCGTCAGGGTGTGTCCTGTCGTTAGGGTGCGTTGTTAGGGTGCGCCAGGGTGCGTCGTTAGGGTGCGTCAGGGTGCGTCATTAGGGTGCGTCAGGGTGCGTCGTTAGGGTTCGTCAGGGTGCGTTGTGTCGTCAGGGTGCGTTGTTAGGGTGCGTCAGGGTGCGTCGTTAGGGTGCGTCAGGGTGCGTCGTTAGGGTGCGTCAGGGAGCGTCGTTAGGGTGCGTCAGGGTGCGTTGTGTCGTCAGGGTGCGTTGTTAGGGTGCGTCAGGGTGCGTCGTTAGGGTGCGTCAGGGTGCGTCGTTAGGGTGCGTCAGGGTGCGTCGTTAGGGTGCGTCAGGGTGCGTCAGGGTGCGTCGTTAGGGTGCGTCAGGGTGCGTCGTTAGGGTTCGTCAGGGTGCGTTTTTAGGGTGCGTCAGGGTGCGTCGTTAGGGTTCGTCAGGGTGCGTCGTTAGGGTTCGTCAGGGTACGTTGTGTCGTCAGGGTGCGTTGTTAGGGTGCGTCAGGGTGAGTCTTTAGGGTGCGTCAGGGTGCGTCGTTAGGGTGCGTCAGGGTGCGTCGTTAGGGTGCGTCAGGGTGCGTCGTTAGGGTTCGTCAGGGTGCGTCCTGTCGTTAGGGTGCGTTGTTAGGGTGCGTCAGGGTGCGTCGTTAGGGTGCGTCAGGGTGCGTCGTTAGGGTTCGTCAGGGTGCGTTGTGTCGTCAGGGTGCGTTGTTAGGGTGCGTCAGGGTGCGTCGTTAGGGTGCGTCAGGGTGCGTTGTTAGGGTGCGTCAGGGTGCGTCGTTAGGGTGCATCAGGGTGCGTCGTTAGGGTGCGTCAGGGTGCGTCGTTAGGGTTCGTCAGGGTGTGTCCTGTCGTTAGGGTGCGTTGTTAGGGTGCGCCAGGGTGCGTCGTTAGGGTGCGTCAGGGTGCGTCATTAGGGTGCGTCAGGGTGCGTCGTTAGGGTTCGTCAGGGTGCGTTGTGTCGTTAGGGTGCGTCGTTAGGGTGCGTCAGGGTGCGTCGTTAGGGTGCGTCAGGGTGCGTCGTTAGGGTGCGTCAGGGAGCGTCGTTAGGGTGCGTCAGGGTGCGTTGTGTCGTCAGGGTGCGTTGTTAGGGTGCGTCAGGGTGCGTCGTTAGGGTGCGTCAGGGTGCGTCGTTAGGGTGCGTCAGGGTGCGTCGTTAGGGTTCGTCAGGGTGCGTCCTGTCGTTAGGGTGCGTTGTTAGGGTGCGTCAGGGTGCGTCGTTAGGGTGCGTCAGGGTGCGTCGTTAGGGTTCGTCAGGGTGTGTTGTGTCGTCAGGGTGCGTTGTTAGGGTGCGTCAGGGTGCGTCGTTAGGGTGCGTCAGGGTGCGTCGTTAGGGTGCGTCAGGGTCCGTCGTTAGGGTGCGTCAGGGTGCGTCGTTAGGGTGCGTCAGGGTGCGTGGTTAGGGTGCGTCAGGGTGCGTCGTTAGGGTGCGTCAGGGTGCGTCGTTAGGGCGTCGTCAGGGTGCGTCGTTAGGGTTCGTCAGGGTGCGTCGTTAGGGTTCGTCAGGGTGCGTTGTGTCGTCAGGGTGCGTTGTTAGGGTGTGTCAGGGTGCGTCGTTAGGGTTCGTCAGGGTGCGTCGTTAGGGTGCGTCAGAGTGCGTCGTTAGGGTGCGTCAGGGTGCGTCAGGGTGCGTCGTTAGGGTGCGTCAGGGTGCGTCGTTAGGGTGCGTCAGGGTGCGTTTTTAGGGTGCGTCAGGGGGCGTCGTTAGGGTTCGTCAGGGTGCGTCGTTAGGGTGCGTCAGGGTGCGTTGTGTCGTCAGGGTGCGTTGTTAGGGTGCGTCAGGGTGCGTCGTTAGGGTGCGTCAGGGTGCGTTGTTAGGGTGCGTCAGGGTGCGTCGTTAGGGTGCATCAGGGTGCGTCGTTAGGGTGCGTCAGGGTGCGTCGTTAGGGTTCGTCAGGGTGTGTCCTGTCGTTAGGGTGCGTTGTTAGGGTGCGCCAGGGTGCGTCGTTAGGGTGCGTCAGGGTGCGTCATTAGGGTGCGTCAGGGTGCGTCGTTAGGGTTCGTCAGGGTGCGTTGTGTCGTCAGGGTGCGTTGTTAGGGTGCGTCAGGGTGCGTCGTTAGGGTGCGTCAGGGTGCGTCGTTAGGGTGCGTCAGGGTGCGTTGTGTCGTCAGGGTGCGTTGTTAGGGTGCGTCAGGGTGCGTCGTTAGGGTGCGTCAGGGTGCGTCGTTAGGGTGCGTCAGGGTGCGTTATTAGGGTGCGTCAGGGTGCGTCGTTAGGGTTCGTCAGGGTGCGTCGTTAGGGTTCGTCAGGGTGCGTTGTGTCGTCAGGGTGCGTTGTTAGGGTGCGTCAGGGTGCGTTGTTAGGGTGCGTCAGGGTGCGTCGTTAGGGTGCGTCAGGGTGCGTCGTTAGGGTTCGTCAGGGTGCATCGTTAGGGTGCGTCAGGGTGCGACGTTAGGGTGCGTCAGGGTGCGTCGTTAGGGTGCGTCAGGGTGCGTCGTTAGGGTTCGTCAGGGTGCGTCCTGTCGTTAGGGTGCGTTGTTAGGGTGCGTCAGGGTGCGTCGTTAGGGTGCGTAAGGGTGCGTCGTTAGGGTGCGTCAGGGTGCGTCGTTAGGGTTCGTCAGGGTGCGTTGTGTCGTCAGGGTGCGTTGTTAGGGTGCGTCAGGGTGCGTCGTTAGGGTGCGTCAGGGTGCGTCGTTAGGGTGCGTCAGGGTGCGTCGTTAGGGTGCGTCAGGGTGCGTCGTTAGGGTGCGTCAGGGTGCGTCGTTAGGGTGCGTCAGGGTGCGTCGTTAGGGTTCGTCAGGGTGCATCGTTAGGGTGCGTCAGGGTGCGTCGTTAGGGTGCGTCAGGGTGCGTCGTTAGGGTTCGTCAGGGTGCGTCGTTAGGGTGCGTCAGGGTGCGTCATTAGGGTGCGTCAGGGTGCGTCGTTAGGGTTCGTCAGGGTGCGTTGTGTCGTCAGGGTGCGTTGTTAGGGTGCGTCAGGGTGCGTCGTTAGGGTGCGTCAGGGTGCATCGTTAGGGTGCGTCAGGGTGCGTTGTGTCGTCAGGGTGCGTTGTTAGGGTGCGTCAGGGTGCGTCGTTAGGGTGCGTCAGGGTGCGTTGTTAGGGTGCGTCAGGGTGCGTCGTTAGGGTTCGTCAGGGTGCGTCGTTAGGGTGCGTCAGGGTGCGTTGTGTCGTCAGGGTGCGTTGTTAGGGTGCGTCAGGGTGCGTTGTTAGGGTGCGTCAGGGTGCGTCGTTAGGGTGCGTCAGGGTGCGTCGTTAGGGTTCGTCAGGGTGCATCGTTAGGGTGCGTCAGGGTGCGTCGTTAGGGTGCGTCAGGGTGCGTCGTTAGGGTGCGTCAGGGTGCGTCGTTAGGGTGCGTCCGTCGTTAGGGTGCGTCGTTAGGGTGCGTCAGGGTGCGTCGTTAGGGTTCGTCAGGGTGCATCGTTAGGGTTCGTCAGGGTGCGTCGTTAGGGTGCGTCAGGGTGCGTTGTGTCATCAGGGTGCGTTGTTAGGGTGTGTCAGGGTGCGTCGTTAGGGTTCGTCAGGGTGCGTCGTTAGGGTGCGTCAGAGTGCGTCGTTAGGGTGCGTCAGGGTGCGTCAGGGTGCGTCGTTAGGGTGCGTCAGGGTGCGTCGTTAGGGTTCGTCAGGGTGCGTTTTTAGGGTGCGTCAGGGTGCGTCGTTAGGGTTCGTCAGGGTCGTCGTTAGGGTTCGTCAGGGTGCGTTGTGTCGTCAGGGTGCGTTGTTAGGGTGCGTCAGGGTGCGTCGTTAGGGTGCGTCAGGGTGCGTTGTTAGGGTGCGTCAGGGTGCGTCGTTAGGGTGCATCAGGGTGCGTCGTTAGGGTGCGTCAGGGTGCGTCGTTAGGGTTCGTCAGGGTGTGTCCTGTCGTTAGGGTGCGTTGTTAGGGTGCGCCAGGGTGCGTCGTTAGGGTGCGTCAGGGTGCGTCATTAGGGTGCGTCAGGGTGCGTCGTTAGGGTTCGTCAGGGTGCGTTGTGTCGTCAGGGTGCGTTGTTAGGGTGCGTCAGGGTGCGTCGTTAGGGTGCGTCAGGGTGCGTCGTTAGGGTGCGTCAGGGTGCGTTGTGTCGTCAGGGTGCGTTGTTAGGGTGCGTCAGGGTGCGTCGTTAGGGTGCGTCAGGGTGCGTCGTTAGGGTGCGTCAGGGTGCGTTATTAGGGTGCGTCAGGGTGCGTCGTTAGGGTTCGTCAGGGTGCGTCGTTAGGGTTCGTCAGGGTGCGTTGTGTCGTCAGGGTGCGTTGTTAGGGTGCGTCAGGGTGCGTCGTTAGGGTGCGTCAGGGTGCGTCGTTAGGGTGCGTCAGGGTGCGTCGTTAGGGTTCGTCAGGGTGCATCGTTAGGGTGCGTCAGGGTGCGTCGTTAGGGTGCGTCAGGGTGCGTCGTTAGGGTGCGTCAGGGTGCGTCGTTAGGGTGCGTCAGGGTGCGGGTTCGTCAGGGTGCGTCGTTAGGGTGCGTCAGGGTGCGTCGTTAGGGTGCGTAAGGGTGCGTCGTTAGGGTGCGTCAGGGTGCGTCGTTAGGGTGCGTCAGGGTGCGTTGTGTCGTCAGGGTGCGTTGTTAGGGTGCGTCAGGGTGCGTCGTTAGGGTGCGTCAGGGTGCGTCAGTTAGGGTGCGTCAGGGTGCGTCGTTAGGGTGCGTCAGGGTGCGTCGTTAGGGTGCGTCAGGGTGCGTTCGTTAGGGTGCGTCAGGGTGCGTCGTTAGGGTGTGTTAGGGTGCGTCGTTAGGGTGCGTCAGGGTGCGTGGTTAGGGTGCGTCAGGGTGCGTCGTTAGGGTGCGTCAGGGTGCGTCGTTAGGGTGCGTCAGGGTGCGTCGTTAGGGTTCGTCAGGGTGCGTTGTGTCGTCAGGGTGCGTTGTTAGGGTGCTTCAGGGTGCGTCGTTAGGGTGCGTCAGGGTTTAGGGTGCGTCAGGGTGCGTCGTTAGGGTTCGTCAGGGTGCGTTGTGTCGTCAGGGTGCGTTGTTAGGGTGCGTCAGGGTGCGTCGTTAGGGTGCGTCAGGGTGCATCGTTAGGGTGCGTCAGGGTGCGTTGTGTCGTCAGGGTGCGTTGTTAGGGTGCGTCAGGGTGCGTCGTTAGGGTGCGTCAGGGTGCGTTGTTAGGGTGCGTCAGGGTGCGTCGTTAGGGTTCGTCAGGGTGCGTCGTTAGGGTTCGTCAGGGTGCGTTGTGTCGTCAGGGTGCGTTGTTAGGGTGCGTCAGGGTGCGTTGTTAGGGTGCGTCAGGGTGCGTCGTTAGGGTGCGTCAGGGTGCGTCAGGGTGCGTCGTTAGGGTTCGTCAGGGTGCGACGTTAGGGTGCGTCAGGGTGCGTCGTTAGGGTGCGTCAGGGTGCGTCGTTAGGGTTCGTCAGGGTGCGTCCTGTCGTTAGGGTGCGTTGTTAGGGTGCGTCAGGGTGCGTCGTTAGGGTGCGTCAGGGTGCGTCGTTAGGGTTTGTCAGGGTGCGTTGTGTCGTCAGGGTGCGTTGTTAGGGTGCGTCAGGGTGCGTCGTTAGGGTGCGTCAGGGTGCGTCGTTAGGGTGCGTCAGGGTGCGTCGTTAGGGTGCGTCAGGGTGCGTCGTTAGGGTTCGTCAGGGTGCGTCGTTAGGGTGCGTCAGGGTGCGTCGTTAGGGTGCGTCAGGGTGCGTCGTTAGGGTTCGTCAGGGTGCGTCGTTAGGGTGCGTCAGGGTCCGTCGTTAGTGTGCGTCAGGGTTCGTCGTTAAGGTGCGTCAGGGTGCGTCGTTAGGGTGCGTCAGGGTGCGTCGTTAGGGTGCGTCAGGGTGCGTCGTTAGGGTTCGTCAGGGTGTGTCGTTAGGGTTCGTCAGGTTGCGTCGTTAGGGTTCGTCAGGGTGCGTTGTGTCGTCAGGGTGCGTTGTTAGGGTGCGTCAGGGTGCGTCGTTAAGGTGCGTCAGGGTGCGTCGTTAGGGTGCATCAGGGTGCGTTGTTAGGGTGCGTTAGGGTGCGTCGTTAGGGTTCGTCAGGGTGCGTCGTTAGGGTGCATCAGGGTGCGTCGTTAGGGTGTGTTAGGGTGCGTCGTTAGGGTGCGTCAGGGTGCGTTGTTAGGGTCTGTCAGGGTGCGTCGTTAGGGTGCGTCAGGGTGCGTCGTTAGGGTGCGTCAGGGTGCGTCGTTAGGGTGCGTCAGGGTGCGTCGTTAGGGTTCGTCAGGGTGCGTTGTGTCGTCAGGGTGCGTTGTTAGGGTGCGTCAGGGTGCGTCGTTAGGGTGCGTCAGGGTGCGTTGTTAGGGTGCGTCAGGGTGCGTCGTTAGGGTGCATCAGGGTGCGTCGTTAGGGTGCATCAGGGTGCGTCGTTAGTGTTCGTCAGGGTGTGTCCTGTCGTCAGGGTGCGTTGTTAGGGTGCGTCAGGGTGCGTCGTTAGGGTGCGTCAGGGTGCGTCATTAGGGTGCGTCAGGGTGCGTCGTTAGGGTTCGTCAGGGTGCGTTGTGTCGTCAGGGTGCGTTGTTAGGGTGCGTCAGGGTGCGTCGTTAGGGTGCGTCAGGGTGCGTCGTTAGGGTGCGTCAGGGTGCGTTGTGTCGTCAGGGTGCGTTGTTAGGGTGCGTCAGGGTGCATCGTTAGGGTGCGTCAGGGTGCGTCGTTAGGGTGCGTCAGGGTGCGTTGTTAGGGTGCGTCAGGGTGCGTCGTTAGGGTGCGTCAGGGTGCGTCGTTAGGGTTCGTCAGGGTGCATCGTTAGGGTGCGTCAGGGTGCGACGTTAGGGTGCGTCAGGGTGCGTCGTTAGGGTGCGTCAGGGTGCGTCGTTAGGGTTCGTCAGGGTGCGTCCTGTCGTTAGGGTGCGTTGTTAGGGTGCGTCAGGGTGCGTCGTTAGGGTGCGTAAGGGTGCGTCGTTAGGGTGCGTCAGGGTGCGTCGTTAGGGTTCGTCAGGGTGCGTCGTTAGGGTGCGTCGTTAGGGTGCGTCAGGGTGCGTCGTTAGGGTGCGTCAGGGTGCGTCGTTAGGGTGCGTCAGGGTGTGTCGTTAGGGTGCGTCAGGGTGCGTCGTTAGGGTGCGTCAGGGTGCGTCGTTAGGGTGCGTCAGGGTGCGTCGTTAGGGTTCGTCAGGGTGCATCGTTAGGGTGCGTCAGGGTGCGTCGTTAGGGTGCGTCAGGGTGCGTCGTTAGGGTTCGTCAGGGTGCGTCGTTAGGGTGCGTCAGGGTGCGTCATTAGGGTGCGTCAGGGTGCGTCGTTAGGGTTCGTCAGGGTGCGTTGTGTCGTCAGGGTGCGTTGTTAGGGTGCGTCAGGGTGCGTCGTTAGGGTGCGTCAGGGTGCGTCGTTAGGGTGCGTCAGGGTGCGTTGTGTCGTCAGGGTGCGTTGTTAGGGTGCGTCAGGGTGCGTCGTTAGGGTGCGTCAGGGTGCGTCGTTAGGGTGCGTCAGGGTGCGTTGTTAGGGTGCGTCAGGGTGCGTCGTTAGGGTTCGTCAGGGTGCGTCGTTAGGGTTCGTCAGGGTGCGTTGTGTCGTCAGGGTGCGTTGTTAGGGTGCGTCAGGGTGCGTTGTTAGGGTGCGTCAGGGTGCGTCGTTAGGGTGCGTCAGGGTGCGTCGTTAGGGTTCGTCAGGGTGCATCGTTAGGGTGCGTCAGGGTGCGACGTTAGGGTGCGTCAGGGTGCGTCGTTAGGGTGCGTCAGGGTGCGTCGTTAGGCTTCGTCAGGGTGCGTCCTGTCGTTAGGGTGCGTTGTTAGGGTGCGTCAGGGTGCGTCGTTAGGGTGCGTAAGGGTGCGTCGTTAGGGTGCGTCAGGGTGCGTCGTTAGGGTTCGTCAGGGTGCGTTGTGTCGTCAGGGTGCGTCGTTAGGGTGCGTCAGGGTGCGTCGTTAGGGTGCGTCAGGGTGCGTCGTTAGGGTGCGTCAGGGTGCATCGTTAGGGTTCGTCAGGGTGCGTCGTTAGGGTGCGTCAGGGTCCGTCGTTAGGGTGCGTCAGGGTTCGTCGTTAGGGTGCGTCAGGGTGCGTCGTTAGGGTGCGTCAGGGTGCGTCGTTAGGGTGCGTCAGGGTGCGTCGTTAGGGTTCGTCAGGGTGTGTCGTTAGGGTTCGTCAGGGTGCGTCGTTAGGGTTCGTCAGGGTGCGTTGTGTCGTCAGGGTGCGTTGTTAGGGTGCGTCAGGGTGCGTCGTTAAGGTGCGTCAGGGTGCGTCGTTAGGGTGCATCAGGGTGCGTCGTCAGGGTGCGTTAGGGTGCGTCGTTAGGGTTCGTCAGGGTGCGTCGTTAGGGTGCGTCAGGGTGCGTCGTTAGGGTGTGTTAGGGTGCGTCGTTAGGGTGCGTCAGGGTGCGTCGTTAGGGTGCGTCAGGGTGCGTCGTTAGGGTGCGTCAGGGTGCGTCGTTAGGGTGCGTCAGGGTGCGTCGTTAGGGTTCGTCAGGGTGCGTTGTGTCGTCAGGGTGCGTTGTTAGGGTGCTTCAGGGTGCGTCGTTAGGGTGCGTCAGGGTGCGTCGCTAGGATGCGATAGGGTGCGTCGTTAGGGTGCGTCAGGGTGCGTCGTTAGGGTTCGTCAGGGTGCGTCGTTAGGGTGCATCAGGGTGCGTCGTTAAGGTGCGTCAGGGTGCGTCGTTAGGGTGCGTCAGGGTGCGTCCTGTCGTTAGGGTGCGTCGTTAGGGTGCGTCAGGGTGCGTCGTTAGGGTTCGTCAGGGTACGTCGTTAGGGTGCGTCAGGGTGCGTCGTTAGGGTGCGTCAGTGTGCGTCGTTAGGGTTCGTCAGGGTGTGTCCTGTCGTTAGGGTGCGTTGTTAGGGTGCGCCAGGGTGCGTCGTTAGGGTGCGTCAGGGTGCGTCGTTAGGGTGCGTCAGGGTGCGTCGTTAGGGTTCGTCAGGGTGCGTTGTGTCGTCAGGGTGCGTTGTTAGGGTGCGTCAGGGTCCGTCGTTAGTGTGCGTCAGGGTTCGTCGTTAGGGTGCGTCAGGGTTAGGGTGCGTCAGGGTGCGTCGTTAGGGTGCGTCAGGGTGCGTCGTTAGGGTGCGTCAGGGTGTGTCGTTAGGGTTCGTCAGGGTGCGTCGTTAGGGTTCGTCAGGGTGCGTTGTGTCGTCAGGGTGCGTTGTTAGGGTGCGTCAGGGTGCGTCGTTAAGGTGCGTCAGGGTGCGTCGTTAGGGTGCGTCAGGGTGCGTCGTTAGGGTGCGTTAGGGTGCGTCGTTAGGGTGCGTCAGGGTGCGTCGTTAGGGTGCGTCAGGGTGCGTCGTTAGGGTGTGTTAGGGTGCGTCGTTAGGGTGCGTCAGGGTGCGTCGTTAGGGTGCGTCAGGGTGCGTCGTTAGGGTGCGTCAGGGTGCGTCGTTAGGGTGCGTCAGGGTGCGTCGTTAGGGTTCGTCAGGGTGCGTTGTGTCGTCAGGGTGCGTTGTTAGGGTGCGTCAGGGTGCGTCGTTAGGGTGCGTCAGGGTGCGTTGTTAGGGTGCGTCAGGGTGCGTCGTTAGGGTGCATCAGGGTGCGTCGTTAGGGTGCATCAGGGTGCGTCGTTAGTGTTCGTCAGGGTGTGTCCTGTCGTTAGGGTGCGTTGTTAGGGTGCGCCAGGGTGCGTCGTTAGGGTGCGTCAGGGTGCGTCATTAGGGTGCGTCAGGGTGCGTCGTTAGGGTTCGTCAGGGTGCGTTGTGTCGTCAGGGTGCGTTGTTAGGGTGCGTCAGGGTGCGTCGTTAGGGTGCGTCAGGGTGCGTCGTTAGGGTGCGTCAGGGTGCGTTGTGTCGTCAGGGTGCGTTGTTAGGGTGCGTCAGGGTGCATCGTTAGGGTGCGTCAGGGTGCGTCGTTAGGGTGCGTCAGGGTGCGTTGTTAGGGTGCGTCAGGGTGCGTCGTTAGGGTGCGTCAGGGTGCGTCGTTAGGGTTCGTCAGGGTGCATCGTTAGGGTGCGTCAGGGTGCGACGTTAGGGTGCGTCAGGGTGCGTCGTTAGGGTGCGTCAGGGTGCGTCGTTAGGGTTCGTCAGGGTGCGTCCTGTCGTTAGGGTGCGTTGTTAGGGTGCGTCAGGGTGCGTCGTTAGGGTGCGTAAGGGTGCGTCGTTAGGGTGCGTCAGGGTGCGTCGTTAGGGTTCGTCAGGGTGCGTTGTTTCGTCAGGGTGCGTTGTTAGGGTGCGTCAGGGTGCGTCGTTAGGGTGCGTCAGGGTGCGTCGTTAGGGTGCGTCAGGGTGTGTCGTTAGGGTGCGTCAGGGTGCGTCGTTAGGGTGCGTCAGGGTGCGTCGTTAGGGTGCGTCAGGGTGCGTCGTTAGGGTTCGTCAGGGTGCGTCGTTAGGGTGCGTCAGGGTGCGTCGTTAGGGTGCGTCAGAGTGCGTCGTTAGGGTTCGTCAGGGTGCGTCGTTAGGGTGCGTCAGGGTGCGTCGTTAGGGTGCGTCAGGGTGCGTCGTTAGGGTTAGGGTGTCGTCAGGGTGCGTTGTTAGGGTGCGTCAGGGTGCGTCGTTAGGGTGCGTCAGGGTGCGTCGTTAGGGTGCGTCAGGGTGCGTTGTGTCGTCAGGGTGCGTTGTTAGGGTGCGTCAGGGTGCGTCGTTAGGGTGCGTCAGGGTGCGTCGTTAGGGTGCGTCAGGGTGCGTTGTTAGGGTGCGTCAGGGTGCGTCGTTAGGGTTCGTCAGGGTGCGTCGTTAGGGTTCGTCAGGGTGCGTTGTGTCGTCAGGGTGCGTTGTTACGGTGCGTCAGGGTGCGTCGTTAGGGTGCGTCAGGGTGCGTCGTTAGGGTGCGTCAGGGTGCGTCGTTAGGGTTCGTCAGGGTGCGTCGTTAGGGTGCGTCAGGGTGCGTCGTTAGGGTGCGTCAGGGTGCGTCGTTAGGGTGCGTTAGGGTGCGTCGTTAGGCTTCGTCAGGGTGCGTCGTTAGGGTGCGTCAGGGTGCGTCGTTAGGGTGCGTAAGGGTGCGTCGTTAGGGTGCGTCAGGGTGCGTCGTTAGGGTTCGTCAGGGTGCGTTGTGTCGTCAGGGTGCGTCGTTAGGGTGCGTCAGGGTGCGTCGTTAGGGTGCGTCAGGGTGCGTCGTTAGGGTGCGTCAGGGTGCATCGTTAGGGTTCGTCAGGGTGCGTCGTTAGGGTGCGTCAGGGTCCGTCGTTAGGGTGCGTCAGGGTTCGTCGTTAGGGTGCGTCAGGGTGCGTCGTTAGGGTGCGTCAGGGTGCGTCGTTAGGGTGCGTCAGGGTGCGTCGTTAGGGTTCGTCAGGGTGTGTCGTTAGGGTTCGTCAGGGTGCGTCGTTAGGGTTCGTCAGGGTGCGTTGTGTCGTCAGGGTGCGTTGTTAGGGTGCGTCAGGGTGCGTCGTTAAGGTGCGTCAGGGTGCGTCGTTAGGGTGCATCAGGGTGCGTCGTCAGGGTGCGTTAGGGTGCGTCGTTAGGGTTCGTCAGGGTGCGTCGTTAGGGTGCGTCAGGGTGCGTCGTTAGGGTGTGTTAGGGTGCGTCGTTAGGGTGCGTCAGGGTGCGTCGTTAGGGTGCGTCAGGGTGCGTCGTTAGGGTGCGTCAGGGTGCGTCGTTAGGGTGCGTCAGGGTGCGTCGTTAGGGTTCGTCAGGGTGCGTTGTGTCGTCAGGGTGCGTTGTTAGGGTGCTTCAGGGTGCGTCGTTAGGGTGCGTCAGGGTGCGTCGCTAGGATGCGATAGGGTGCGTCGTTAGGGTGCGTCAGGGTGCGTCGTTAGGGTTCGTCAGGGTGCGTCGTTAGGGTGCATCAGGGTGCGTCGTTAAGGTGCGTCAGGGTGCGTCGTTAGGGTGCGTCGTCAGGGTGCGTCCTGTCGTTAGGGTGCGTCGTTAGGGTGCGTCAGGGTGCGTCGTTAGGGTTCGTCAGGGTGCGTCGTTAGGGTGCGTCAGTGTGCGTCGTTAGGGTGTCAGGGTGTGTCCTGTCGTTAGGGTGCGTTGTTAGGGTGCGCCAGGGTGCGTCGTTAGGGTGCGTCAGGGTGCGTCGTTAGGGTGCGTCAGGGTGCGTCGTTAGGGTTCGTCAGGGTGCGTTGTGTCGTCAGGGTGCGTTGTTAGGGTGCGTCAGGGTGCGTCGTTAGGGTGCGTCAGGGTGCGTCGTTAGGGTTCGTCAGGGTGCGTTGTGTCGTCAGGGTGCGTTGTTAGGGTGCGTCAGGGTGCGTCGTTAGGGTGCGTCAGGGTGTTGTTAGGGTGCGTCAGGGTGCGTCGTTAGGGTTCGTCAGGGTGCGTCGTTAGGTTTCGTCAGGGTGCGTTGTGTCGTCAGGGTGCGTTGTTAGGGTGCGTCAGGGTGCGTCGTTAGGGTGCGTCAGGGTGCGTCGTTAGGGTGCGTCAGGGTGCGTCGTTAGGGTTCGTCAGGGTGCATCGTTAGGGTGCGTCAGGGTGCGACGTTAGGGTGCGTCAGGGTGCGTCGTTAGGGTGCGTCAGGGTGCGTCGTTAGGGTTCGTCAGGGTGCGTTCGTTAGGGTGCGTCAGGGTGCGTCGTTAGGGTGCGTCAGGGTGCGTCGTTAGGGTTTGTCAGGGTGCGTTGTGTCGTCAGGGTGCGTTGTTAGGGTGCGTCAGGGTGCGTCGTTAGGGTGCGTCAGGGTGCGTCGTTAGGGTTAGGGTGCGTCGTCAGGGTGCGTCGTTAGGGTTCGTCAGGGTGCGTCGTTAGGTTTCGTCAGGGTGCGCGTCGTCAGGGTTAGGGTGCGTCAGGGTGCGTCGTTAGGGTGCGTCAGGGTGCGTCGTTAGGGTGCGTCAGGGTGCGTCGTTAGGGTGCGTCAGGGTGCGTCGTTAGGGTTCGTCAGGGTGCGTCGTTAGGGTGCGTTGTTAGGGTGCGTCAGGGTGCGTCGTTAGGGTGCGTCAGGGTGCGTCGTTAGGGTTTGTCAGGGTGCGTTGTGTCGTCAGGGTGCGTTGTTAGGGTGCGTCAGGGTGCGTCGTTAGGGTGCGTCAGGGTGCGTCGTTAGGGTGCGTCAGGGTGCGTCGTTAGGGTGCGTCAGGGTGCGTCGTTTGGGTTCGTCAGGGTGCGTCGTTAGGGTGCGTCAGGGTGCGTCGTTAGGGTGCGTCAGGGTGCGTCGTTAGGGTTCGTCAGGGTGCGTCGTTAGGGTGCGTCAGGGTCCGTCGTTAGTGTGCGTCAGGGTTCGTCGTTAAGGTGCGTCAGGGTGCGTCGTTAGGGTGCGTCAGGGTGCGTCGTTAGGGTGCGTCAGGGTGCGTCGTTAGGGTTCGTCAGGGTGCGTCGTTAGGGTTCGTCAGGTTGCGTCGTTCGTCAGGGTGCGTGTCGTCAGGGTGCGTTGTTAGGGTGCGTCAGGGTGCGTCGTTAAGGTGCGTCAGGGTGCGTCGTTAGGGTGCGTCAGGGTGCGGCGTTAGGGTGCGTTAGGGTGCGTCGTTAGGGTGCGTCAGGGTGCGTCGTTAGGGTGCGTCAGGGTGCGTCGTTAGGGTGTGTTAGGGTGCGTCGTTAGGGTGCGTCAGGGTGCGTCGTTAGGGTGCGTCAGGGTGCGTCGTTAGGGTGCGTCAGGGTGCGTCGTTAGGGTGCGTCAGGGTGCGTCGTTAGGGTGCGTCAGGGTGCGTCGTTAGGGTTCGTCAGGGTGCGTTGTGTCGTCAGGGTGCGTTGTTAGGGTGCGTCAGGGTGCGTCGTTAGGGTGCGTCAGGGTGCGTTGTTAGGGTGCGTCAGGGTGCGTCGTTAGGGTGCATCAGGGTGCGTCGTTAGGGTGCGTCAGGGTGCGTCGTTAGGGTTCCTCAGGGTGTGTCCTGTCGTTAGGGTGCGTTGTTAGGGTGCGCCAGGGTGCGTCGTTAGGGTGCGTCAGGGTGCGTCATTAGGGTGCGTCAGGGTGCGTCGTTAGGGTTCGTCAGGGTGCGTTGTGTCGTCAGGGTGCGTTGTTAGGGTGCGTCAGGGTGCGTCGTTAGGGTGCGTCAGGGTGCGTCGTTAGGGTGCGTCAGGGTGCGTTGTGTCGTCAGGGTGCGTTGTTAGGGTGCGTCAGGGTGCATCGTTAGGGTGCGTCAGGGTGCGTCGTTAGGGTGCGTCAGGGTGCGTTGTTAGGGTGCGTCAGGGTGCGTCGTTAGGGTGCGTCAGGGTGCGTCGTTAGGGTTCGTCAGGGTGCATCGTTAGGGTGCGTCAGGGTGCGTCGTTAGGGTGCGTCAGGGTGCGTTGTTAGGGTGCGTCAGGGTGCGTCGTTAGGGTTCGTCAGGGTGCGTCCTGTCGTTAGGGTGCGTTGTTAGGGTGCGTCAGGGTGCGTCGTTAGGGTGCGTAAGGGTGCGTCGTTAGGGTGCGTCAGGGTGCGTCATTAGGGTGCGTCAGGGTGCGTCGTTAGGGTTCGTCAGGGTGCGTTGTGTCGTCAGGGTGCGTTGTTAGGGTGCGTCAGGGTGCGTCGTTAGGGTGCGTCAGGGTGCGTCGTTAGGGTTTGTTAGGGTGCTTCAGGAGGCGTCGTTAGGGTGCGTCAGGGTGCGTCGTTAGGATGCGATAGGGTGCGTCGTTAGGGTGCGTCAGGGTGCGTCGTTAGGGTGCGATAGGGTGCGTCGTTAGGGTGCGTCGTTAGGGTTCGTCAGGGTGCGTCGTTAGGGTGCGTCAGGGTGCGTCGTTAGGGTGCGTCAGGGTGCGTCGTTAGGGTGCGTCAGGGTGCGTCGTTAGGGTTCGTCAGGGTGCGTTGTGTCGTCAGGGTGCGTTGTTAGGGTGCGTCAGGGTGCGTCGTTAGGGTGCGTCAGGGTGCGTCGTTAGGGTTCGTCAGGGTGCGTTGTGTCGTCAGGGTGCGTTGTTAGGGTGCTTCAGGAGGCGTCGTTAGGGTGCGTCAGGGTGCGTCGTTAGGGTGCGTCAGGGTTCGTCGTTAGGGTGCGTCAGGGTCCGTCGTTAGGGTGCGTCAGGGTTCGTCGTTAGGGTGAGTCAGGGTGCGTCGTTAGGGTGCGTCAGGGTGCGTCGTTAGGGTGCGTCAGGGTGCGTCGTTAGGGTTCGTTAGGGTGCATCGTTAGGGTTCGTCAGGGTGCGTCGTTAGGGTTCGTCAGGGTGCGTTGTGTCATCAGGGTGCGTTGTTAGGGTGTGTCAGGGTGCGTCGTTAGGGTTCGTCAGGGTGCGTCGTTAGGGTGCGTCAGAGTGCGTCGTTAGGGTGCGTCAGGGTGCGTCAGGGTGCGTCGTTAGGGTGCGTCAGGGTGCGTCGTTAGGGTTCGTCAGGGTGCGTTTTTAGGGTGCGTCAGGGTGCGTCGTTAGGGTTCGTCAGGGTGCGTCGTTAGGGTTCGTCAGGGTACGTTGTGTCGTCAGGGTGCGTTGTTAGGGTGCGTCAGGGTGAGTCTTTAGGGTGCGTCAGGGTGCGTCGTTAGGGTGCGTCAGGGTGCGTCGTTAGGGTGCGTCAGGGTGCGTCGTTAGGGTGCGTCAGGGTGCGTCGTTAGGGTGCGTCAGGGTGCGTCGTTAGGGTTCGTCAGGGTGCGTCCTGTCGTTAGGGTGCGTTGTTAGGGTGCGTCAGGGTGCGTCGTTAGGGTGCGTCAGGGTGCGTCGTTAGGGTTCGTCAGGGTGCGTTGTGTCGTCAGGGTGCGTTGTTAGGGTGCGTCAGGGTGCGTCGTTAGGGTGTGTCAGGGTGCGTCGTTAGGGTGCGTCAGGGTGCGTCGTTAGGGTTCGTCAGGGTGCGTCCTGTCGTTAGGGTGCGTTGTTAGGGTGCGTCAGGGTGCGTCGTTAGGGTGCGTCAGGGTGCGTCGTTAGGGTGCGTCAGGGTGCGTCGTTAGGGTTCGTCAGGGTGCGTCCTGTCGTTAGGGTGCGTTGTTAGGGTGCGTCACGGTGCGTCGTTAGGGTGCGTCAGGGTGCGTCGTTAGGGTTCATCAGGGTGCGTTGTGTCGTCAGGGTGCGTTGTTAGGGTGCGTCAGGGTGCGTCGTTAGAGTGCGTCAGGGTGCGTCGTTAGGGTGCGTCAGGGTGCGTTGTGTCAATAGGGTGCGTCAGGGTTCAGGGTGTCGTTAGGGTGCGTCAGGGTGCGTCGTTAGGGTGCGTCAGGGTGCGTCGTTAGGGTTCGTCAGGGTGCGTCCTGTCGTTAGGGTGCGTCGTTAGGGTGCGTCAGGGTGCGTCGTTAGGGTGCGTCAGGGTGCGTCGTTAGGGTTCGTCAGGGTGCGTTGTGTCGTCAGGGTGCGTTGTTAGGGTGCGTCAGGGTGCGTTGTTAGGGTGCGTCAGGGTGCGTCGTTAGGGTGCGTCAGGGTCCGTCGTTAGGGTGCGTCAGGGTTCGTCGTTAGGGTGAGTCAGGGTGCGTCGTTAGGGTGCGTCAGGGTGCGTCGTTAGGGTGCGTCAGGGTGCGTCGTTAGGGTTCGTCAGGGTGCATCGTTAGGGTTCGTCAGGGTGCGTCGTTAGGGTTCGTCAGGGTGCGTTGTGTCATCAGGGTGCATTGTTAGGGTGTGTCAGGGTGCGTCGTTAGGGTCGTCAGGGTGCGTCGTTAGGGTGCGTCAGAGTGCGTCGTTAGGGTGCGTCAGGGTGCGTCAGGGTGCGTCGTTAGGGTGCGTCAGGGTGCGTCGTTAGGGTTCGTCAGGGTGCGTTTTTAGGGTGCGTCAGGGTGCGTCGTTAGGGTTCGTCAGGGTGCGTCGTTAGGGTTCGTCAGGGTACGTTGTGTCGTCAGGGTGCGTTGTTAGGGTGCGTCAGGGTGAGTCTTTAGGGTGCGTCAGGGTGCGTCGTTAGGGTGCGTCAGGGTGCGTCGTTAGGGTGCGTCAGGGTGCGTCGTTAGGGTGCGTCAGGGTGCGTCGTTAGGGTTCGTCAGGGTGCGTCCTGTCGTTAGGGTGCGTTGTTAGGGTGCGTCAGGGTGCGTCGTTAGGGTGCGTCAGGGTGCGTCGTTAGGGTTCGTCAGGGTGCGTTGTGTCGTCAGGGTGCGTTGTTAGGGTGCGTCAGGGTGCGTCGTTAGGGTGCATCAGGGTGCGTTGTTAGGGTGCGTCAGGGTGCGTCGTTAGGGTGCATCAGGGTGCGTCGTTAGGGTGCGTCAGGGTGCGTCGTTAGGGTTCGTCAGGGTGTGTCCTGTCGTTAGGGTGCGTTGTTAGGGTGCGCCAGGGTGCGTCGTTAGGGTGCGTCAGGGTGCGTCATTAGGGTGCGTCAGGGTGCGTCGTTAGGGTTCGTCAGGGTGCGTTGTGTCGTCAGGGTGCGTTGTTAGGGTGCGTCAGGGTGCGTCGTTAGGGTGCGTCAGGGTGCGTCGTTAGGGTGCGTCAGGGTGCGTCGTTAGGGTGCGTCAGGGTGCGTCAGGGTGCGTCGTTAGGGTGCGTCAGGGTGCGTCGTTAGGGTTCGTCAGGGTGCGTTTTTAGGGTGCGTCAGGGTGCGTCGTTAGGGTTCGTCAGGGTGCGTCGTTAGGGTTCGTCAGGGTACGTTGTGTCGTCAGGGTGCGTTGTTAGGGTGCGTCAGGGTGAGTCTTTAGGGTGCGTCAGGGTGCGTCGTTAGGGTGCGTCAGGGTGCGTCGTTAGGGTGCGTCAGGGTGCGTCGTTAGGGTGCGTCAGGGTGCGTCGTTAGGGTTCGTCAGGGTGCGTCCTGTCGTTAGGGTGCGTTGTTAGGGTGCGTCAGGGTGCGTCGTTAGGGTGCGTCAGGGTGCGTCGTTAGGGTTCGTCAGGGTGCGTTGTGTCGTCAGGGTGCGTTGTTAGGGTGCGTCAGGGTGCGTCGTTAGGGTGCGTCAGGGTGCGTCCTGTTATGGTGCGTCAGGTGCGTCGTTAGGGTGCGTCAGGGTGCGTCGTTAGGGTTCGTCAGGGTGCGTCCTGTCGTTAGGGTGCGTTGTTAGGGTGCGCCAGGGTGCGTCGTTAGGGTGCGTCAGGGTGCGTCATTAGGGTGCGTCAGGGTGCGTCGTTAGGGTTCGTCAGGGTGCGTTGTGTCGTCAGGGTGCGTTGTTAGGGTGCGTCAGGGTGCGTCGTTAGGGTGCGTCAGGGTGCGTCGTTAGGGTTCGTCAGGGTGCGTCCTGTCGTTAGGGTGCGTCAGGGTGCGTCGTTAGGGTGCGTCAGGGTGCGTCGTTAGGGTGCGTCAGGGTGCGTCGTTAGGGTTCGTCAGGGTGCGTCGTTATGTTGCGTCAGGGTGCGTCGTTAGGGTTCGTCAGGGTGCGTCGTTAGGGTTCGTCAGGGTGCGTCGTTAGGGTTCGTCAGGGTGCATCGTTAGGGTTCGTCAGGGTGCGTCGTTAGGGTTCGTCAGGGTGCGTTGTGTCGTCAGGGTGCGTTGTTAGGGTGTGTCAGGGTGCGTCGTTAGGGTTCGTCAGGGTGCGTCGTTAGGGTGCGTCAGAGTGCGTCGTTAGGGTGCGTCAGGGTGCGTCAGGGTGCGTCGTTAGGGTGCGTCAGGGTGCGTCGTTAGGGTTCGTCAGGGTGCGTTTTTAGGGTGCGTCAGGAGGCGTCGTTAGGGTTCGTCAGGGTGCGTCGTTAGGGTTCGTCAGGGTGCGTTGTGTCGTCAGGGTGCGTTGTTAGGGTGCGTCAGGGTGCGTCGTTAGGGTGCGTCAGGGTGCGTTGTTAGGGTGCGTCAGGGTGCGTCGTTAGGGTGCATCAGGGTGCGTCGTTAGGGTGCGTCAGGGTGCGTCGTTAGGGTTCGTCAGGGTGTGTCCTGTCGTTAGGGTGCGTTGTTAGGGTGCGCCAGGGTGCGTCGTTAGGGTGCGTCAGGGTGCGTCATTAGGGTGCGTCAGGGTGCGTCGTTAGGGTTCGTCAGGGTGCGTTGTGTCGTCAGGGTGCGTTGTTAGGGTGCGTCAGGGTGCGTCGTTAGGGTGCGTCAGGGTGCGTCGTTAGGGTGCGTCAGGGTGCGTTGTGTCGTCAGGGTGCGTTGTTAGGGTGCGTCAGGGTGCGTCGTTAGGGTGCGTCAGGGTGCGTCGTTAGGGTGCGTCAGGGTGCGTTATTAGGGTGCGTCAGGGTGCGTCGTTAGGGTTCGTCAGGGTGCGTCGTTAGGGTTCGTCAGGGTGCGTTGTGTCGTCAGGGTGCGTTGTTAGGGTGCGTCAGGGTGCGTTGTTAGGGTGCGTCAGGGTGCGTCGTTAGGGTGCGTCAGGGTGCGTCGTTAGGGTTCGTCAGGGTGCATCGTTAGGGTGCGTCAGGGTGCGACGTTAGGGTGCGTCAGGGTGCGTCGTTAGGGTGCGTCAGGGTGCGTCGTTAGGGTTCGTCAGGGTGCGTCCTGTCGTTAGGGTGCGTTGTTAGGGTGCGTCAGGGTGCGTCGTTAGGGTGCGTAAGGGTGCGTCGTTAGGGTGCGTCAGGGTGCGTCGTTAGGGTTCGTCAGGGTGCGTTGTGTCGTCAGGGTGCGTTGTTAGGGTGCGTCAGGGTGCGTCGTTAGGGTGCGTCAGGGTGCGTCGTTAGGGTGCGTCAGGGTGCGTCGTTAGGGTGCGTCAGGGTGCGTCGTTAGGGTGCGTCAGGGTGCGTCGTTAGGGTTCGTCAGGGTGCATCGTTAGGGTGCGTCAGGGTGCGTCGTTAGGGTGCGTCAGGGTGCGTCGTTAGGGTTCGTCAGGGTGCGTCGTTAGGGTGCGTCAGGGTGCGTCATTAGGGTGCGTCAGGGTGCGTCGTTAGGGTTCGTCAGGGTGCGTTGTGTCGTCAGGGTGCGTTGTTAGGGTGCGTCAGGGTGCGTCGTTAGGGTGCGTCAGGGTGCATCGTTAGGGTGCGTCAGGGTGCGTTGTGTCGTCAGGGTGCGTTGTTAGGGTGCGTCAGGGTGCGTCGTTAGGGTGCGTCAGGGTGCGTTGTTAGGGTGCGTCAGGGTGCGTCGTTAGGGTTCGTCAGGGTGCGTCGTTAGGGTTCGTCAGGGTGCGTTGTGTCGTCAGGGTGCGTTGTTAGGGTGCGTCAGGGTGCGTTGTTAGGGTGCGTCAGGGTGCGTCGTTAGGGTTGTAGGAGTAGGTGACATATGTGGGTAGATATCACACTGTTGGACAGTAGACAGGAGTATACTGGAAGGTAGTATAAGAGAGCAGATGTGAGTGCATTTGCCATTCTGGTAAATACAGGAAACCAAAGATTAGCAGATGGTGTAGTAGTGTAGTGGTAACATAAGATACATGGATAACATATAAATATAAAAGATAGCTGAACATTAAAGTAACGAACCACATGTTAACATGGGTCATGGGACCGTGGTGATGGAGGTCTACTAAGGGACGTTCTGACCCTCTGACCCTTGTAGATTCTCCATTGTGCTGACAGATTGACTAGACAGAGTGGCGCCTAAAAGCAATTGGACACTAGACATATGGTCTGACCATTCTATTACAAACATTCATGTCAGACAGAGTGGCGCCTAGAGGTAATTGGACACACTGGAATAGAGGGTCCGGCCACTATTATAAACAAATTGAAAGCAGATGGTGGTGAATGACTTCATAGGGGACGGACAATACTATGTGTGTATAAATAGAGTAGCTGGAGTTCTGAGAAAGGGTGTGTTCCGCGGGGTGTGTTCCGCGGGGTGTGTTCCGCGGGGTGTGTTCCGCGGGGACATGCCAGTTGGCTGTACAGTTGTAATAAAGAGCATGTTTGAATTTACAAGTTCTGATAAGCGTTGTATTTGAAATGATTTTCCACGACATATTTGGCGAGCTGAGCCAGGAGGGACAGGGACTGAGGAATGGCGTTCAGGGCTGGAGATAGTGTCTTTGGACATTCTGGCAAACAAGGGTGGCCGCCCAACTAGACGGTAAGCAAGTTCTTACAATAGTTGAAATGTTTGTGTAAGATTGCTTCAGAGATACTGTCTCAGCGAGAGGAGCGCCATGTAAGTCTCTCTTTCAAATTTCCTAAAAAGAAACCAGTAAAAACGAAAGAACTTTTGAATTCAAATAAATTTGCATGTATGTGTAATTTGGGGAATTGTATTAAATATAAATGTATGCGCATGTATAGAAAATGAGTGAATAGGCGATGTGAACTTTGCTTGTGTTAGGTGTTTAGCGGAGTGGGCATGCATGCGCTCGTTCTGATCAGACCGTTCGAATGTGTAGCTTAAATGATGCGCTTGTTTGCGCCATCTGGCTGAGATGGCTGGCTATAATGTGGGACAGCTCATACGGTAAAAACAGATAATGTAGGTAGAAAATCCTGTAATACCTCTTCAATAAAATTAGTAGAAGGAACGCTTGGACAGGTTACTTATGGATGCGGCTCTAAAAAGAGAGAGCTGCATAAATAAGTATGTAGGAAGCCATGATACCGCTCTTTAAAAAAGGAACATTTTTGAAGAGGTCTGCTTGGGTGGGATATTTACCGCAGAATGATCTGTGGATGGATATTTAGTAAATAAATACTTCATGGCTACCGCCCCAGAACGGGGGACTGAACGGATGAATATTTAGGATGTAGGAAAACGTTAGCCCGATTGTGCGGCGTTCAACTGCAAAAGTAGCTTATACGGTCAAAGCATAAATCAGTAGGTTGTAGGAAAACGTTAGCCCGATTGTGCGGCGTTCAACTGCAAAAGTAGCTTATACGGTCAAAGCATAAATCAGTAGGTTGTAGGAAAACGTTAGCCCGATTGTGCGGCGTTCAACTGCAAAAGTAGCTTATACAGTCAAAGCATAAATCAGTAGGTTGTAGGAAAAACGTTGGCCCGATTGTGCGGCGTTCAACTGCAAAAGTAACTTATACGGTCAAAACATAAATCAGTAGTTAAATAAATATTCATAGTTTCCGCTCTGAAAGGAGGACTGTATGAGTGAAGTAGTAGGTGCAGGAAAAACGTTGGCCCGATTGTGCGGCGTTCAAATGCAAAAGAAATCCTGCGAATAAAAAACCGCTCTGTCTAGCTACCAGGGTTTGGTAATTCAGTAGGTCACGCCACAATACTACTCTAATAATAGAAGAAAAGATAAGTATTGGGGGTTGAATAGGATATGAAGACAAGCTGATCCGATTAGACAGTAGTCTCGTCATATTGTAGAAGTCTAGGCTTATGTAGGAGGAAGTGAATTAAGTCAATAAAGAAAGACTGAGTTGTTTTGAGGTAAAAACAAAGGGATTGAATGAACGGATGAAACATAAAAGGATGAATGAAAATGTTGTAAGAAATGAGTGGATCTGTGTAAAGATAGAACATTAGGAAGAAAGATAGGACAGGTTGTGTGCGTGTAGGCAGAGCGTCCTGAAGAGGGTGCGCGCAGCCTTCCTGTGACAGAGTAGAACGTAAAGAAAGGGTGCCTCTAAATACTAAGATAGAGGGAACGAAATTAAGAAACATCGAAGTAAAAATAAGTTGTAATCAAGGATAAAAACACTGATGTGATAAAGTAATAAGCGATCATAGTAGAATTACTAAAAAAGGTGTCAAAACAAAGAATAAATAAAAATACTTAAAAAGGCGTTAACCGAATAGTATAAATACGGATAGAAAAGTGTGAAACAAAACAGAGAGTAGGAGCGCCAATATATTGAAATTATACTATAGAGTTAATAATGAATCTAGGTTGGTTAAGATAAATAGTGGAATCCAGGACACATTAAGAATTCGCGTACGGAGTAACAAAGAAAGAGGAAAAAACAGGCCGTCAGACACTCTGTGTCTACAGAAGCTACGGTCTAAAAATAGCCTGATGAGTAGACAGTGGTGCAAAATCGAGTGACCAGGATAAAAAGGAGACAAGGGGAGGCTTGCTACACTAATAAATTGACCATAGGATCAAACAATAAGAATATGGAGAAGAGGTAAGAAAGTAGAGACAAAATAAATAAATAAAGGTAAAAGTAAGACGTTAGATAGAGATCTTAACGGAGCGGGCAGTGGACCTGTGTGGCTCAGTTGGTAGAGCATGGTGCTTGCAACGCCTGGGTTGAGGGTTCAATTCCCACGGGGGGACCAGGATGAATATGTATGAACTTTCCAATTTGTAAGTCGCTCTGGATAAGAGAGTCTGCTAAATGACTTAAATGTAAGGTAAATGTAATCTTAAAAATAGATTAGAACTGTAATAACAAACCAAACGAATAAAATGAATAAATAATTATATCTGTAAAGGGAAAAACACAGTGATATTTGAAGTACTGTACTAGGATAAGACATTAAGTCATCTGTAGTATTCAGAAAAATGTCTGTACTATATAGAGTAGGCTTTGATAAGAGAAATTAAGTGATGTGACAAATGAATTATTAATTGGAAAGGAGATTAGCTCTACCTCGGAAAAATAGTAAATAAGAGGTGTATAATACATGGGAGTATTTAGGAAAATAAATAAATAAATAGTGGCATGAAAACAAAAGGATTGTTTCACCATAGCATTGAGGGATTTTTTAAAAGAAAGCCATGGATTCACTAAAAGACGTGCACATTAGTTCTACCGACTTCGGATTGAATATGAAAAAACTGGATAATGGGGGACGCCATTACCTGGTAACATTCTATCATCAGCAAATACATTACTATAAAAGACAAATGTGGTTCCACTCGTCCTCGCAGACGTGCGGGTGATTAGTAGAACTATTGACAATATCTAAAAACAAATAAGAAAATAGCTCCCTGTTTTGAATATGGATATAGCGGGTTATGGGGAAAATTAGTGTAAGGTGACACTAGAACTTAGTGTGGTAGCAGGAAATGCCGATATACGAGAGTTTATTTCCTTGTCAAAATAACAAACAACTAATCGGTTTGAGGTTAGTGTGAATGGAATTTTTACTTGGCGGTGTATTGTCTCTGAGCGAACAATGAGTGGTTCATAGAGATTACAGTTTATATGTGGTCAAGACGAAGTATTAGATCACGTTTGACTTGACATATAGTAGAGTACAGATGGAATTTTAATTGTTAGACATTCTATACCGTCATTCTCTGAAAAATGTTAAGATGTTTATGGAATAAAAACTATTTGCAGATTAAAAGCTGACGTTGTGAAATTAACGATATGTATACTTTCTTTTCCAGAAAAAAAGGGTTTAATCTTCTCTGGTCGAAATATCATTGGAGTCTGCATTACTGTGGAAAGCAGTTAATTAAAGTCAGACGCTTTAAAAATAAAAATATCTGGATAAGGCTAATAAATGGAGTTCTGGATAAGTGAGTCCAGTCCCTGTGTGCTATTGGCTATGGTTTACTAGTAAGTGCACCGTGTACTGGGAATGAATATACATTAGTAGATTTATTGGAAGGGCTTTTTCCACTTCAGTTTCAATTTGGGTATGCAGAATGATGGAATTATTTTTTGAAAAATGTATTTAAGTTGTTCCTAAAGAAAGGGGAGTGGAAACATTTTAATGGTGTCAAAATGCCCTGATTCCTAAGAATTTCCTGTGAAAGACTGATCACCTTTTACTAGAAATTGTTGGAACAGGTGGGATTTAATTTTTAAATGTTTAAAAGACACAAGACTCTATTCAAACTGTATAATTACTTTGAAAATCTATTATGTCCCTGGGAAAATTATGAAGAGTTGTACCCTTAAATTGAATAAGTTATTCGAATAGGTTTATTTTAATTTTAATTTTGATATAACATGGGTTCATGGGTAAAACTATCAGTTCCTTGGGGTTATGGTCTTTGGATAAATACACAAATGTGTTTTGTTCATTCTGCATATAGAAAGTGATGAAAGTTACTCCAAAGGGTTTTGTTGATAAATACCTCATCTGTAATTCGTCTGAGAAATCACCGGTAGAATAAGGGAGTTATCATAGAAGGTGACGTCAGAATGCTTTAAGGCATGGGAGAGAATATCACTACAAGTGGGTGTGGAGCTCAAACCCACCCTAACCGGCTGAATAGTGAGGGACAACTGTGTCTGATGACCTGTGAACTGTATCTAAAAAAGACATGCTGAAATGACATTATATTTGTTGGGAGAATAATGACTTAAAGGAATTGGGGTACTGACCTTTTTATTATCAGGCCACTCATGAGAGAAACTGAGACAAAAGGGCTATTGGGAAAATAGATAGTACTGGTATTTAAAGTGTTTAGTATAAATGTTAATTATTAAAGGGATGTTGTGTATTGAATAGATAAGGTCAAATTTGAGTTAAAGTAAACACTAAGGATTGTTATCATGAATATTGGGTTGGAAAATGTATAAAATAAAAAATATAACTGTTTAGTTATTTGGATATAGAACTGTTTAACGTTAATAGGCTTAGGGAAGCTCTGGAAACTAATCCTGAGACAAGGAGGTTGACAGAACTTACAGAATTTTAGATTAAAGGTTTTTTGTTTCTTTCGTTTTATAATGTCATTGGAATTGGGATGATAAAATGTAATGTTCAATTGAATAAAAAGGTAGTCTGTTGTGCGATGATACCCAAGAATGAAGAAGAAAGAGACCAATAATAACATGGGCATAGAATGAAACAGATGGACGTTTTCTCCAGGTTTAATTACATTACGAATAGTGGAAATTTATTGCAAATGTGAAATTATTATAATTTTTTTTTTTTTTTTTTTTTTTTTTTCTCTTTTTCTCGTTTGGTCACTTTATTTTTGTTTTGAGGAACATAATGTTGTGTATATGTTCCTGAGGAGGGACTGATACTGATATAAATGATATATAAATTGACTTAAGGATGTTTTAAGTATGTATCAAATAATGGCTGTTATGGGTTAGGGGACTCATAAATGAAGGTAATGGTAGTGAAGGGGTGTTATTTCTAGAAACTATGTATAATAATAGAGATAATTCACAGAAAAGGAAAGACAGCTGGCTGTGTAAAATATAGGGACAATTCTAAAAGTAAATAGAACAATTCACATATCTAAAGATATGGTAAAAAGAATAAGTGGTGGCATTTTGAACATTAGAGCAAAAGTTTAAGAAACTTATGACATAGTTTTGTTAGGATTGGATATTAATCCAACTGGAAAACGCTTGAATGATTATATGTTATTTTACAGCAGTTGCTGTAGGGACAATCATTTGACTATCATTATGAATATTTCTGTGGCAGGAGGCCAGGTATTTGAGGCAGAATGGTTACATAGGGCTGTTATTAAAAATTAAGATTTAGTGATCTTGCTATAAGAAGGAAGTCTGTTGTCAGGGAATAACCCATGTGTTAGTGTGTATGTCCTCAGGAAAAAACAGCCAGAAATGGAAGGGCTTGGGCTGCATTCTGGAGATTGAGTGTACATCAAGATACACCAGGCTGGTGGTATACTTCTTACAACACTGCAGTGGTAAAATTCTTCATGTCTCTCTTTGGTGGGTGCATAAGTCTCACGAGAAGTAAGGTCCAGCTGAATAATGGGTGAGCTTGAAAACACCATGACAGAGGATGTGGAATCAGAGAGAGAAAGAGAGAGAGATTAGATTCCACTATAGACATACTGGGTTGAGTTTGGAGGCTACTTGTTTTATTTTTAATACATCATGTTAAAGAGAATGGATGATAGGATATTATACTCTAAACAAACATGTTAAAGGGATTGATATGAAAGCATATACAGTGTTGAATTAATTCAAGAAGAGAGAATGTTAATTGTAGGTTATGCACATGATTATCAGTTGAAATGGAGTAGATGGGAAACTAAGTAAAAATGACATGATTTGGGAACACCTCTCAGAACCTGTGGCCGAAAGGGGAAGACTGGGTGGAAGCATGAGGAAGCTTTTTAGGGCTTTTATTTTTGTGGAGTCCAGCAGAAAAGTATCCTGGAGGCATAGAGTCAGGTAAAGAGAGAGTGGGAATTGTCATGGTCTCAGATTTCAGTTTGCATGAATATATTTATGCATAACACATAACATTGTCAATGCTGTTATGTTTTGTCTGTTGTTTTCCAAGTCTTATGTTTAGGAAACCAGAAGGAGAGGGGTTCGCCAGCTTCAGCTGGAATGTCTGTTTGTTGTGTGATGAGTGATGGAAGTAAGAGGATGTATGGTGCAATCTTAGAACAGAGGCCATAAGTCTCTAAGTATGAATGCTTCACAGAAAGTAGGCAGAAACCTGAACCAGGATGAGAGGTTCTGCGTCTGATGATCCAAGGGGACCAGAAGGACCTCTCTCAGTGGTACCAGGAGATCTAGTCCACGTTGGAGGGATCCGGAGGAAGTGGGATCAACCGAGGAGAGATGGACCCTATGAGGTGGCCAAAGCAACAAGAACGGCCGTCCAAGTGAAAAGAAGCCAGACGTGGTACTATCTGAACCACTGCAGCTGAGTCCCAACAGAGAGAAGGATACAACCACATAGAGATGAGGACACTGAGGATGCTGATTCACCAGGAGGGAGCCTGGAGGGAGCAGGAGCAGCGGAAACGATTGAGACGCCAGGGAGGAGCCAAGAAAACAGCAAATCAAGTGAAAGCCAAAATACGACAAGTGCACCGACTAATGCACCCAGAAGAGGAGGAGAGGCCTCACATGGCACAGAATGAGAACATCTTTTCCCTAAAAATTGAAACCTTCCAGATGGAAGTTAAGTCCGGCCTGAGGAGGGAGCCTCAGGTGAAGAAAGAGGAGGAAAAGTCCTGCAAGCTGAAGAAAATGGGGATTTCCCCACAATTGACTTTTAAACTTTTGAATGGCCTCCTTTACAGACAATTGATGTTAGAACAACAAAAGAATAATGACATTGACATAACAGAAGCAACAGTGAATGCTAGTATAGAAACAACAGACTAATGCACAATCAAGATGTATGGTGGGAGCAGGAAGAGAAGAATGGAATCAGCCGAACAATCCAAAAAGACTGACAAGGTTAGAATCTATGTTCCACCTCAATGTATAACAGAAGCAGGAGAACTGAAGTCTATCTCAATCATAAGGATCAAACCCTTATCGGAGATTGCACTCTGTGGATGGACACATCACCAAACAAAGGGAGAAGTCGTTTGGGACCCGAAAGGATGTGACCTGACATGAATCAAAGAAAAAGACGAGTAGGTGCTCATCATGAACAAGATTGAACCAGTGGAAGGTGAAGACCTACCCCTGCACCTGAACAGGAAGAACCTGTGACAACAACAAGGGTGTGTCGTTAGGCTGTGACAACAACGTCAGGGTGTGTCGTTAGGGTGCGTCAGGGTGCGTCGTTAGGGTGCGTCAGGGTGCGTCGTTAGGGTGCGTCAGGGTGCGTCGTTAGGGTTCGTCAGGGTGCATCGTTAGGGTGCGTCAGGGTGCGTCGTTAGGGTGCGTCAGGGTGCGTCGTTAGGGTTCGTCAGGGTGCGTCGTTAGGGTGCGTCAGGGTGCGTCATTAGGGTGCGTCAGGGTGCGTCGTTAGGGTTCGTCAGGGTGCGTTGTGTCGTCAGGGTGCGTTGTTAGGGTGCGTCAGGGTGCGTCGTTAGGGTGCGTCAGGGTGCGTCGTTAGGGTGCGTCAGGGTGCGTTGTGTCGTCAGGGTGCGTTGTTAGGGTGCGTCAGGGTGCGTCGTTAGGGTGCGTCAGGGTGCGTCGTTAGGGTGCGTCAGGGTGCGTTGTTAGGGTGCGTCAGGGTGCGTCGTTAGGGTTCGTCAGGGTGCGTCGTTAGGGTTCGTCAGGGTGCGTTGTGTCGTCAGGGTGCGTTGTTAGGGTGCGTCAGGGTGCGTTGTTAGGGTGCGTCAGGGTGCGTCGTTAGGGTGCGTCAGGGTGCGTCGTTAGGGTTCGTCAGGGTGCATCGTTAGGGTGCGTCAGGGTGCGACGTTAGGGTGCGTCAGGGTGCGTCGTTAGGGTGCGTCAGGGTGCGTCGTTAGGGTTCGTCAGGGTGCGTCCTGTCGTTAGGGTCGTTAGGGTGCGTCAGGGTGCGTCGTTAGGGTGCGTAAGGGTGCGTCGTTAGGGTGCGTCAGGGTGCGTCGTTAGGGTTCGTCAGGGTGCGTTGTGTCGTCAGGGTGCGTCGTTAGGGTGCGTCAGGGTGCGTCGTTAGGGTGCGTCAGGGTGCGTCGTTAGGGTGCGTCAGGGTGCGTCGTTAGGGTGCGTCAGGGTGCGTCGTTAGGGTGCGTCAGGGTGCATCGTTAGGGTTCGTCAGGGTGCGTCGTTAGGGTGCGTCAGGGTCCGTCGTTAGGGTGCGTCAGGGTTCGTCGTTAGGGTGCGTCAGGGTGCGTCGTTAGGGTGCGTCAGGGTGCGTCGTTAGGGTGCGTCAGGGTGCGTCGTTAGGGTTCGTCAGGGTGTGTCGTTAGGGTTCGTCAGGGTGCGTCGTTAGGGTTCGTCAGGGTGCGTTGTGTCGTCAGGGTGCGTTGTTAGGGTGCGTCAGGGTGCGTCGTTAAGGTGCGTCAGGGTGCGTCGTTAGGGTGCATCAGGGTGCGTCGTCAGGGTGCGTTAGGGTGCGTCGTTAGGGTTCGTCAGGGTGCGTCGTTAGGGTGCGTCAGGGTGCGTCGTTAGGGTGTGTTAGGGTGCGTCGTTAGGGTGCGTCAGGGTGCGTCGTTAGGGTGCGTCAGGGTGCGTCGTTAGGGTGCGTCAGGGTGCGTCGTTAGGGTGCGTCAGGGTGCGTCGTTAGGGTGCGTCAGGGTGCGTCGTTAGGGTTCGTCAGGGTGCGTTGTGTCGTCAGGGTGCGTTGTTAGGGTGCTTCAGGGTGCGTCGTTAGGGTGCGTCAGGGTGCGTCGCTAGGATGCGATAGGGTGCGTCGTTAGGGTGCGTCAGGGTGCGTCGTTAGGGTTCGTCAGGGTGCGTCGTTAGGGTGCGTCAGGGTGCGTCGTTAAGGTGCGTCAGGGTGCGTCGTTAGGGTGCGTCAGGGTGCGTCCTGTCGTTAGGGTGCGTCGTTAGGGTGCGTCAGGGTGCGTCGTTAGGGTTCGTCAGGGTAAGTCGTTAGGGTGCGTCAGGGTGCGTCGTTAGGGTGCGTCAGTGTGCGTCGTTAGGGTTCGTCAGGGTGCGTCGTTAGGGTGCGTCAGTGTGCGTCGTTAGGGTTTGTCAGGGTGTGTCCTGTCGTTAGGGTGCGTTGTTAGGGTGCGCCAGGGTGCGTCGTTAGGGTGCGTCAGGGTGCGTCATTAGGGTGCGTCAGGGTGCGTCGTTAGGGTTCGTCAGGGTGCGTTGTGTCGTCAGGGTGCGTTGTTAGGGTGCGTCAGGGTGCGTCGTTAGGGTGCGTCAGGGTGCATCGTTAGGGTGCGTCAGGGTGCGTTGTGTCGTCAGGGTGCGTTGTTAGGGTGCGTCAGGGTGCGTCGTTAGGGTGCGTCAGGGTGCGTTGTTAGGGTGCGTCAGGGTGCGTCGTTAGGGTTCGTCAGGGTGCGTCGTTAGGGTTCGTCAGGGTGCGTTGTGTCGTCAGGGTGCGTTGTTAGGGTGCGTCAGGGTGCGTTGTTAGGGTGCGTCAGGGTGCGTCGTTAGGGTGCGTCAGGGTGCGTCGTTAGGGTTCGTCAGGGTGCATCGTTAGGGTGCGTCAGGGTGCGACGTTAGGGTGCGTCAGGGTGCGTCGTTAGGGTGCGTCAGGGTGCGTCGTTAGGGTTCGTCAGGGTGCGTCCTGTCGTTAGGGTGCGTTGTTAGGGTGCGTCAGGGTGCGTCGTTAGGGTGCGTCAGGGTGCGTCGTTAGGGTTTGTCAGGGTGCGTTGTGTCGTCAGGGTGCGTTGTTAGGGTGTGTCAGGGTGCGTCGTTAGGGTGCGTCAGGGTGCGTCGTTAGGGTGCGTCAGGGTGCGTCGTTAGGGTGCGTCAGGGTGCGTCGTTAGGGTTCGTCAGGGTGCGTCGTTAGGGTGCGTAAGGGTGCGTCGTTAGGGTGCGTCAGGGTGCGTCGTTAGGGTTCGTCAGGGTGCGTTGTGTCGTCAGGGTGCGTCGTTAGGGTGCGTCAGGGTGCGTCGTTAGGGTGCGTCAGGGTGCGTCGTTAGGGTGCGTCAGGGTGCGTCGTTAGGGTGCGTCAGGGTGCGTCGTTAGGGTGCGTCAGGGTGCATCGTTAGGGTTCGTCAGGGTGCGTCGTTAGGGTGCGTCAGGGTGCGTCGTTAGGGTGCGTCAGGGTTCGTCGTTAGGGTGCGTCAGGGTGCGTCGTTAGGGTGCGTCAGGGTGCGTCGTTAGGGTGCGTCAGGGTGCGTCGTTAGGGTTCGTCAGGGTGTGTCGTTAGGGTTCGTCAGGGTGCGTCGTTAGGGTTCGTCAGGGTGCGTTGTGTCGTCAGGGTGCGTTGTTAGGGTGCGTCAGGGTGCGTCGTTAAGGTGCGTCAGGGTGCGTCGTTAGGGTGCATCAGGGTGCGTCGTCAGGGTGCGTTAGGGTGCGTCGTTAGGGTTCGTCAGGGTGCGTCGTTAGGGTGCGTCAGGGTGCGTCGTTAGGGTGTGTTAGGGTGCGTCGTTAGGGTGCGTCAGGGTGCGTCGTTAGGGTGCGTCAGGGTGCGTCGTTAGGGTGCGTCAGGGTGCGTCGTTAGGGTGCGTCAGGGTGCGTCGTTAGGGTGCGTCAGGGTGCGTCGTTAGGGTTCGTCAGGGTGCGTTGTGTCGTCAGGGTGCGTTGTTAGGGTGCTTCAGGGTGCGTCGTTAGGGTGCGTCAGGGTGCGTCGCTAGGATGCGATAGGGTGCGTCGTTAGGGTGCGTCAGGGTGCGTCGTTAGGGTTCGTCAGGGTGCGTCGTTAGGGTGCGTCAGGGTGCGTCGTTAAGGTGCGTCAGGGTGCGTCGTTAGGGTGCGTCAGGGTGCGTCCTGTCGTTAGGGTGCGTCGTTAGGGTGCGTCAGGGTGCGTCGTTAGGGTTCGTCAGGGTAAGTCGTTAGGGTGCGTCAGGGTGCGTCGTTAGGGTGCGTCAGTGTGCGTCGTTAGGGTTCGTCAGGGTGCGTCGTTAGGGTGCGTCAGTGTGCGTCGTTAGGGTTTGTCAGGGTGTGTCCTGTCGTTAGGGTGCGTTGTTAGGGTGCGCCAGGGTGCGTCGTTAGGGTGCGTCAGGGTGCGTCATTAGGGTGCGTCAGGGTGCGTCGTTAGGGTTCGTCAGGGTGCGTTGTGTCGTCAGGGTGCGTTGTTAGGGTGCGTCAGGGTGCGTCGTTAGGGTGCGTCAGGGTGCATCGTTAGGGTGCGTCAGGGTGCGTTGTGTCGTCAGGGTGCGTTGTTAGGGTGCGTCAGGGTGCGTCGTTAGGGTGCGTCAGGGTGCGTTGTTAGGGTGCGTCAGGGTGCGTCGTTAGGGTTCGTCAGGGTGCGTCGTTAGGGTTCGTCAGGGTGCGTTGTGTCGTCAGGGTGCGTTGTTAGGGTGCGTCAGGGTGCGTTGTTAGGGTGCGTCAGGGTGCGTCGTTAGGGTGCGTCAGGGTGCGTCGTTAGGGTTCGTCAGGGTGCATCGTTAGGGTGCGTCAGGGTGCGACGTTAGGGTGCGTCAGGGTGCGTCGTTAGGGTGCGTCAGGGTGCGTCGTTAGGGTTCGTCAGGGTGCGTCCTGTCGTTAGGGTGCGTTGTTAGGGTGCGTCAGGGTGCGTCGTTAGGGTGCGTCAGGGTGCGTCGTTAGGGTTTGTCAGGGTGCGTTGTGTCGTCAGGGTGCGTTGTTAGGGTGCGTCAGGGTGCGTCGTTAGGGTGCGTCAGGGTGCGTCGTTAGGGTGCGTCAGGGTGCGTCGTTAGGGTGCGTCAGGGTGCGTCGTTAGGGTTCGTCAGGGTGCGTCGTTAGGGTGCGTCAGGGTGCGTCGTTAGGGTGCGTCAGGGTGCGTCGTTAGGGTTCGTCAGGGTGCGTCGTTAGGGTGCGTCAGGGTCCGTCGTTAGTGTGCGTCAGGGTTCGTCGTTAAGGTGCGTCAGGGTGCGTCGTTAGGGTGCGTCAGGGTGCGTCGTTAGGGTGCGTCAGGGTGCGTCGTTAGGGTTCGTCAGGGTGTGTCGTTAGGGTTCGTCAGGTTGCGTCGTTAGGGTTCGTCAGGGTGCGTTGTGTCGTCAGGGTGCGTTGTTAGGGTGCGTCAGGGTGCGTCGTTAAGGTGCGTCAGGGTGCGTCGTTAGGGTGCATCAGGGTGCGTTGTTAGGGTGCGTTAGGGTGCGTCGTTAGGGTTCGTCAGGGTGCGTCGTTAGGGTGCATCAGGGTGCGTCGTTAGGGTGTGTTAGGGTGCGTCGTTAGGGTGCGTCAGGGTGCGTTGTTAGGGTCTGTCAGGGTGCGTCGTTAGGGTGCGTCAGGGTGCGTCGTTAGGGTGCGTCAGGGTGCGTCGTTAGGGTGCGTCAGGGTGCGTCGTTAGGGTTCGTCAGGGTGCGTTGTGTCGTCAGGGTGCGTTGTTAGGGTGCGTCAGGGTGCGTCGTTAGGGTGCGTCAGGGTGCGTTGTTAGGGTGCGTCAGGGTGCGTCGTTAGGGTGCATCAGGGTGCGTCGTTAGGGTGCATCAGGGTGCGTCGTTAGGGTTCGTCAGGGTGTGTCCTGTCGTTAGGGTGCGTTGTTAGGGTGCGCCAGGGTGCGTCGTTAGGGTGCGTCAGGGTGCGTCATTAGGGTGCGTCAGGGTGCGTCGTTAGGGTTCGTCAGGGTGCGTTGTGTCGTCAGGGTGCGTTGTTAGGGTGCGTCAGGGTGCGTCGTTAGGGTGCGTCAGGGTGCGTCGTTAGGGTGCGTCAGGGTGCGTTGTGTCGTCAGGGTGCGTTGTTAGGGTGCGTCAGGGTGCATCGTTAGGGTGCGTCAGGGTGCGTCGTTAGGGTGCGTCAGGGTGCGTTGTTAGGGTGCGTCAGGGTGCGTCGTTAGGGTGCGTCAGGGTGCGTCGTTAGGGTTCGTCAGGGTGCATCGTTAGGGTGCGTCAGGGTGCGTCGTTAGGGTGCGTCAGGGTGCGTCGTTAGGGTGCGTCAGGGTGCGTCGTTAGGGTGCGTCAGGGTGCGTCGTTAGGGTGCGTCAGGGTGCGTCGTTAGGGTGCGTAAGGGTGCGTCGTTAGGGTGCGTCAGGGTGCGTCATTAGGGTGCGTCAGGGTGCGTCGTTAGGGTTCGTCAGGGTGCGTTGTGTCGTCAGGGTGCGTTGTTAGGGTGCGTCAGGGTGCGTCGTTAGGGTGCGTCAGGGTGCGTCGTTAGGGTTTGTTAGGGTGCTTCAGGAGGCGTCGTTAGGGTGCGTCAGGGTGCGTCGTTAGGATGCGATAGGGTGCGTCGTTAGGGTGCGTCAGGGTGCGTCGTTAGGGTGCGATAGGGTGCGTCGTCAGGGTGCGTCGTTAGGGTTCGCCAGGGTGCGTCGTTAGGGTGCGTCAGGGTGCGTCGTTAGGGTGCGTCAGGGTGCGTCGTTAGGGTGCGTCAGGGTGCGTCGTTAGGGTTCGTCAGGGTGCGTTGTGTCGTCAGGGTGCGTTGTTAGGGTGCGTCAGGGTGCGTCGTTAGGGTGCGTCAGGGTGCGTCGTTAGGGTTCGTCAGGGTGCGTTGTGTCGTCAGGGTGCGTTGTTAGGGTGCGTCAGGGTGCGTCGTTAGGGTGCGTCAGGGTGCGTCGTTAGGATGCGATAGGGTGCGTCGTTAGGGTGCGTCAGGGTGCGTCGTTAGGGTGCGTCAGGGTGCGTCGTTAGGGTGCGTCAGGGTGCGTCGTTAAGGTGCGTCAGGGTGCGTCGTTAGGGTGCGTCAGGGTGCGTCCTGTCGTTAGGGTGCGTCGTTAGGGTGCGTCAGGGTGCGTCGTTAGGGTTCGTCAGGGTGCGTCGTTAGGGTTCGTCAGGGTGCGCGTTAGGGTGCGTCAGGGTGCGTTGTTAGGGTACGTCAGGGTGCGTCGTTAGGGTGCGTCAGGGTGCGTCGTTAGGGTGCGTCAGGGTAAGTCGTTAGGGTGCGTCAGGGTGCGTCGTTAGGGTGCGTCAGGGTGCGTCGTTAGGGTTCGTCAGGGTGCGTCGTTAGGGTGCGTCAGTGTGCGTCGTTAGGGTTTGTCAGGGTGCGTCGTTAGGGTTCGTCAGGGTGCGTCGTTAGGGTTTGTCAGGGTGCGTCGTGTCGTTAGGGTGCGTCGTGTCGTCAGGGTGCGTCGTGTCGTTAGGGTGCGTCAGGGTGCGTCGTTAGGGTTCGTCAGGGTGCGTTGTGTCGTCAGGGTGCGTTGTTAGGGTTCGTCAGGGTGCGTCGTTAGGGTTCGTCAGGGTGCGTCGTTAGGGTTCGTCAGGGTGCGTCGTGTCGTTAGGGTGCGTCGTTAGGGTTCGTCAGGGTGCGTCGTTAGGGTGCGTCAGGGTGCGACGTTAGGGTGCGTCAGGGTGCGTCGTTAGGGTGCGTCAGGGTGCGTCGTTAGGGTTCGTCAGGGTGCGTCCTGTCGTTAGGGTGCGTTGTTAGGGTGCGTCAGGGTGCGTCGTTAGGGTGCGTCAGGGTGCGTCGTTAGGGTGCGTCAGGGTGCGTCGTTAGGGTGCGTCAGGGTGCGTCGTTAGGGTGCGTCAGGGTGCGTCGTTAGGGTGCGTCAGGGTGCGTCGTTAGGGTGCGTCAGGGTGTGTCGTTAGGGTGCGTCAGGGTGCGTCGTTAGGGTGCGTCAGGGTGCGTCGTTAGGGTGCGTCAGGGTGCGTCGTTAGGGTTCGTCAGGGTGCATCGTTAGGGTGCGTCAGGGTGCGTCGTTAGGGTGCGTCAGGGTGCGTCGTTAGGGTTCGTCAGGGTGCGTCGTTAGGGTGCGTCAGGGTGCGTCATTAGGGTGCGTCAGGGTGCGTCGTTAGGGTTCGTCAGGGTGCGTTGTGTCGTCAGGGTGCGTTGTTAGGGTGCGTCAGGGTGCGTCGTTAGGGTGCGTCAGGGTGCGTCGTTAGGGTGCGTCAGGGTGCGTTGTGTCGTCAGGGTGCGTTGTTAGGGTGCGTCAGGGTGCGTCGTTAGGGTGCGTCAGGGTGCGTCGTTAGGGTGCGATAGGGTGCGTCGTTAGGGTGCGTCGTTAGGGTTCGTCAGGGTGCGTCGTTAGGGTGCGTCAGGGTGCGTCGTTAGGGTGCGTCAGGGTGCGTCGTTAGGGTGCGTCAGGGTGCGTCGTTAGGGTTCGTCAGGGTGCGTTGTGTCGTCAGGGTGCGTTGTTAGGGTGCGTCAGGGTGCGTCGTTAGGGTGCGTCAGGGTGCGTCGTTAGGGTTCGTCAGGGTGCGTTGTGTCATCAGGGTGCGTTGTTAGGGTGCTTCAGGAGGCGTCGTTAGGGTGCGTCAGGGTGCGTCGTTAGGATGCGATAGGGTGCGTCGTTAGGGTGCGTCAGGGTGCGTCGTTAGGGTGCGATAGGGTGCGTCGTTAGGGTGCGTCGTTAGGGTTCGTCAGGGTGCGTCGTTAGGGTGCGTCAGGGTGCGTCGTTAGGGTGCGTCAGGGTGCGTCGTTAGGGTGCGTCAGGGTGCGTCGTTAGGGTTCGTCAGGGTGCGTTGTGTCGTCAGGGTGCGTTGTTAGGGTGCGTCAGGGTGCGTCGTTAGGGTGCGTCAGGGTGCGTCGTTAGGGTTCGTCAGGGTGCGTTGTGTCGTCAGGGTGCGTTGTTAGGGTGCGTCAGGGTGCGTCGTTAGGGTGCGTCAGGGTGCGTCGTTAGGGTTCGTCAGGGTGCGTTGTGTCGTCAGGGTGCGTTGTTAGGGTGCTTCAGGAGGCGTCGTTAGGGTGCGTCAGGGTGCGTCGTTAGGATGCGATAGGGTGCGTCGTTAGGGTGCGTCAGGGTGCGTCGTTAGGGTGCGATAGGGTGCGTCGTTAGGGTGCGTCGTTAGGGTTCGTCAGGGTGCGTCGTTAGGGTGCGTCAGGGTGCGTCGTTAGGGTGCGTCAGGGTGCGTCGTTAGGGTGCGTCAGGGTGCGTCGTTAGGGTTCGTCAGGGTGCGTTGTGTCGTCAGGGTGCGTTGTTAGGGTGCGTCAGGGTGCGTCGTTAGGGTGCGTCAGGGTGCGTCGTTAGGGTTCGTCAGGGTGCGTTGTGTCGTCAGGTCAGGGTGCGTCGTTAGGGTGTGTCAGGGTGCGTCGTTAGGATGCGGCAGGGTGCGTCGTTAGGGTGCGTCAGGGTGCGTCGTTAGGGTTCGTCAGGGTGCGTCGTTAGGGTGCGTCAGGGTGCGTCGTTAAGGTGCGTCAGGGTGCGTCGTTAGGGTTCGTCAGGGTGCGTTGTTAGGGTGCGTCAGGGTGCGTCGTTAGGGTGCGTCAGGGTGCGTCGTTAGGGTTCGTCAGGGTGCGTTGTGTCGTCAGGGTGCGTTGTTAGGGTGCGTCAGGGTGCGTCGTTAGGGTACGTCAGGGTGCGTCGTTAGGGTGCGTCAGGGTGCGTCGTTAGGGTGCGTCAGGGTGCGTCGTTAGGGTGCGTCAGGGTGCGTCGTTAGGGTGCGTCAGTGTGCGTCGTTAGGGTTCGTCAGGGTGCGTCGTTAGGGTGCGTCAGTGTGCGTCGTTAGGGTGCGTCAGGGTGCGTCGTTAGGGTGCGTCAGGGTGCGTCGTTAGGGTTTGTCAGGGTGCGTTGTGTCGTCAGGGTGCGTTGTTAGGGTGCGTCAGGGTGCGTCGTTAGGGTGCGTCAGGGTGCGTCGTTAGGGTTTGTCAGGGTGCGTCGTTAGGGTTCGTCAGGGTGCGTTGTGTCGTTAGGGTGCGTTGTTAGGGTGCGTCAGGGTGCGTCGTTAGGGTGCGTCAGGGTGCGTCCTGTCGTTAGGGTGCGTCAGGGTGCGTTAGGGTTAGGGTGTCGTAGGGTGCGTTGTTAGGGTGCGTCGTTAGGGTGCGTCAGGGTGCTTCGTTAGGGTGCGTCAGGGTGCGTCGTTAGGGTTCGTCAGGGTGCGTTGTGTCGTCAGGGTGCGTTGTTAGGGTGCGTCAGGGTGCGTCGTTAAGGTGCGTCAGGGTGCGTTGTTAGGGTGCGTCAGGGTGCGTCGTTAGGGTGCGTCAGGGTGCGTCGTTAGGGTTCGTCAGGGTGCGTCGTTAGGGTTCGTCAGGGTGCGTTGTGTCGTCAGGGTGCGTTAGGGTGCATCGTTAGGGTTCGTCAGGGTGCGTCGTTAGGGTGCTACAGGGTGCGTCGTTAGGGTGCGTCAGGGTGCGTCGTTAGGGTGCGTCAGGGTGCGTCGTTAGGGTGCGTCAGGGTGCGTCGTTAGGGTTTGTCAGGGTGCGTCGTTAGGGTTCGTCAGGGTGCGTCGTTAGGGTTCGTCAGGGTGCGTTTGTTAGGGTGCGTCAGGGTGCGTCGTTAGGGTACGTCAGGGTGCGTCGTTAGGGTGCGTCAGGGTGCGTCGTTAGGGTTCGTCAGGGTGCGTTAGGGGTTGTGTCGTCAGGGTGCGTTGTTAGGGTGCGTCAGGGTGCGTCGTTAGGGTGCGTCAGGGTGCGTCGTTAGGGTTCGTCAGGGTGCGTTGTGTCGTCAGGGTGCGTTGTTAGGGTGTGTCAGGGTGCGTCGTTAGGGTGTGTCAGGGTGCGTCGTTAGGGTGCGATAGGGTGCGTCGTTAGGGTGCGTCGTTAGGGTTCGTCAGGGTGCGTCGTTAGGGTGCGTCAGGGTGCGTCGTTAGGGTGCGTCAGGGTGCGTCGTTAGGGTGCGTCAGGGTGCGTCGTTAGGGTTCGTCAGGGTGCGTTGTTAGGGTGCGTCAGGGTGCGTCGTTAGGGTGCGTCAGGGTGCGTCGTTAGGGTTCGTCAGGGTGCGTTGTGTCGTCAGGGTGCGTCGTTAGGGTGCTTCAGGGTGCGTCGTTAGGGTGCGTCAGGATGCGTCGTTAGGATGCGATAGGGTGCGTCGTTAGGGTGCGTCAGGGTGCGTCGTTAGTGTTCGTCAGGGTGCGCCGTTAGGGTGCGTCAGGGTGCGTCGTTAAGGTGCGTCAGGGTGCGTCGTTAGGGTGCGTCAGGGTGCGTCCTGTCGTTAGGGTGCGTCGTTAGGGTGCGTCAGGGTGCGTCGTTAGGGTTCGTCAGGGTGCGTCGTTAGGGTGCGTCAGGGTGCGTTGTTAGGGTACGTCAGGGTGCGTCGTTAGGGTGCGTCAGGGTGCGTCGTTAGGGTTCGTCAGGGTGCGTCGTGTCGTCAGGGTGCGTCGTTAGGGTTCGTCAGGGTGCGTCGTTAGGGTGCGTCAGGGTGCGTCGTTAGGGTGCGTCAGGGTGCGTCGTTAGGGTGCGTCAGGGTGCGTCGTTAGGGTTCGTCAGGTTCCGTCGTTAGGGTGCGTCAGGGTTCGTCGTTAGGGTGCGTCAGGGTGTGTCGTTAGGGTGCGTCAGGGTGCGTCGTTAGGGTTCGTCAGGGTGCGTCGTTAGGGTCGTCAGGGTCAGGGTGCGTTAGGGTGCGTCAGGGTGCGTCGTTAAGGTGCGTCAGGGTGCGTCGTTAGGGTGCGTCAGGGTGCGTCGTTAGGGTGCGTCAGGGTGCATCGTTAGGGTTCGTCAGGGTGCGTCGTTAGGGTTCGTCAGGGTGCGTTGTGTCGTCAGGGTGCGTTAGGGTGCATCGTTAGGGTTCGTCAGGGTGCGTCGTTAGGGTGCGTCAGGGTGCGTCGTTAGGGTGCGTCAGGGTGCGTCGTTAGGGTGCGTCAGGGTGCGTCGGTAGGGTGCGTCAGGGTGCGTCGTTAGGGTTCGTCAGGGTGCGTCGTTAGGGTGCGTCAGGGTGCGTCGTTGGGGTTCGTCAGGGTGCGTTGTGTCGTCAGGGTGCGTCGTTAGGGTTCGTCAGGGTGCGTCATTAGGGTGCGTCAGGGTGCGTCGTTAGGGTGCGTCAGGGTGCGTCGTTAGGGTGCGTCAGGGTGCGTCGTTAGGGTGCGTCAGGGTGCGTCGTTAGGGTGCGTCAGGGTGCGTCGTTAGGGTTCGTCAGGGTGCGTCGTTAGGGTGCGTCAGGGTGCGTCGTTAGGGTGCGTCAGGGTGCGTCGTTAGGGTTCGTCAGGGTGCGTCGTTAGGGTGCGTCAGGTTCCGTCGTTAGGGTGCGTCAGGGTTCGTCGTTAGGGTGCGTCAGGGTGTGTCGTTAGGGTGCGTCAGGGTGTGTCGTTAGGGTTCGTCAGGGTGCGTCGTTAGGGTTCGTCAGGGTGCGTTGTGTCGTCAGGGTGCGTTGTTAGGGTGCGTCAGGGTGCGTTGTTAAGGTGCGTCAGGGTGCGTTGTTAGGGTGCGTCAGGGTGCGTCGTTAGGGTGCGTCAGGGTGCGTCGTTAGGGTTCGTCAGGGTGCGTCGTTAGGGTTCGTCAGGGTGCGTTGTGTCGTCAGGGTGCGTTAGGGTGCATCGTTAGGGTTCGTCAGGGTGCGTCGTTAGGGTGCTACAGGGTGCGTCGTTAGGGTGCGTCAGGGTGTGTCGTTAGGGTGCGTCAGGGTGTGTCGTTAGGGTTCGTCAGGGTGCGTCGTTAGGGTTCGTCAGGGTGCGTTGTGTCGTCAGGGTGCGTTGTTAGGGTGCGTCAGGGTGCGTCGTTAGGGTGCGTCAGGGTGCGTTGTTAGGGTGCGTCAGGGTGCGTCGTCAGGGTGCGTCAGGGTGCGTCGTTAGGGTTCGTCAGGGTGCGTCGTTAGGGTTCGTCAGGGTGCGTTGTGTCGTCAGGGTGCGTTAGGGTACATCGTTAGGGTTCGTCAGGGTGCGTCGTTAGGGTGCTACAGGGTGCGTCGTTAGGGTGCGTCAGGGTGCGTCGTTAGGGTGCGTCAGGGTGCGTCGGTAGGGTGCGTCAGGGTGCGTCGTTAGGGTGCGTCAGGGTGCGTCGTTAGGGTTCGTCAGGGTGCGTCGTTAGGGTTCGTCAGGGTGCGTTGTGTCGTCAGGGTGCGTTGTTAGGGTGCGTCAGGGTGCGTTGTTAGGGTGCGTCAGGGTGCGTCGTTAGGGTGCGTCAGGGTGCGTCGTTAGGGTGCGTCAGGGTGCGTCGTTAGGGTTCGTCAGGGTGCGTTGTGTCGTCAGGGTGCGTTGTTAGGGTGCATCAGGGTGCGTCGTTAGGGTGCGTCAGGGTGCGTCGTTAGGGTTCGTCAGGGTGCGTTGTGTCGTCAGGGTGCGTTGTTAGGGTGCGTCAGGGTGCGTCGTTAGGGTGTGTCAGGGTGCGTCGTTAGGGTGCGATAGGGTGCGTCGTTAGGGTGCGTCTTTAGGGTTCGTCAGGGTGCGTCGTTAGGGTTCGTCAGGGTGCGTCGTTAGGGTGCGTCAGGGTGCATCGTTAGGGTGCGTCAGGGTGCGTCGTTAGGGTGCGTCAGGGTGCGTCGTTAGGGTTCGTCAGGGTGCGTTGTGTCGTCAGGGTGCGTTGTTAGGGTGCGTCAGGGTGCGTCGTTAGGGTGCGTTGTTAGGGTGCGTCGTTAGGGTTCGTCAGGGTGCGTTGTGTCGTCAGGGTGCGTTGTTAGGGTGCGTCAGGGTGCGTCGTTAGGGTGTGTCAGGGTGCGTCGTTAGGGTGCGATAGGGTGCGTCGTTAGGGTGCGTCTTTAGGGTTCGTCAGGGTGCGTCGTTAGGGTGCGTCAGGGTGCGTCGTTAGGGTGCGTCAGGGTGCGTCGTTAGGGTTCGTCAGGGTGCGTTGTGTCGTCAGGGTGCGTTGTTAGGGTGTGTCAGGGTGCGTCGTTAGGGTGTGTCAGGGTGCGTCGTTAGGGTGCGATAGGGTGCGTCGTTAGGGTGCGTCGTTAGGGTTCGTCAGGGTGCGTCGTTAGGGTTCGTCAGGGTGCGTCGTTAGGGTTCGTCAGGGTGCGTTGTGTCGTCAGGGTGCGTTGTTAGGGTGCGTCGTTAGGGTGCGTCAGGGTGCGTCATTAGGGTGCGTCAGGGTGCGTCGTTAGGGTTCGTCAGGGTGCGTCGTTAGGGTGCGTCAGGGTGCGTCGTTAGGGTTCGTCAGGGTGCGTCGTTAGGGTGCGTCAGGGTGCGTCGTTAGGGTGCGTCAGGATGCGTCGTTAGGGTGCGTCAGGGTGCGTCGTTAGGGTTCGTCAGGGTGCGTTGTGTCGTCAGGGTGCGTTGTTAGGGTGCGTCAGGGTGCGTCGTTAGGGTGCGTCAGGGTGCGTCCTGTCATTAGGGTGCGTCAGGGTGCGTCGTTAGGGTGCGTCAGGGTGGTGTCGTTAGGGAGCGTTAGGGTGCGTCAGGGTGCGTCGTTAGGGTGCGTCAGGGTGCTTCGTTAGGGTGCGTCAGGGTGTGTCGTTAGGGTTCGTCAGGGTGCGTCGTTAGGGTTCGTCAGGGTGCGTTGTGTCGTCAGGGTGCGTTGTTAGGGTGCGTCAGGGTGCGTCGTTAAGGTGCGTCAGGGTGCGTTGTTAGGGTGCGTCAGGGTGCGTCGTTAGGGTGCGTCAGGGTGCGTCGTTAGGGTTCGTCAGGGTGCGTCGTTAGGGTGCGTCAGGGTGCGTCGTTAGGGTGCGTCAGGGTGCGTCGGTAGGGTGCGTCAGGGTGCGTCGTTAGGGTTCGTCAGGGTGCGTCGTTAGGGTGCGTCAGGGTGCGTCGTTAGGGTTCGTCAGGGTGCGTTGTGTCGTCAGGGTGCGTTGTTAGGGTGCGTCAGGGTGCGTCGTTAGGGTACGTCAGGGTGCGTCGTTAGGGTGCGTCAGGGTGCGTCGTTAGGGTGCGTCAGGGTGCGTCGTTAGGGTTCGTCAGGGTGCGTTGTGTCGTCAGGGTGCGTTGTTAGGGTGCGTCAGGGTGCGTCGTTAGGGTGCGTCAGGGTGCGTCGTTAGGGTTCGTCAGGGTGCGTTGTGTCGTCAGGGTGCGTTGTTAGGGTGCGTCAGGGTGCGTCGTTAGGGTGTGTCAGGGTGCGTCGTTAGGGTGCGATGGGGTGCGTCAGGGTGCGTCGTTAGGGTTCGTCAGGGTGCGTCGTTAGGGTTCGTCAGGGTGCGCCGTTAGGGTGCGTCAGGGTGCGTCGTTAGGGTGCGTCAGGGTGCGTCGTTAGGGTGCGTCAGGGTGCGTTGTGTCGTCAGGGTGCGTTGTTAGGGTGCGTCAGGGTGCGTCGTTAGGGTGCGTTGTTAGGGTGCGTCGTTAGGGTTCGTCAGGGTGCGTTGTGTCGTCAGGGTGCGTTGTTAGGGTGCGTCAGGGTGCGTCGTTAGGGTGTGTCAGGGTGCGTCGTTAGGGTGCGATAGGGTGCGTCGTTAGGGTGCGTCTTTAGGGTTCGTCAGGGTGCGTCGTTAGGGTGCGTCAGGGTGCGTCGTTAGGGTGCGTCAGGGTGCGTCGTTAGGGTTCGTCAGGGTGCGTTGTGTCGTCAGGGTGCGTTGTTAGGGTGTGTCAGGGTGCGTCGTTAGGGTGTGTCAGGGTGCGTCGTTAGGGTGCGATAGGGTGCGTCGTTAGGGTGCGTCGTTAGGGTTCGTCAGGGTGCGTCGTTAGGGTTCGTCAGGGTGCGTCGTTAGGGTTCGTCAGGGTGCGTTGTGTCGTCAGGGTGCGTTGTTAGGGTGCGTCGTTAGGGTGCGTCAGGGTGCGTCATTAGGGTGCGTCAGGGTGCGTCGTTAGGGTTCGTCAGGGTGCGTCGTTAGGGTTCGTCAGGGTGCGTTGTGTCGTCAGGGTGCGTTGTTAGGGTGCGTCAGGGTGCGTCGTTAGGGTGCGTCAGGATGCGTCGTTAGGGTTTGTCAGGGTGCGTCGTTAGGGTTCGTCAGGGTGCGTTGTGTCGTTAGGGTGCGTTGTTAGGGTGCGTCAGGGTGCGTCGTTAGGGTGCGTCAGGGTGCGTCCTGTCGTTAGGGTGCGTCAGGGTGCGTCGTTAGGGTGCGTCAGGGTGCGTCCTGTCGTTAGGGAGCGTTGTTAGGGTGCGTCAGGGTGCGTCGTTAGGGTGCGTCAGGGTGCTTCGTTAGGGTGCGTCAGGGTGTGTCGTTAGGGTTCGTCAGGGTGCGTCGTTAGGGTTCGTCAGGGTGCGTTGTGTCGTCAGGGTGCGTTGTTAGGGTGCGTCAGGGTGCGTCGTTAAGGTGCGTCAGGGTGCGTTGTTAGGGTGCGTCAGGGTGCGTCGTTAGGGTGCGTCAGGGTGCGTCGTTAGGGTTCGTCAGGGTGCGTCGTTAGGGTTCGTCAGGGTGCGTTGTGTCGTCAGGGTGCGTTAGGGTGCATCGTTAGGGTTCGTCAGGGTGCGTCGTTAGGGTGCTACAGGGTGCGTCGTTAGGGTGCGTCAGGGTGCGTCGTTAGGGTGCGTCAGGGTGCGTCGGTAGGGTGCGTCAGGTTGCGTCGTTAGGGTGCGTCAGGGTGCGTCGTTAGGGTTCGTCAGGGTGCGTCGTTAGGGTTCGTCAGGGTGCGTTGTGTCGTCAGGGTGCGTTGTTAGGGTGCGTCAGGGTGCGTTGTTAGGGTACGTCAGGGTGCGTCGTTAGGGTGCGTCAGGGTGCGTCGTTAGGGTGCGTCAGGGTGCGTCGTTAGGGTTCGTCAGGGTGCGTTGTGTCGTCAGGGTGCCTTGTTAGGGTGCGTCAGGGTGCGTCGTTAGGGTGCGTCAGGGTGCGTCGTTAGGGTGCGTCAGGGTGCGTCGTTAGGGTTCGTCAGGGTGCGTTGTGTCGTCAGGGTGCGTTGTTAGGGTGTGTCAGGGTGCGTCGTTAGGGTGTGTCAGGGTGCGTCGTTAGGGTGCGATAGGGTGCGTCGTTAGGGTGCGTCGTTAGGGTTCGTCAGGGTGCGTCGTTAGGGTGCGTCAGGGTGCGTCGTTAGGGTGCGTCAGGGTGCGTCGTTAGGGTGCGTCAGGGTGCGTCGTTAGGGTTCGTCAGGGTGCGTTGTGTCGTCAGGGTGCGTTGTTAGGGTGCGTCAGGGTGCGTCGTTAGGGTGCGTCAGGGTGCGTCGTTAGGGTTCGTCAGGGTGCGTTGTGTCGTCAGGGTGCGTCGTTAGGGTGCTTCAGGGTGCGTCGTTAGGGTGCGTCAGGGTGCGTCGTTAGGATGCGATAGGGTGCGTCGTTAGGGTGCGTCAGGGTGCGTCGTTAGTGTTCGTCAGGGTGCGCCGTTAGGGTGCGTCAGGGTGCGTCGTTAAGGTGCGTCAGGGTGCGTCGTTAGGGTGCGTCAGGGTGCGTCCTGTCGTTAGGGTGCGTCGTTAGGGTGCGTCAGGGTGCGTCGTTAGGGTTCGTCAGGGTGCGTCGTTAGGGTTCGTCAGGGTGCGTTGTTAGGGTACGTCAGGGTGCGTCGTTAGGGTTCGTCAGGGTGCGTCGTTAGGGTTCGTCAGGGTGCGTCGTGTCGTTAGGGTGCGTCGTTAGGGTTCGTCAGGGTGCGTCGTTAGGGTGCGTCAGGGTGCGACGTTAGGGTGCGTCAGGGTGCGTCGTTAGGGTGCGTCAGGGTGCGTCGTTAGGGTTCGTCAGGGTGCGTCCTGTCGTTAGGGTGCGTTGTTAGGGTGCGTCAGGGTGCGTCGTTAGGGTGCGTCAGGGTGCGTTGTGTCGTCAGGGTGCGTTGTTAGGGTGCGTCAGGGTGCGTCGTTAGGGTGCGTCAGGGTGCGTCGTTAGGGTGCGTCAGGGTGCGTCGTTAGGGTGCGTCAGGGTGCGTCGTTAGGGTTCGTCAGGGTGCGTCGTTAGGGTGCGTCAGGGTGCGTCGTTAGGGTGCGTCAGGGTGCGTCGTTAGGGTTCGTCAGGGTGCGTCGTTAGGGTGCGTCAGGTTCCGTCGTTAGGGTGCGTCAGGGTTCGTCGTTAGGGTGCGTCAGGGTGTGTCGTTAGGGTGCGTCAGGGTGTGTCGTTAGGGTTCGTCAGGGTGCGTCGTTAGGGTTCGTCAGGGTGCGTTGTGTCGTCAGGGTGCGTTGTTAGGGTGCGTCAGGGTGCGTCGTTAAGGTGCGTCAGGGTGCGTTGTTAGGGTGCGTCAGGGTGCGTCGTTAGGGTGCGTCAGGGTGCATCGTTAGGGTTCGTCAGGGTGCGTCGTTAGGGTTCGTCAGGGTGCGTTGTGTCGTCAGGGTGCGTTATTAGGGTGCGTCAGGGTGCGTCGTTAGGGTGCGTCGTTAGCGTCAGGGTGCGTCGTTAGGGTGCGTCAGGGTGCGTCGTTAGGGTGCGTCAGGGTGCGTCGTTAGGGTGCGTCAGGGTGCGTCGTTAGGGTGCGTCAGGGTGCGTCGTTGGGGTTCGTCAGGGTGCGTTGTGTCGTCAGGGTGCGTCGTTAGGGTTCGTCAGGGTGCGTCATTAGGGTGCGTCAGGGTGCGTCGTTAGGGTGCGTCAGGGTGCGTCGTTAGGGTGCGTCAGGGTGCGTCGTTAGGGTGCGTCAGGGTGCGTCGTTAGGGTGCGTCAGGGTGCGTCGTTAGGGTTCGTCAGGGTGCGTCGTTAGGGTGCGTCAGGGTGCGTCGTTAGGGTGCGTCAGGGTGCGTCGTTAGGGTTCGTCAGGGTGCGTCGTTAGGGTTCGTCAGGGTGCGTCGTTAGGGTGCGTCAGTGTGCGTCGTTAGGGTTTGTCAGGGTGCGTCGTTAGGGTTAGTCAGGGTGCGTGTCGTTAGGGTGCGTTGTTAGGGTGCGTCAGGGTGCGTCGTTAGGGTGCGTCAGGGTGCGTCGTTAGGGTTCGTCAGGGTGCGTTGTTTCGTCAGGGTGCGTTGTTAGGGTGCGTCAGGGTGCGTCGTTAGGGTGCGTCAGGGTGCGTCGTTAGGGTTCGTCAGGGTGCGTCGTTAGGGTGCGTCAGGGTGCATCGTTAGGGTTCGTCAGGGTGCGTCGTTAGGGTTCGTCAGGGTGCGTTGTGTCGTCAGGGTGCGTTGTTAGGGTGTGTCAGGGTGCGTCGTTAGGGTTCGTCAGGGTGCGTCGTTAGGGTGCGTAAGAGTGCGTCGTTAGGGTGCGTCAGGGTGCGTCAGGGTGCGTCGTTAGGGTGCGTCAGGGTGCGTCGTTAGGGTGCGTCAGGGTGCGTCGTTAGGGTGCGTCAGGGTGCGTCGTTAGGGTTCGTCAAGGTGCGTCGTTAGGGTTCGTCAGGGTACGTTGTGTCGTCAGGGTGCGTTGTTAGGGTGCGTCAGGGTGAGTCGTTAGGGTGCGTCAGGGTGCGTCGTTAGGGTGCGTCAGGGTGCGTCGTTAGGGTGCGTCAGGGTGCGTCGTTAGGGTTCGTCAGGGTGCGTCGTGTCGTTAGGGTGCGTCGTTAGGGTGCGTCAGGGTGCGTCGTTAGGGTGCGTCAGGGTACGTCGTTAGGGTTCGTCAGGGTGCGTTGTGTCGTCAGGGTGCGTTGTTAGGGTGCGTCAGGGTGCGTTGTTAGGGTGCGTCAGGGTGCGTCGTTAGGGTGCGTCAGGGTGCGTCGGTAGGGTGCGTCAGGGTGCGTTAGGTGTCGTCAGGGTGCGTTGTTAGGGTGCGTCAGGGTGCGTCGTTAGGGTGCGTCAGGGTGCGTCGTTAGGGTGCGTCAGGGTGCGTTGTGTCGTCAGGGTGCGTTGTTAGGGTGCGTCAGGGTGCGTCGTTAGGGTGCGTCAGGGTGCGTCGTTAGGGTGCGTCAGGGTGCGTTGTTAGGGTGCGTCAGGGTGCGTCGTTAGGGTTCGTCAGGGTGCGTCGTTAGGGTTCGTCAGGGTGCGTTGTGTCGTCAGGGTGCGTTGTTAGGGTGCGTCAGGGTGGGTCGTTAGGGTGCGTCAGGGTGCGTCGTTAGGGTGCGTCAGGGTGCGTTGTTAGGGTGCGTCAGGGTGCGTCGTTAGGGTGCGTCAGGGTGCGACGTTAAGGTGCGTCAGGGTGCGTCGTTAGGGTGCGTCAGGGTGCGTCGTTAGGGTGCGTCAGGGTGCGTCGTTAGGGTGCGTCAGGGTGCGTCGTTAGGGTTCGTCAGGGTGCGTTGTGTCGTCAGGGTGCGTTGTTAGGGTGCGTCAGGGTGCGTCGTTAGGGTGCGTCAGGGTGCGTCGTTAGGGTTCGTCAGGGTGCGTGTGTTAGGGTGCGTCGTTAGGGTGCGTCAGGGTGCGTCGTTAGGGTGCGTCAGGGTGCGTCGTTAGGGTGCGTCAGGGTGCGTCGTTAGGGTGCGTCAGGGTGCGTCGTTAGGGTTCGTCAGGGTGCGTCGTTAGGGTGCGTCAGGGTGCGTCGTTAAGGTGCGTCAGGGTGCGTCGTTAGGGGTGCGTCAGGGTGCGTCGTTAGGGTGCGTCAGGGTGCGTCGTTAGGGTTCGTCAGGGTGCGTCGTTAGGGTGCGTCAGGGTGCGTCGTTAGGGTACGTCAGGGTGCGTCGTTAGGGTGCGTCAGGGTGCGTCGTTAGGGTTCGTCAGGGTGCGTCGTGTCGTTAGGGTGCGTCGTTAGGGTTCGTCAGGGTGCGTCGTTAGGGTGCGTCAGGGTGCGACGTTAGGGTGCGTCAGGGTGCGTCGTTAGGGTGCGTCAGGGTGCGTCGTTAGGGTTCGTCAGGGTGCGTCCTGTCGTTAGGGTGCGTTGTTAGGGTGCGTCAGGGTGCGTCGTTAGGGTGCGTCAGGGTGCTTCGTTAGGGTGCGTCAGGGTGCGTCGTTAGGGTGCGTCAGGGTGCGTCGTTAGGGTGCGTCAGGGTGCGTCGTTAGGGTGCGTCAGGGTGCGTCGTTAGGGTGCGTCAGGGTGCGTCGTTAGGGTTCGTCAGGGTGCGTCGTTAGGGTGCGTCAGGGTGCGTCGTTAGGGTGCGTCAGGGTGCGTCGTTAGGGTTCGTCAGGGTGCGTCGTTAGGGTGCGTCAGGTTCCGTCGTTAGGGTGCGTCAGGGTTCGTCGTTAGGGTGCGTCAGGGTGCGTCGTTAGGGTGCGTCAGGGTGCGTCGTTAGGGTGCGTCAGGGTGCGTCGTTAGGGTTCGTCAGGGTGCGTTGTGTCGTCAGGGTGCGTCGTTAGGGTGCGTCAGGGTGCGTCGTTAAGGTGCGTCAGGGTGCGTCGTTAGGGTGCGTCAGGGTGCGTCGTTAGGGTGCGTCAGGGTGCATCGTTAGGGTTCGTCAGGGTGCGTCGTTAGGGTTCGTCAGGGTGCGTTGTGTCGTCAGGGTGCGTTAGGGTGCATCGTTAGGGTTCGTCAGGGTGCGTCGTTAGGGTGCTACAGGGTGCGTCGTTAGGGTGCGTCAGGGTGCGTCGTTAGGGTGCGTCAGGGTGCGTCGGTAGGGTGCGTCAGGGTGCGTCGTTAGGGTTCGTCAGGGTGCGTCGTTAGGGTTCGTCAGGGTGCGTCGTTGGGGTTCGTCAGGGTGCGTTGTGTCGTCAGGGTGCGTCGTTAGGGTGCGTCAGGGTGCGTCATTAGGGTGCGTCAGGGTGCGTCGTTAGGGTGCGTCAGGGTGCGTCGTTAGGGTGCGTCAGGGTGCGTCGTTAGGGTGCGTCAGGGTGCGTCGTTAGGGTGCGTCAGGGTGCGTCGTTAGGGTTCGTCAGGGTGCGTCGTTAGGGTGCGTCAGGGTGCGTCGTTAGGGTGCGTCAGGGTGCGTCGTTAGGGTTCGTCAGGGTGCGTCGTTAGGGTTCGTCAGGGTGCGTCGTTAGGGTGCGTCAGTCAGGGTGCGTCGTTAGGGTTCGTCAGGGTGCGTCCTGTCGTTAGGGTGCGTTGTTAGGGTGAGTCACGGTGCGTCGTTAGGGTGCGTCAGGGTGCGTCGTTAGGGTTCATCAGGGTGCGTTGTGTCGTCAGGGTGCGTTGTTAGGGTGCGTCAGGGTGCGTCGTTAGAGTGCGTCAGGGTGCGTCGTTAGGGTGCGTCAGGGTGCGTCGTTAGGGTTCGTCAGGGTGCATCGTTAGGGTTCGTCAGGGTGCGTCGTTAGGGTTCGTCAGGGTGCGTTGTGTCGTCAGGGTGCGTTGTTAGGGTGTGTCAGGGTGCGTCGTTAGGGTGCGTCAGGGTGCGTCGTTAGGGTGCGTAAGAGTGCGTCGTTAGGGTGCGTCAGGGTGCGTCAGGGTGCGTCGTTAGGGTGCGTCAGGGTGCGTCGTTAGGGTTCGTCAGGGTGCGTTTTTAGGGTGCGTCAGGGTGCGTCGTTAGGGTTCGTCAGGGTGCGTCGTTAGGGTTCGTCAGGGTGCGTTGTGTCGTCAGGGTGCGTTGTTAGGGTGCGTCAGGGTGAGTCGTTAGGGTGCGTCAGGGTGCGTCGTTAGGGTGCATCAGGGTGCGTCGTTAGGGTGCGTCAGGGTGCGTCGTTAGGGTTCGTCAGGGTGCGTCCTGTCGTTAGGGTGCGTTGTTAGGGTGCGTCAGGGTGCGTCGTTAGGGTGCGTCAGGGTACGTCGTTAGGGTTCGTCAGGGTGCGTTGTGTCGTCAGGGTGCGTTGTTAGGGTGCGTCAGGGTGCATTGTTAGGGTGCGTCAGGGTGCGTCATTAGGGTGCGTCAGGGTGCGTCAGGGTGCGTCAGGGTGCGTTGTGTCGTCAGGGTGCGTTGTTAGGGTGCGTCAGGGTGCGTCGTTAGGGTGCGTCAGGGTGCGTCGTTAGGGTGCGTCAGGGTGCGTTGTGTCGTCAGGGTGCGTTGTTAGGGTGCGTCAGGGTGCGTCGTTAGGGTGCGTCAGGGTGCGTCGTTAGGGTGCGTCAGGGTGCGTTGTTAGGGTGCGTCAGGGTGCGTCGTTAGGGTTCGTCAGGGTGCGTCGTTAGGGTGCGTCAGGGTGTCGTCAGGGTGCGTTGTTAGGGTGCGTCAGGGTGGGTCGTTAGGGTGCGTCAGGGTGCGTCGTTAGGGTGCGTCAGGGTGCGTCGTTAGGGTGCGTCAGGGTGCGTCGTTAGGGTGCGTCAGGGTGCGACGTTAAGGTGCGTCAGGGTGCGTCGTTAGGGTGCGTCAGGGTGCGTCGTTAGGGTTCGTCAGGGTGCGTCCTGTCGTCAGGGTGCGTCGTTAGGGTGCGTCAGGGTGCGTCGTTAAGGTGCGTAAGGGTGCGTCGTTAGGGTGCGTCAGGGTGCGTCGTTAGGGTGCGTCAGGGTGCGTTGTGTCGTCAGGGTGCGTTGTTAGGGTGCGTCAGGGTGCGTCGTTAGGGTGCGTCAGGGTGCGTCGTTAGGGTGGGTCAGGGTGCGTCGTTAGGGTGCGTCAGGGTGCGTCGTTAGGGTGCGTCAGGGTGCGTCGTTAGGGTGCGTCAGGGTGCGTCGTTAGGGTTCGTCAGGGTGCATCGTTAGGGTGCGTCAGGGTGCGTCGTTAGGGTGCGTCAGGGTGCGTCGTTAGGGTTCGTCAGGGTGCGTCGTTAGGGTGCGTCAGGGTCCGTCGTTAGGGTGCGTCAGGGTGCGTCGTTAGGGTGCGTCAGGGTGCGTCGTTAGGGTGCGTCAGGGTGCGACTTTAGGGTGCGTCAGGGTGCGTCGTTAGGGTTCGTCAGGGTGTGTCGTTAGGGTTTGTCAGGGTGCGTCGTTAGGGTTCGTCAGGGTGCGTTGTGTCGTCAGGGTGCGTTGTTAGGGTGCGTCAGGGTGCGTCGTTAGGGTACATCAGGGTGCGTCGTTAGGGTGCGTCAGGGTGCGTCGTTAGGGTGCGTCAGTGTGCGTCGTTAGGGTTCGTCAGGGTGCGTCGTTAGGGTGCGTCAGTGTGCGTCGTTAGGGTTTGTCAGGGTGCGTCGTTAGGGTTCGTCAGGGTGCGTCGTTAGGGTTCATCAGGGTGCGTTGTGTCGTCAGGGTGCGTTGTTAGGGTGCGTCAGGGTGCGTCGTTAGAGTGCGTCAGGGTGCGTCGTTAGGTTGCGTCAGGGAGCGTCGTTAGGGTGCGTCAGGGTGCGTTGTGTCGTCAGGGTGCGTTGTTAGGGTGCGTCAGGGTGCGTCGTTAGGGTGCGTCAGGGTGCGTCGTTAGGGTGCGTCAGGGTGCGTCGTTAGGGTTCGTCAGGGTGCGTCCTGTCGTTAGGGTGCGTCGTTAGGGTGCGTCAGGGTGCGTCGTTAGGGTGCGTCAGGGTGCGTCGTTAGGGTTCGTCAGGGTGCGTTGTGTCGTCAGGGTGCGTTGTTTGCTTCAGGGTGCGTTGTTAGGGTGCGTCAGGGTGCGTCGTTAGGGTGCGTCAGGGTCCGTCGTTAGGGTGCGTCAGGTTTCGTCGTTAGGGTGAGTCAGGGTGCGTCGTTAGGGTGCGTCAGGGTGCGTCGTTAGGGTGCGTCAGGGTGCGTCGTTAGGGTGCGTCAGGGTGCATCGTTAGGGTTCGTCAGGGTGCGTCGTTAGGGTTCGTCAGGGTGCGTTGTGTCGTCAGGGTGCGTTGTTAGGGTGTGTCAGGGTGCGTCGTTAGGGTTCGTCAGGGTGCGTCGTTAGGGTGCGTAAGAGTGCGTCGTTAGGGTGCATCAGGGTGCGTCAGGGTGCGTCGTTAGGGTGCGTCAGGGTGCGTCGTTAGGGTTCGTCAGGGTGCGTTTTTAGGGTGCGTCAGGGTGCGTCGTTAGGGTTCGTCAGGGTGCGTCGTTAGGGTTCGTCAGGGTACGTTGTGTCGTCAGGGTGCGTTGTTAGGGTGCGTCAGGGTGAGTCGTTAGGGTGCGTCAGGGTGCGTCGTTAGGGTGCGTCAGGGTGCGTCGTTAGGGTGCGTCAGGGTGCGTCGTTAGGGTTCGTCAGGGTGCGTCGTTAGGGTGCGTCAGGGTGCGTCGTTAGGGTGCGTCAGGGTACGTCGTTAGGGTTCGTCAGGGTGCGTTGTGTCGTCAGGGTGCGTTGTTAGGGTGCGTCAGGGTGCGTCGTTAGGGTGCGTCAGGGTGCGTCGTTAGGGTGCGTCAGGGTGCGTCGGTAGGGTGCGTCAGGGTGCGTTGTGTCCTGTCGTTAGGGTGCGTCGTTAGGGTGCGTCAGGGTGCGTCGTTAGGGTGCGTCAGGGTGCGTCGTTAGGGTGCGTCAGGGTGCGTCGTTAGGGTTCGTCAGGGTGCGTTGTGTCGTCAGGGTGCGTTGTTAGGGTGCGTCAGGGTGCGTCGTTAGGGTGCGTCAGGGTGCGTCGTTAGGGTGGGTCAGGGTGCGTCGTTAGGGTGCGTCAGGGTGCGTCGTTAGGGTGCGTCAGGGTGCGTCGTTAGGGTGCGTCAGGGTGCGTCGTTAGGGTTCGTCAGGGTGCATCGTTAGGGTGCGTCAGGGTGCGTCGTTAGGGTTCGTCAGGGTGCGTCGTTAGGGTTCGTCAGGGTGCGTCGTTAGGGTGCGTCAGGGTGCGTCGTTAGGGTGCGTCAGGGTGCGTCGTTAGGGTTCGTCAGGGTGTGTCGTTAGGGTTCGTCAGGGTGCGTCGTTGTGTCGTCAGGGTGCGTTGTTAGGGTGCGTCAGGGTGCGTCGTTAAGGTGCGTCAGGGTGCGTCGTTAGGGTGCGTCAGGGTGCGTCGTTAGGGTGCGTTAGGGTGCGTCGTTAGGGTTCGTCAGGGTGCGTCGTTAGGGTGCGTCAGGGTGCGTCGTTAGGGTTAGTCAGGGTGCGTCGTTAGGGTGCGTCAGGGTGCGTCGTTAGGGTGCGTCAGGGTGCGTCGTTAGGGTGCGTCAGGGTGCTGTCGTTAGGGTCGTTAGGGTTCGTCAGGGTGCGTCGTTAGGGTGCGTCAGGGTGCGTCGTTAGGGTGCGTCAGGGTGCGTCGTTAGGGTGCGTCAGGGTGCGTCAGGGTGCATCTTTAGGGTGCGTCAGGGTGCGTCGTTAGGGTTCGTCAGGGTGCGTTTTTAGGGTGCGTCAGGGTGCGTCGTTAGGGTTCGTCAGGGTGCGTCGTTAGGGTTCGTCAGGGTGCGTCCTGTCGTTTGGGTGCGTTGTTAGGGTGCGTCAGGGTGCGTCGTTAGGGTGCGTCAGGGTGCGTTGTGTCGTCAGGGTGCGTTGTTAGGGTGAGTCACGGTGCGTCGTTAGGGTGCGTCAGGGTGCGTCGTTAGGGTTCATCAGGGTGCGTTGTGTCGTCAGGGTGCGTTGTTAGGGTGCGTCAGGGTGCGTCGTTAGAGTGCGTCAGGGTGCGTCGTTAGGGTGCGTCAGGGAGCGTCGTTAGGGTGCGTCAGGGTGCGTTGTGTCGTCAGGGTGCGTTGTTAGGGTGCGTCAGGGTGCGTCGTTAGGGTGCGTCAGGGTGCGTCGTTAGGGTGCGTCAGGGTGCGTCGTTAGGGTTCGTCAGGGTGCGTCCTGTCGTTAGGGTGCGTCGTTAGGGTGCGTCAGGGTCAGTCGTTAGGGTGCGTCAGGGTGCGTCGTTAGGGTTCGTCAGGGTGCGTTGTGTCGTCAGGGTGCGTTGTTAGGGTGCTTCAGGGTGCGTTGTTAGGGTCGTCAGGGTGCGTCGTTAGGGTGCGTCAGGGTCCGTCGTTAGGGTGCGTCAGGTTTCGTCGTTAGGGTGAGTCAGGGTGCGTCGTTAGGGTTCGTCAGGGTGCATCGTTAGGGTTCGTCAGGGTGCGTCGTTAGGGTTAGTCAGGGTGCGTTGTGTCGTCAGGGTGCGTCGTTAGGGTGCGTCAGGGTGCGTCGTTAGGGTGCGTCAGGGTGCGTCGTTAGGGTGCGTCAGGGTGCATCTTTAGGGTGCGTCAGGGTGCGTCGTTAGGGTTCGTCAGGGTGCGTTTTTAGGGTGCGTCAGGGTGCGTCGTTAGGGTTCGTCAGGGTGCGTCGTTAGGGTTCGTCAGGGTGCGTCGTGTCGTTTGGGTGCGTTGTTAGGGTGCGTCAGGGTGCGTCGTTAGGTTGCGTCAGGGTGCGTTGTGTCGTCAGGGTGCGTTGTTAGGGTGCGTCAGGGTGCGTCGTTAGGGTGCGTCAGGGTGCGTCGTTAGGGTTCGTCAGGGTGCGTTGTGTCGTCAGGGTGCGTTGTTAGGGTGCGTCAGGGTGCGTCGTTAGAGTGCGTCAGGGTGCGTCGTTAGGGTGCGTCAGGGAGCGTCGTTAGGGTGCGTCAGGGTGCGTTGTGTCGTCAGGGTGCGTTGTTAGGGTGCGTCAGGGTGCGTCGTTAGGGTGCGTCAGGGTGCGTCGTTAGGGTGCGTCAGGGTGCGTCGTTAGGGTTCGTCAGGGTGCGTTGTGTCGTCAGGGTGCGTTGTTAGGGTGCTTCAGGGTGCGTCGTTAGGGTCGTCAGGGTGCGTCGTTAGGGTGCGTCAGGGTGCGTCGTTAGGGTGCGTCAGGGTGCGTCGTTAGGGTGAGTCAGGGTGCGTCGTTAGGGTTCGTCAGGGTGCATCGTTAGGGTTCGTCAGGGTGCGTCGTTAGGGTTAGTCAGGGTGCGTTGTGTCGTCAGGGTGCGTTGTTAGGGTGTGTCAGGGTGCGTCGTTAGGGTTCGTCAGGGTGCGTCGTTAGGGTGCGTCAGAGTGCGTCGTTAGGGTGCGTCAGGGTGCGTCAGGGTGCGTCGTTAGGGTGCGTCAGGGTGCGTCGTTAGGGTTCGTCAGGGTGCGTTTTTAGGGTGCGTCAGGGTGCGTCGTTAGGGTTCGTCAGGGTGCGTCGTTAGGGTTCGTCAGGGTACGTTGTGTCGTCAGGGTGCGTTGTTAGGGTGCGTCAGGGTGAGTCGTTAGGGTGGGTCAGGGTACGTCGTTAGGGTGCATCAGGGTGCGTCGTTAGGGTGCGTCAGGGTGCGTCGTTAGGGTTCGTCAGGGTGCGTCCTGTCGTTAGGGTGCGTTGTTAGGGTGCGTCAGGGTGCGTCATTAGGGTGCGTCAGGGTGCGTCAGGGTGCGTCAGGGTGCGTTGTGTCGTCAGGGTGCGTTGTTAGGGTGCGTCAGGGTGCGTCGTTAGGGTGCGTCAGGGTGCGTCGTTAGGGTGCGTCAGGGTGCGTTGTTAGGGTGCGTCAGGGTGCGTCGTTAGGGTTCGTCAGGGTGCGTCGTTAGGGTTCGTCAGGGTGCGTTGTGTCGTCAGGGTGCGTTGTTAGGGTGCGTCAGGGTGCGTCGTTAGGGTGCGTCAGGGTGCGTCGTTAGGGTGCGCAGGGTGCGTCGTTAGGGTTAGTCAGGGTGCGTTGTGTCGTCAGGGTGCGTTGTTAGGGTGTGTCAGGGTGCGTCGTTAGGGTTCGTCAGGGTGCGTCGTTAGGGTGCGTCAGGGTGCGTTGTTAGGGTGCGTCAGGGTGCGTCGTTAGGGTTCGTCAGGGTGCGTCGTTAGGGTTCGTCAGGGTGCGTTGTGTCGTCAGGGTGCGTTGTTAGGGTGCGTCAGGGTGCGTCGTTAGGGTGCGTCAGGGTGCGTCGTTAGGGTGCGTCAGGGTGCGTTGTTAGGGTGCGTCAGGGTGCGTCGTTAGGGTGCGTCAGAGTGCGTCGTTAGGGTGCGTCAGGGTGCGTCAGGGTGCGTCGTTAGGGTGCGTCAGGGTGCGTCATTAGGGTGCGTCAGGGTGCGTCAGGGTGCGTCAGGGTGCGTTGTGTTGTCAGGGTGCGTTGTTAGGGTGCGTCAGGGTGCGTCGTTAGGGTGCGTCAGGGTGCGTCGTTAGGGTGCGTCAGGGTGCGTTGTGTCGTCAGGGTGCATTGTTAGGGTGCGTCAGGGTGCGTCGTTAGGGTGCGTCAGGGTGCGTCGTTAGGGTGCGTCAGGGTGCGTTGTTAGGGTGCGTCAGGGTGCGTCGTTAGGGTTCGTCAGGGTGCGTCGTTAGGGTTCGTCAGGGTGCGTTGTGTCGTCAGGGTGCGTTGTTAGGGTGCGTCAGGGTGCGTCGTTAGGGTGCGTCAGGGTGCGTCGTTAGGGTTCGTCAGGGTGCGTCCTGTCGTTAGGGTGCGTTGTTAGGGTGCGTCAGGGTGCGTCATTAGGGTGCGTCAGGGTGCGTCAGGGTGCGTCAGGGTGCGTTGTGTCGTCAGGGTGCGTTGTTAGGGTGCGTCAGGGTGCGTCGTTAGGGTGCGTCAGGGTGCGTCGTTAGGGTGCGTCAGGGTGCGTCGTTAGGGTGCGTCAGGGTGCGTCGTTAGAGTTCGTCAGGGTGCGTCGTTAGGGTTCGTCAGGGTCAGGGTGCGTTGTTAGGGTGCGTCAGGGTGCGTCGTTAGGGTGCGTCAGGGTGCGTCGTTAGGGTGCGTCAGGGTGCGTCGTTAGGGTTAGTCAGGGTGCGTTGTGTCGTCAGGGTGCGTTGTTAGGGTGTGTCAGGGTGCGTCGTTAGGGTGCGTCAGGGTGCGTCGTTAGGGTGCGTCAGAGTGCGTCGTTAGGGTGCGTCAGGGTGCGTCAGGGTGCGTCGTTAGGGTGCGTCAGGGTGCGTCATTAGGGTTAGGGTGCGTCAGGGTGCGTTGTGTTGTCAGGGTGCGTTGTTAGGGTGCGTCAGGGTGCGTCGTTAGGGTGCGTCAGGGTGCGTCGTTAGGGTGCGTCAGGGTGCGTTGTGTCGTCAGGGTGCATTGTTAGGGTGCGTCAGGGTGCGTCGTTAGGGTGCGTCAGGGTGCGTCGTTAGGGTGCGTCAGGGTGCGTTGTTAGGGTGCGTCAGGGTGCGTCGTTAGGGTTCGTCAGGGTGCGTCGTTAGGGTTCGTCAGGGTGCGTTGTGTCGTCAGGGTGCGTTGTTAGGGTGCGTCAGGGTGCGTCGTTAGGGTGCGTCAGGGTGCGTCGTTAGGGTGCGTCAGGGTTTGTTGTTAGGGTGCGTCAGGGTGCACCGTTAGGGTGCGTCAGGGTGCGACGTTAGGGTGCGTCAGGGTGCGTCGTTAGGGTGCGTCAGGGTGCGTCGTTAGGGTTCGTCAGGGTGCGTCCGTCGTTAGGGTGCGTTGTTAGGGTGCGTCAGGGTGCGTCGTTAGGGTTCGTCAGGGTGCATCGTTAGGGTTCGTCAGGGTGCGTCGTTAGGGTTAGTCAGGGTGCGTTGTGTCGTCAGGGTGCGTTGTTAGGGTGTGTCAGGGTGCGTCGTTAGGGTTCGTCAGGGTGCGTCGTTAGGGTGCGTCAGAGTGCGTCGTTAGGGTGCGTCAGGGTGCGTCAGGGTGCGTCGTTAGGGTGCGTCAGGGTGCGTCGTTAGGGTTCGTCAGGGTGCGTTTTTAGGGTGCGTCAGGGTGCGTCGTTAGGGTGCGTCAGGGTGCGTCGTTAGGGTTCGTCAGGGTACGTCGTTAGGGTGCGTCAGGGTGAGTCGTTAGGGTGGGTCAGGGTACGTCGTTAGGGTGCGTCAGGGTGCGTCGTTAGGGTGCGTCAGGGTGCGTCGTTAGGGTTCGTCAGGGTGCGTCCTGTCGTTAGGGTGCGTTGTTAGGGTGCGTCAGGGTGCGTCATTAGGGTGCGTCAGGGTGCGTCAGGGTGCGTCAGGGTGCGTTGTGTCGTCAGGGTGCGTTGTTAGGGTGCGTCAGGGTGCGTCGTTAGGGTGCGTCAGGGTGCGTCGTTAGGGTGCGTCAGGGTGCGTTGTGTCGTCAGGGTGCATTGTTAGGGTGCGTCAGGGTGCGTCGTTAGGGTGCGTCAGGGTGCGTCGTTAGGGTGCGTCAGGGTGCGTCGTTAGGGTGCGTCAGGGTGCGTCGTTAGGGTGCGTCAGGGTGCGTCTTTAGGGTTCGTCAGGGTGCGTCGTTAGGGTTCGTCAGGGTGCGTCGTTAGGGTGCGTCAGGGTGCGTCGTTAGGGTGCGTCAGGGTGCGTCGTTAGGGTGCGTCAGGGTGCGTCGTTAGGGTGCGTCAGGGTGCGACGTTAGGGTGCGTCAGGGTGCGTCGTTAGGGTGCGTCAGGGTGCGTCGTTAGGGTTCGTCAGGGTGCGTCCTGTCGTTAGGGTGCGTTGTTAGGGTGCGTCAGGGTGCGTCGTTAGGGTGCGTCAGGGTGCGTCGTTAGGGTTCGTCAGGGTGCGTTGTGTCGTCAGGGTGCGTTGTTAGGGTGCGTCAGGGTGCGTCGTTAGGGTGCGTCAGGGTGCGTCGTTAGGGTGGGTCAGGGTGCGTCGTTAGGGTGCGTCAGGGTGCGTCGTTAGGGTGCGTCAGGGTGCGTCGTTAGGGTGCGTCAGGGTGCGTCGTTAGGGTTCGTCAGGGTGCATCGTTAGGGTGCGTCAGGGTGCGTCGTTAGGGTGCGTCAGGGTGCGTCGTTAGGGTTCGTCAGGGTGCGTCGTTAGGGTGCGTCAGGGTCCGTCGTTAGGGTGCGTCAGGGTGCGTCGTTAGTTGCGTCAGGGTGCGTCGTTAGGGTGCGTCAGGGTGCGTCGTTAGGGTGCGTCAGGGTGCGTCGTTAGGGTTCGTCAGGGTGTGTCGTTAGGGTTCGTCAGGGTGCGTCGTTAGGGTTCGTCAGGGTGCGTTGTGTCGTCAGGGTGCGTTGTTAGGGTGCGTCAGGGTGCGTCGTTAGGGTGCGTCAGGGTGCGTCGTTGTGTTAGGGTGCGTTGTTAGGGTGCGTCAGGGTGCGTCGTTAAGGTGCGTCAGGGTGCGTCGTTAGGGTGCATCAGGGTGCGTCGTTAGGGTGCGTTAGGGTGCGTCGTTAGGGTGCGTCAGGGTGCGTCGTTAGGGTGCGTCAGGGTGCGTCGTTAGGGTTCGTCAGGGTGCGTTGTGTCGTCAGGGTGCGTTGTTAGGGTGAGTCACGGTGCGTCGTTAGGGTGCGTCAGGGTGCGTCGTTAGGGTTCATCAGGGTGCGTTGTGTCGTCAGGGTGCGTCGTTAGGGTGCGTCAGGGTGCGTCGTTAGAGTGCGTCAGGGTGCGTCGTTAGGGTGCGTCAGGGAGCGTCGTTAGGGTGCGTCAGGGTGCGTTGTGTCGTCAGGGTGCGTTGTTAGGGTGCGTCAGGGTGCGTCGTTAGGGTGCGTCAGGGTGCGTCGTTAGGGTGCGTCAGGGTGCGTCGTTAGGGTTCGTCAGGGTGCGTCCTGTCGTTAGGGTGCGTCGTTAGGGTGCGTCAGGGTCAGTCGTTAGGGTGCGTCAGGGTGCGTCGTTAGGGTTCGTCAGGGTGCGTTGTGTCGTCAGGGTGCGTTGTTAGGGTGCTTCAGGGTGCGTTGTTAGGGTCGTCAGGGTGCGTCGTTAGGGTGCGTCAGGGTCCGTCGTTAGGGTGCGTCAGGTTTCGTCGTTAGGGTGAGTCAGGGTGCGTCGTTAGGGTTCGTCAGGGTGCATCGTTAGGGTTCGTCAGGGTGCGTCGTTAGGGTTAGTCAGGGTGCGTCGTTAGGGTGCGTCAGGGTGCGTTGTGTCGTCAGGGTGCGTTGTTAGGGTGTGTCAGGGTGCGTCGTTAGGGTTCGTCAGGGTGCGTCGTTAGGGTGCGTCAGAGTGCGTTGTTAGGGTGCGTCAGGGTGCGTCAGGGTGCGTCGTTAGGGTGCGTCAGGGTGCGTCGTTAGGGTTCGTCAGGGTGCGTTTTTAGGGTGCGTCAGGGTGCGTCGTTAGGGTTCGTCAGGGTGCGTCGTTAGGGTTCGTCAGGGTACGTTGTGTCGTCAGGGTGCGTTGTTAGGGTGCGTCAGGGTGAGTCGTTAGGGTGGGTCAGGGTACGTCGTTAGGGTGCATCAGGGTGCGTCGTTAGGGTGCGTCAGGGTGCGTCGTTAGGGTTCGTCAGGGTGCGTCCTGTCGTTAGGGTGCGTTGTTAGGGTGCGTCAGGGTGCGTCATTAGGGTGCGTCAGGGTGCGTCAGGGTGCGTCAGGGTGCGTTGTGTCGTCAGGGTGCGTTGTTAGGGTGCGTCAGGGTGCGTCGTTAGGGTGCGTCAGGGTGCGTCGTTAGGGTGCGTCAGGGTGCGTTGTGTCGTCAGGGTGCATTGTTAGGGTGCGTCAGGGTGCGTCGTTAGGGTGCGTCAGGGTGCGTCGTTAGGGTGCGTCAGGGTGCGTTGTTAGGGTGCGTCAGGGTGCGTCGTTAGGGTTCGTCAGGGTGCGTCGTTAGGGTTCGTCAGGGTGCGTTGTGTCGTCAGGGTGCGTTGTTAGGGTGCGTCAGGGTGCGTCGTTAGGGTGCGTCAGGGTGCGTCGTTAGGGTGCGTCAGGGTGCGTTGTTAGGGTGCGTCAGGGTGCATCGTTAGGGTGCGTCAGGGTGCGACGTTAGGGTGCGTCAGGGTGCGTCGTTAGGGTGCGTCAGGGTGCGTCGTTAGGGTTCGTCAGGGTGCGTCCTGTCGTTAGGGTGCGTTGTTAGGGTGCGTCAGGGTGCGTCGTTAGGGTGCGTCAGGGTGCGTCGTTAGGGTTCGTCAGGGTGCGTTGTGTCGTCAGGGTGCGTTGTTAGGGTGCGTCAGGGTGCGTCGTTAGGGTGCGTCAGGGTGCGTCGTTAGGGTGGGTCAGGGTGCGTCGTTAGGGTGCGTCAGGGTGCGTCGTTAGGGTGCGTCAGGGTGCGTCGTTAGGGTGCGTCAGGGTGCGTCGTTAGGGTTCGTCAGGGTGCATCGTTAGGGTGCGTCAGGGTGCGTCGTTAGGGTGCGTCAGGGTGCGTCGTTAGGGTTCGTCAGGGTGCGTCGTTAGGGTGCGTCAGGGTCCGTCGTTAGGGTGCGTCAGGGTTCGTCGTTAGTGTGCGTCAGGGTGCGTCGTTAGGGTGCGTCAGGGTGCGTCGTTAGGGTGCGTCAGGGTGCGTCGTTAGGGTTCGTCAGGGTGTGTCGTTAGGGTTCGTCAGGGTGCGTCGTTAGGGTTCGTCAGGGTGCGTTGTGTCGTCAGGGTGCGTTGTTAGGGTGCGTCAGGGTGCGTCGTTAAGGTGCGTCAGGGTGCGTCGTTAGGGTTCGTCAGGGTGCGTTGTGTCGTCAGGGTGCGTTGTTAGGGTGCGTCAGGGTGCGTCGTTAAGGTGCGTCAGGGTGCGTCGTTAGGGTGCATCAGGGTGCGTCATTAGGGTGCGTTAGGGTGCGTCGTTAGGGTTCGTCAGGGTGCGTCGTTAGGGTTCGTCAGGGTGCGTCGTTAGGGTGCGTCAGGGTGCGTCGTTAGGGTGCGTCAGGGTGCGACGTTAGGGTGCGTCAGGGTGCGTCGTTAGGGTGCGTCAGGGTGCGTCCTGTCGTTAGGGTTCGTCGTTAGGGTGAGTCAGGGTGCGTCGTTAGGGTGCGTCAGGGTGCGTCGTTAGGGTGCGTCAGGGTGCGTCGTTAGGGTGCGTCAGGGTCAGTCGTTAGGGTGCGTCAGGGTGCGTCGTTAGGGTTCGTCAGGGTGCGTTGTGTCGTCAGGGTGCGTTGTTAGGGTGCTTCAGGGTGCGTTGTTAGGGTCGTCAGGGTGCGTCGTTAGGGTGCGTCAGGGTGCGTCGTTAGGGTGCGTCAGGGTGCGTCGTTAGGGTGCGTCAGGGTGCGTCGTTAGGGTTCGTCAGGGTGCATCGTTAGGGTTCGTCAGGGTGCGTCGTTAGGGTTAGTCAGGGTGCGTCGTTAGGGTGCGTCAGGGTGCGTTGTGTCGTCAGGGTGCGTTGTTAGGGTGTGTCAGGGTGCGTCGTTAGGGTTCGTCAGGGTGCGTCGTTAGGGTGCGTCAGAGTGCGTTGTTAGGGTGCGTCAGGGTGCGTCAGGGTGCGTCGTTAGGGTGCGTCAGGGTGCGTCGTTAGGGTTCGTCAGGGTGCGTTTTTAGGGTGCGTCAGGGTGCGTCGTTAGGGTTCGTCAGGGTGCGTCGTTAGGGTTCGTCAGGGTACGTTGTGTCGTCAGGGTGCGTTGTTAGGGTGCGTCAGGGTGAGTCGTTAGGGTGGGTCAGGGTACGTCGTTAGGGTGCATCAGGGTGCGTCGTTAGGGTGCGTCAGGGTGCGTCGTTAGGGTTCGTCAGGGTGCGTCCTGTCGTTAGGGTGCGTTGTTAGGGTGCGTCAGGGTGCGTCATTAGGGTGCGTCAGGGTGCGTCAGGGTGCGTCAGGGTGCGTTGTGTCGTCAGGGTGCGTTGTTAGGGTGCGTCAGGGTGCGTCGTTAGGGTGCGTCAGGGTGCGTCGTTAGGGTGCGTCAGGGTGCGTTGTGTCGTCAGGGTGCATTGTTAGGGTGCGTCAGGGTGCGTCGTTAGGGTGCGTCAGGGTGCGTCGTTAGGGTGCGTCAGGGTGCGTTGTTAGGGTGCGTCAGGGTGCGTCGTTAGGGTTCGTCAGGGTGCGTCGTTAGGGTTCGTCAGGGTGCGTTGTGTCGTCAGGGTGCGTTGTTAGGGTGCGTCAGGGTGCGTCGTTAGGGTGCGTCAGGGTGCGTCGTTAGGGTGCGTCAGGGTGCGTTGTTAGGGTGCGTCAGGGTGCATCGTTAGGGTGCGTCAGGGTGCGACGTTAGGGTGCGTCAGGGTGCGTCGTTAGGGTGCGTCAGGGTGCGTCGTTAGGGTTCGTCAGGGTGCGTCCTGTCGTTAGGGTGCGTTGTTAGGGTGCGTCAGGGTGCGTCGTTAGGGTGCGTCAGGGTGCGTCGTTAGGGTTCGTCAGGGTGCGTTGTGTCGTCAGGGTGCGTTGTTAGGGTGCGTCAGGGTGCGTCGTTAGGGTGCGTCAGGGTGCGTCGTTAGGGTGGGTCAGGGTGCGTCGTTAGGGTGCGTCAGGGTGCGTCGTTAGGGTGCGTCAGGGTGCGTCGTTAGGGTGCGTCAGGGTGCGTCGTTAGGGTTCGTCAGGGTGCATCGTTAGGGTGCGTCAGGGTGCGTCGTTAGGGTGCGTCAGGGTGCGTCGTTAGGGTTCGTCAGGGTGCGTCGTTAGGGTGCGTCAGGGTCCGTCGTTAGGGTGCGTCAGGGTTCGTCGTTAGTGTGCGTCAGGGTGCGTCGTTAGGGTGCGTCAGGGTGCGTCGTTAGGGTGCGTCAGGGTGCGTCGTTAGGGTTCGTCAGGGTGTGTCGTTAGGGTTCGTCAGGGTGCGTCGTTAGGGTTCGTCAGGGTGCGTTGTGTCGTCAGGGTGCGTTGTTAGGGTGCGTCAGGGTGCGTCGTTAAGGTGCGTCAGGGTGCGTCGTTAGGGTTCGTCAGGGTGCGTTGTGTCGTCAGGGTGCGTTGTTAGGGTGCGTCAGGGTGCGTCGTTAAGGTGCGTCAGGGTGCGTCGTTAGGGTGCATCAGGGTGCGTCATTAGGGTGCGTTAGGGTGCGTCGTTAGGGTTCGTCAGGGTGCGTCGTTAGGGTTCGTCAGGGTGCGTCGTTAGGGTGCGTCAGGGTGCGTCGTTAGGGTGCGTCAGGGTGCGACGTTAGGGTGCGTCAGGGTGCGTCATTAGGGTGCGTCAGGGTGCGTCCTGTCGTTAGGGTTCGTCGTTAGGGTGAGTCAGGGTGCGTCGTTAGGGTGCGTCAGGGTGCGTCGTTAGGGTGCGTCAGGGTGCGTCGTTAGGGTGCGTCAGGGTGCGTCAGGGTGCGTCTTTAGGGTGCGTCAGGGTGCGTCGTTAGGGTTCGTCAGGGTGCGTTTTTAGGGTGCGTCAGGGTGCGTCGTTAGGGTTCGTCAGGGTGCGTCGTTAGGGTTCGTCAGGGTGCGTCCTGTCGTTAGGGTGCGTTGTTAGGGTGCGTCAGGGTGCGTCGTTAGGGTGCGTCAGGGTGCGTCGTTAGGGTGCGTCAGGGTGCGTCGTTAGGGTTCGTCAGTGGTTAGGTTGCGTTGTTAGGGTGCGTCGTTAGGGTGCGTCAGAGTGCGTCGTTAGGGTTCGTCAGGGTGCGTTGTGTCGTCAGGGTGCGTTGTTAGGGTGCGTCAGGGTGCGTCGTTAGAGTGCGTCAGGGTGCGTCGTTAGGGTGCGTCAGGGAGCGTCGTTAGGGTGCGTCAGGGTGCGTTGTGTCGTCAGGGTGCGTTGTTAGGGTGCGTCAGGGTGCGTCGTTAGGGTGCGTCAGGGTGCGTCGTTAGGGTGCGTCAGGGTGCGTCGTTAGGGTTCGTCAGGGTGCGTCCTGTCGTTAGGGTGCGTCGTTAGGGTGCGTCAGGGTCAGTCGTTAGGGTGCGTCAGGGTGCGTCGTTAGGGTTCGTCAGGGTGCGTTGTGTCGTCAGGGTGCGTTGTTAGGGTGCTTCAGGGTGCGTTGTTAGGGTCGTCAGGGTGCGTCGTTAGGGTGCGTCAGGGTCCGTCGTTAGGGTGCGTCAGGTTTCGTCGTTAGGGTGAGTCAGGGTGCGTCGTTAGGGTTCGTCAGGGTGCATCGTTAGGGTTCGTCAGGGTGCGTCGTTAGGGTTAGTCAGGGTGCGTTGTGTCGTCAGGGTGCGTTGTTAGGGTGTGTCAGGGTGCGTCGTTAGGGTTCGTCAGGGTGCGTCGTTAGGGTGCGTCAGAGTGCGTTGTTAGGGTGCGTCAGGGTGCGTCAGGGTGCGTCGTTAGGGTGCGTCAGGGTGCGTCGTTAGGGTTCGTCAGGGTGCGTTTTTAGGGTGCGTCAGGGTGCGTCGTTAGGGTTCGTCAGGGTGCGTCGTTAGGGTTCGTCAGGGTACGTTGTGTCGTCAGGGTGCGTTGTTAGGGTGCGTCAGGGTGAGTCGTTAGGGTGGGTCAGGGTACGTCGTTAGGGTGCATCAGGGTGCGTCGTTAGGGTGCGTCAGGGTGCGTCGTTAGGGTTCGTCAGGGTGCGTCCTGTCGTTAGGGTGCGTTGTTAGGGTGCGTCAGGGTGCGTCATTAGGGTGCGTCAGGGTGCGTCAGGGTGCGTCAGGGTGCGTTGTGTCGTCAGGGTGCGTTGTTAGGGTGCGTCAGGGTGCGTCGTTAGGGTGCGTCAGGGTGCGTCGTTAGGGTGCGTCAGGGTGCGTTGTGTCGTCAGGGTGCATTGTTAGGGTGCGTCAGGGTGCGTCGTTAGGGTGCGTCAGGGTGCGTCGTTAGGGTGCGTCAGGGTGCGTTGTTAGGGTGCGTCAGGGTGCGTCGTTAGGGTTCGTCAGGGTGCGTCGTTAGGGTTCGTCAGGGTGCGTTGTGTCGTCAGGGTGCGTTGTTAGGGTGCGTCAGGGTGCGTCGTTAGGGTGCGTCAGGGTGCGTCGTTAGGGTGCGTCAGGGTGCGTTGTTAGGGTGCGTCAGGGTGCATCGTTAGGGTGCGTCAGGGTGCGACGTTAGGGTGCGTCAGGGTGCGTCGTTAGGGTGCGTCAGGGTGCGTCGTTAGGGTTCGTCAGGGTGCGTCCTGTCGTTAGGGTGCGTTGTTAGGGTGCGTCAGGGTGCGTCGTTAGGGTGCGTCAGGGTGCGTCGTTAGGGTTCGTCAGGGTGCGTTGTGTCGTCAGGGTGCGTTGTTAGGGTGCGTCAGGGTGCGTCGTTAGGGTGCGTCAGGGTGCGTCGTTAGGGTGGGTCAGGGTGCGTCGTTAGGGTGCGTCAGGGTGCGTCGTTAGGGTGCGTCAGGGTGCGTCGTTAGGGTGCGTCAGGGTGCGTCGTTAGGGTTCGTCAGGGTGCATCGTTAGGGTGCGTCAGGGTGCGTCGTTAGGGTGCGTCAGGGTGCGTCGTTAGGGTTCGTCAGGGTGCGTCGTTAGGGTGCGTCAGGGTCCGTCGTTAGGGTGCGTCAGGGTTCGTCGTTAGTGTGCGTCAGGGTGCGTCGTTAGGGTGCGTCAGGGTGCGTCGTTAGGGTGCGTCAGGGTGCGTCGTTAGGGTTCGTCAGGGTGTGTCGTTAGGGTTCGTCAGGGTGCGTCGTTAGGGTTCGTCAGGGTGCGTTGTGTCGTCAGGGTGCGTTGTTAGGGTGCGTCAGGGTGCGTCGTTAAGGTGCGTCAGGGTGCGTCGTTAGGGTTCGTCATGGTGCGGTGTCGTCGGGTGCGTTGTTAGGGTGCGTCAGGGTGCGTCGTTAAGGTGCGTCAGGGTGCGTCGTTAGGGTGCGTCAGGGTGCGTCGTTAGGGTGCGTTAGGGTGCGTCGTTAGGGTGCGTCAGGGTGCGTCGTTAGGGTGCGTCAGGGTGCGTCGTTAGGGTTCGTCAGGGTGCGTCGTTAGGGTGCGTCAGGGTGCGACGTTAGGGTGCGTCAGGGTGCGTCATTAGGGTGCGTCAGGGTGCGTCCTGTCGTTAGGGTTCGTCGTTAGGGTGAGTCAGGGTGCGTCGTTAGGGTGCGTCAGGGTGCGTCGTTAGGGTGCGTCAGGGTGCGTCGTTAGGGTGCGTCAGGGTGCGTCAGGGTGCGTCTTTAGGGTGCGTCAGGGTGCGTCGTTAGGGTTCGTCAGGGTGCGTTTTTAGGGTGCGTCAGGGTGCGTCGTTAGGGTTCGTCAGGGTGCGTCGTTAGGGTTCGTCAGGGTGCGTCCTGTCGTTAGGGTGCGTTGTTAGGGTGCGTCAGGGTGCGTCGTTAGGGTGCGTCAGGGTGCGTCGTTAGGGTGCGTCAGGGTGCGTCGTTAGGCTTCCTGTCGTTAGGGTGCGTTGTTAGGGTGTGTCACGGTGCGTCGTTAGGGTGCGTCAGAGTGCGTCGTTAGGGTTCATCAGGGTGCGTTGTGTCGTCAGGGTGCGTTGTTAGGGTGCGTCAGGGTGCGTCGTTAGAGTGCGTCAGGGTGCGTCGTTAGGGTGCGTCAGGGAGCGTCGTTAGGGTGCGTCAGGGTGCGTTGTGTCGTCAGGGTGCGTTGTTAGGGTGCGTCAGGGTGCGTCGTTAGGGTGCGTCAGGGTGCGTCGTTAGGGTGCGTCAGGGTGCGTCGTTAGGGTTCGTCAGGGTGCGTCCTGTCGTTAGGGTGCGTCGTTAGGGTGCGTCAGGGTGCGTCGTTAGGGTGCGTCAGGGTGCGTCGTTAGGGTTCGTCAGGGTGCGTTGTGTCGTCAGGGTGCGTTGTTAGGGTGCTTCAGGGTGCGTTGTTAGGGTGCGTCAGGGTGCGTCGTTAGGGTGCGTCAGGGTCCGTCGTTAGGGTGCGTCAGGTTTCGTCGTTAGGGTGAGTCAGGGTGCGTCGTTAGGGTGCGTCAGGGTGCGTCGTTAGGGTGCGTCAGGGTGCGTCGTTAGGGTGCGTCAGGGTGCGTCGTTAGGGTTAGTCAGGGTGCGTTGTGTCGTCAGGGTGCGTTGTTAGGGTGTGTCAGGGTGCGTCGTTAGGGTGCGTCAGGGTGCGTCGTTAGGGTGCGTCAGAGTGCGTCGTTAGGGTTCGTCAGGGTGCGTCAGGGTGCGTCGTTAGGGTGCGTCAGGGTGCGTCGTTAGGGTCGTCAGGGTGCGTCAGGGTGCGTCGTTAGGGTGCGTCAGGGTGCGTCGTTAGGGTTCGTCAGGGTACGTTGTGTCGTCAGGGTGCGTCGTTAGGGTGCGTCAGGGTGCGTCGTTAGGGTGCGTCAGGGTACGTCGTTAGGGTGCGTCAGGGTGCGTCGTTAGGGTGCGTCAGGGTGCGTCGTTAGGGTTCGTCAGGGTGCGTCGTTAGGGTGGGTGCGTCAGGGTGCGTCGTTAGGGTGCGTCAGGGTGCGTCGGTAGGGTTCTCGTCAGGGTGCGTCGTTAGGGTGCGTCAGGGTGCGTCGTTAGGGTGCGTCAGGGTGCGTCGTTAGGGTGCGTCAGGGTGCGTCGTTAGGGTGCGTCAGGGTGCGTCGTTAGGGTTCGTCAGGGTGCGTCGTTAGGGTTCGTCAGGGTGCGTTGTGTCGTCAGGGTGCGTTAGGATGCATCGTTAGGGTTCGTCAGGGTGCGTCGTTAGGGTGCTACAGGGTGCGTCGTTAGGGTGCGTCAGGGTGTGTCGTTAGGGTGCGTCAGGGTGCGTCGGTAGGGTGCGTCAGGGTGCGTCGTTAGGGTGCGTCAGGGTGCGTCGTTAGGGTTCGTCAGGGTGCGTCGTTGGGGTTCGTCAGGGTGCGTTGTGTCGTCAGGGTGCGTTGTTAGGGTGCGTCAGGGTGCGTTGTTAGGGTGCGTCAGGGTGCGTCGTTAGGGTGCGTCAGGGTGCGTCGTTAGGGTGCGTCAGGGTGCGTCGTTAGGGTGCGTCAGGGTGCGTCGTTAGGGTGCGTCAGGGTGCGTCCTGTCGTTAGGGTGCGTCGTTAGGGTGCGTCAGGGTGCGTCGTTAGGGTACGTCAGGGTGCGTCGTTAGGGTGCGTCAGGGTGCGTCGTTAGGGTGCGTCAGGGTAAGTCGTCAGGGTAAGTCGTTAGGGTGCGTCAGGGTGCGTCGTTAGGGTGCGTCAGGGTGCGTCGTTAGGGTTCGTCATGGTGCGTCGTTAGGGTGCGTCAGGGTGCGTCGTTAGGGTTTGTCAGGGTGCGTCGTTAGGGTTCGTCAGGGTGCGTCGTTAGGGTTTGTCAGGGTGCGTCGTGTCGTTAGGGTGCGTCGTGTCGTCAGGGTGCGTCGTGTCGTCAGGGTGCGTCGTTAGGGTGCGTCAGGGTGCGTCGTTAGGGTGCGTCAGGGTGCGTCGTTAGGGTGCGTCAGGGTGCGTCGTTAGGGTGCGTCAGGGTGCGTCGTTAGGGTGCGTCAGGGTGCGTCGTTAGGGTTCGTCAGGGTGCGTCGTTAGGGTTCGTCAGGGTGCGTCGTTAGGGTGCGTCAGGTTCCGTCGTTAGGGTGCGTCAGGGTGCGTCGTTAGGGTGCGTCAGGGTGTGTTGTTAGGGTGCGTCAGGGTGCGTCGTTAGGGTTCGTCAGGGTGCGTCGTTAGGGTGCGTCAGGGTGCGTTGTGTCGTCAGGGTGCGTTGTTAGGGTGCGTCAGGGTGCGTCGTTAAGGTGCGTCAGGGTGCGTCGTTAGGGTTCGTCAGGGTGCGTCGTTAGGGTTCGTCAGGGTGCGTCGTTAGGGTTCGTCAGGGTGCGTTGTGTCGTCAGGGTGCGTTAGGGTGCATCGTTAGGGTTCGTCAGGGTGCGTCGTTAGGGTGCTACAGGGTGCGTCGTTAGGGTGCGTCAGGGTGCGTCGTTAGGGTGCGTCAGGGTGCGTCGGTAGGGTGCGTCAGGGTGCGTCGTTAGGGTGCGTCAGGGTGCGTCGTTAGGGTGCGTCAGGGTGCGTCGTTAGGGTGCGTCAGGGTGCGTTGTGTCGTCAGGGTGCGTTGTTAGGGTGCGTCAGGGTGCGTTGTTAGGGTACGTCAGGGTGCGTCGTTAGGGTGCGTCAGGGTGCGTCGTTAGGGTGCGTCAGGGTGCGTCGTTAGGGTGCGTCAGGGTGCGTCGTTAGGGTGCGTCAGTGTGCGTCGTTAGGGTTCGTCAGGGTGCGTCGTTAGGGTGCGTCAGGGTGCGTCGTTAGGGTGCGTCAGGGTGCGTCGTTAGGGTGCGTCAGGGTGCGTCGTTAGGGTGCGTCAGGGTGCGTTGTGTCGTCAGGGTGCGTTGTTAGGGTGCGTCAGGGTGCGTTGTTAGGGTACGTCAGGGTGCGTCGTTAGGGTGCGTCAGGGTGCGTCGTTAGGGTGCGTCAGGGTGCGTCGTTAGGGTGCGTCAGGGTGCGTCGTTAGGGTGCGTCAGTGTGCGTCGTTAGGGTTCGTCAGGGTGCGTCGTTAGGGTGCGTCAGGGTGCGTCGTTAGGGTGCGTCAGGGTGCGTCGTTAGGGTGCGTCAGGGTGCGTCGTTAGGGTGCGTCAGGGTGCGTCGTTAGGGTGCGTCAGGGTGCGTCGTTAGGGTGCGTCAGGGTGCGTCGTTAGGGTTCGTCAGGGTGCGTCGTTAGGGTGCGTCAGGGTGCGTCGTTAGGGTGCGTCAGGTTGCGTCGTTAGGGTGCGTCAGGGTGCGTCGTTAGGGTGCGTCAGGGTGTGTCGTTAGGGTGCGTCAGGGTGTGTCGTTAGGGTTCGTCAGGGTGCGTCGTTAGGGTTCGTCAGGGTGCGTTGTGTCGTCAGGGTGCGTTGTTAGGGTGCGTCAGGGTGCGTCGTTAGGGTGCGTCAGGGTGCGTTGTTAGGGTGCGTCAGGGTGCGTCGTTAGGGTTCGTCAGGGTGCGTCGTTAGGGTTTGTCAGGGTGCGTTGTGTCGTCAGGGTGCGTCAGGGTGCATCGTTAGGGTTCGTCAGGGTGCGTCGTTAGGGTGCTACAGGGTGCGTCGTTAGGGTGCGTCAGGGTGCGTCGTTAGGGTGCGTCAGGGTGCGTCGGTAGGGTGCGTCAGGGTGCGTCGTTAGGGTTCGTCAGGGTGCGTCGTTAGGGTTCGTCAGGGTGCGTCGTTGGGGTTCGTCAGGGTGCGTTGTGTCGTCAGGGTGCGTTGTTAGGGTGCGTCAGGGTGCGTCGTTAGGGTGCGTCAGGGTGCGTCGTTAGGGTTCGTCAGGGTGCGTCGTTAGGGTGCGTCAGGGTGCGTCGTTAGGGTGCGTCAGGGTGCGTCGTTAGGGTGCGTCAGTGTGCGTCGTTAGGGTTCGTCAGGGTGCGTCGTTAGGGTGCGTCAGGGTGCGTCGTTAGGGTTTGTCAGGGTGCGTCGTGTTGTCAGGGTGCGTTGTTAGGGTGCGTCAGGGTGCGTCGTTAGGGTGCGTCAGGGTGCGTCGTTAGGGTGCGTCAGGGTGCGTCGTTAGGGTGCGTCAGGGTGCGTCGTTAGGGTGCGTCAGGGTGCGTCGTTAGGGTTCGTCAGGGTGCGTTGTTAGGGTGCGTCAGGGTGCGTTGTTAGGGTGCGTCAGGGTGCGTCGTTAGGGTTCGTCAGGGTGCGTGTCGTTAGGGTGCGTCAGGGTGCGTCGTTAGGGTGTGTCAGGGTGCGTCGTTAGGGTGCGATAGGGTGCGTCGTTAGGGTGCGTCGTTAGGGTTCGTCAGGGTGCGTCGTTAGGGTGCGTCAGGGTGCGTCGTTAGGGTGCGTCAGGGTGCGTCGTTAGGGTGCGTCAGGGTGCGTCGTTAGGGTGCGTCAGGGTGCGTCGTTAGGGTTCGTCAGGGTGCGTTGTGTCGTCAGGGTGCGTTGTTAGGGTGCGTCAGGGTGCGTCGTTAGGGTGCGTTGTTAGGGTGCGTCGTTAGGGTTCGTCAGGGTGCGTTGTGTCGTCAGGGTGCGTTGTTAGGGTGCGTCAGGGTGCGTCGTTAGGGTGTGTCAGGGTGCGTCGTTAGGGTGCGATAGGGTGCGTCGTTAGGGTTCGTCAGGGTGCGTCGTTAGGGTTCGTCAGGGTGCGTCGTTAGGGTGCGTCAGGGTGCATCGTTAGGGTGCGTCAGGGTGCGTCGTTAGGGTGCGTCAGGGTGCGTCGTTAGGGTTCGTCAGGGTGCGTCGTTAGGGTGCGATAGGGTGCGTCGTTAGGGTGCGTCGTTAGGGTTCGTCAGGGCGCGTTGTGTCGTCAGGGTGCGTTGTTAGGGTGCGTCGTTAGGGTGCGTCAGGGTGCGTCATTAGGGTGCGTCAGGGTGCGTCGTTAGGGTTCGTCAGGGTGCGTCGTTAGGGTTCGTCAGGGTGCGTTGTGTCGTCAGGGTGCGTTGTTAGGGTGCGTCAGGGTGCGTCGTTAGGGTGCGTCAGGATGCGTCGTTAGGGTTCGTCAGGGTGCGTCGTTAGGGTTCGTCAGGGTGCGTCGTGTCGTTAGGGTGCGTTGTTAGGGTGCGTCAGGGTGCGTCGTTAGGGTGCGTCAGGGTGCGTCCTGTCGTTAGGGTGCGTTGTTAGGGTGCGTCAGGGTGCGTCGTTAGGGTGCGTCAGGGTGCGTCCTGTCGTTAGGGTGCGTTGTTAGGGTGCGTCAGGGTGCGTCGCTAGGGTGCGTCAGGGTGCGTCGTTATGGTGCGTCAGGGTGCGTCGTTAGGGTGCGTCAGGGTGCGTCGTTAGGGTTCGTCAGGGTGCGTCGTTAGGGTTCGTCAGGGTGCGTCGTTAGGGTGCGTCAGGGTGCGTCGTTAGGGTTCGTCAGGGTGCGTCGTTAGGGTGCGTCAGGGTGCGTCGTTAGGGTTCGTCAGGGTGCGTCGTTAGGGTTCGTCAGGGTGCGTTGTTAGGGTTCGTCAGGGTGCGTCGTTAGGGTGCGTCAGGGTGCGTCGTTAGGGTTCGTCAGGGTGCGTCGTTAGGGTTCGTCAGGGTGCGTCGTTAGGGTGCGTCAGGGTGCGTCGTTAGGGTGCGTCAGGGTGCGTCGTTAGGGTTCGTCAGGGTGCATCGTTAGGGTTTCGTCAGGGTGCGTTGTGTCGTTAGGGTGCGTTGTTAGGGTGCTTCAGGGTGCGTCGTTAGGGTGCGTCAGGGTGCGTCCTGTCGTTAGGGTGCGTTGTTAGGGTGCGTCAGGGTGCGTCGTTAGGGTGCGTCAGGGTGCGACGTTAGGGTGCGTCAGGGTGCGTCGTTAGGGTGCGTCAGTGTGCGTCGTTAGGGTTCGTCAGGGTGCGTCGTTAGGGTGCGTCAGTGTGCGTCGTTAGGGTGCGTCAGGGTGCGTCGTTAGGGTGCGTCAGGGTGCGTCGTTAGGGTGCGTCAGGGTGCGTCGTGTCGTCAGGGTGCGTTGTTAGGGTGCGTCAGGGTGCGTCAGGGTGCGTCGTTAGGGTGCGTCAGGGTGCGTCGTTAGGGTGCGTCAGGGTGCGTCGTTAGGGTGCGTCAGGGTGCGTCGTTAGGGTGCGTCAGGGTGCGTCGTTAGGGTGCGTCAGGGTGCGTCGTTAGGGTGCGTCAGGGTGCGTCGTTAGGGTGCGTCAGGGTGCGTCGTTAGGGTGCGTCAGGGTGCGTCGTTAGGGTTCGTCAGGGTGCGTCGTTAGGGTTCGTCAGGGTGCGTCGTTAGGGTGCGTCAGGTTCCGTCGTTAGGGTGCGTCAGGGTGCGTCGTTAGGGTGCGTCAGGGTGTGTTGTTAGGGTGCGTCAGGGTGCGTCGTTAGGGTTCGTCAGGGTGCGTTGTGTCGTCAGGGTGCAGGGTTGTTAGGGTGCAGGGTGCATTGTTAGGGTGCGTCAGGGTGCGTCGTTAGGGTGCGTCAGGGTGCGTCGTTAGGGTTCGTCAGGGTGCGTTGTGTCGTCAGGGTGCATCGTTAGGGTGCGTCAGGGTGCGTCGTTAGGGTGCGTCAGGGTGCGTCGTTAGGGTGCGTCAGGGTGCGTCGTTAGGGTGCGTCAGGGTGCGTCGGTAGGGTGCGTCAGGGTGCGTCGTTAGGGTGCGTCAGGGTGCGTCGTTAGGGTGCGTCAGGGTGCGTCGTTGGGGTTCGTCAGGGTGCGTTGTGTCGTCAGGGTGCGTCAGGGTGTTAGGGTACGTCAGGGTGCGTCGTTAGGGTGCGTCAGGGTGCGTCGTTAGGGTGCGTCAGGGTGCGTCGTTAGGGTGCGTCAGGGTGCGTCGTTAGGGTGCGTCAGTGTGCGTCGTTAGGGTTCGTCAGGGTGCGTCGTTAGGGTGCGTCAGGGTGCGTCGTTAGGGTTTGTCAGGGTGCGTCGTGTCGTCAGGGTGCGTTGTTAGGGTGCGTCAGGGTGCGTCGTTAGGGTGCGTCAGGGTGCGTCGTTAGGGTGCTTCAGGGTGCGTCGTTAGGGTGCGTCAGGGTGCGTCGTTAGGGTGCGTCAGGGTGCGTCGTTAGGGTGCGTCAGGGTGCGTTGTTAGGGTGCGTCAGGGTGCGTTGTTAGGGTGCGTCAGGGTGCGTCGTTAGGGTTCGTCAGGGTGCGTTGTGTCGTCAGGGTGCGTTGTTAGGGTGTGTCAGGGTGCGTCGTTAGGGTGTGTCAGGGTGCGTCGTTAGGGTGCGATAGGGTGCGTCGTTAGGGTGCGTCGTTAGGGTTCGTCAGGGTGCGTCGTTAGGGTGCGTCAGGGTGCGTCGTTAGGGTGCGTCAGGGTGCGTCGTTAGGGTGCGTCAGGGTGCGTCGTTAGGGTGCGTCAGGGTGCGTCGTTAGGGTTCGTCAGGGTGCGTTGTGTCGTCAGGGTGCGTTGTTAGGGTGTGTCAGGGTGCGTCGTTAGGGTGTGTCAGGGTGCGTCGTTAGGGTGCGATAGGGTGCGTCGTTAGGGTCCGTCGTTAGGGTTCGTCAGGGTGCGTCGTTAGGGTTCGTCAGGGTGCGTCGTTAGGGTGCGTCATGGTGCATCGTTAGGGTGCGTCAGGGTGCGTCGTTAGGGTGCGTCAGGGTGCGTCGTTAGGGTTCGTCAGGGTGCGTCGTTAGGGTGCGATAGGGTGCGTCGTTAGGGTGCGTCGTTAGGGTACGTCAGGGCGCGTTGTGTCGTCAGGGTGCGTTGTTAGGGTGCGTCAGGGTGCGTCATTAGGGTGCGTCAGGGTGCGTCGTTAGGGTTCGTCAGGGTGCGTCGTTAGGGTTCGTCAGGGTGCGTTGTGTCGTCAGGGTGCGTTGTTAGGGTGCGTCAGGGTGCGTCGTTAGGGTGCGTCAGGATGCGTCGTTAGGGTTCGTCAGGGTGCGTCGTTAGGGTTCGTCAGGGTGCGTCGTGTCGTTAGGGTGCGTTGTTAGGGTGCGTCAGGGTGCGTCGTTAGGGTGCGTCAGGGTGCGTCCTGTCGTTAGGGTGCGTTGTTAGGGTGCGTCAGGGTGCGTCGTTAGGGTGCGTCAGGGTGCGTCCTGTCGTTAGGGTGCGTCGTTAGGGTTCGTCAGGGTGCGTCGCTAGGGTGCGTCAGGGTGCGTCGTTATGGTGCGTCAGGGTGCGTCGTTAGGGTGCGTCAGGGTGCGTCGTTAGGGTGCGTCAGGGTGCGTCGTTAGGGTTCGTCAGGGTGCGTCGTTAGGGTGTGTCAGGGTGCGTCGTTAGGGTTCGTCAGGGTGCGTCGTTAGGGTGCGTCAGGGTGCGTCGTTAGGGTGCGTCAGGGTGCGTCGTTAGGGTTCGTCAGGGTGCATCGTTAGGGTTCGTCAGGGTGCGTTGTGTCGTTAGGGTGCGTTGTTAGGGTGCGTCAGGGTGCGTCGTTAGGGTGCGTCAGGGTGCGTCCTGTCGTTAGGGTGCGTTAGGGTTCGTCAGGGTGCGTCGTCAGGGTGCGACGTTAGGGTGCGTCAGGGTGCGTCGTTAGGGTGCGTCAGGGTGCGTCGTTAGGGTTCGTCAGGGTGCGTCGTTAGGGTGCGTCAGTGTGCGTCGTTAGGGTGCGTCAGGGTGCGTCGTTAGGGTTCGTCAGGGTGCGTCGCGTCAGGGTGCGTCGTGTCGTCAGGGTGCGTTGTTAGGGTGCGTCAGGGTGCGTCAGGGTGCGTCGTTAGGGTGCGTCAGGGTGCGTCGTTAGGGTGCGTCAGGGTGCGTCGTTAGGGTTCGTCAGGGTGCATCGTTAGGGTTCGTCAGGGTGCGTTGTGTCGTAGGGTGCGTTGTTAGGGTGCGTCAGGGTGCGTCGTTAGGGTGCGTCAGGGTGCGTCCTGTCGTCAGGGTGCGTCGTTAGGGTGCGTCAGGGTGCGACGTTAGGGTGCGTCAGGGTGCGTCGTTAGGGTGCGTCAGTGTGCGTCGTTAGGGTTCGTCAGGGTGCGTCGTTGGGGTGCGTCAGGGTGCGTCGTTAGGGTGCGTCAGGGTGCGTCGTTAGGGTGCGTCAGGGTTCGTCGTTAGGGTTGCGTTGTGTCGTCAGGGTGCGTTGTTAGGGTGCGTCAGGGTGCGTCGTTAGGGTGTGTCAGGGTGCGTCGTTAGGGTGCGATAGGGTGCGTCGTTAGGGTGCGTCGTTAGGGTTCGTTAGGGTGCGTCGTTAGGGTGCGTCAGGGTGCGTCGTTAGGGTGCGTCAGGGTGCGTCGTTAGGGTGCGTCAGGGTGCGTCGTTAGGGTGCGTCAGGGTGCGTCGTTAGGGTTCGTCAGGGTGCGTTGTGTCGTCAGGGTGCGTTGTTAGGGTGCATCAGGGTGCGTCGTTAGGGTGCGTCAGGGTGCGTCAGTTCGGTGCGTCGTTAGGTGTCGTCAGGGTGCGTTGTTAGGGTGTCAGGGTGCGTTGTTAGGGTGCATCAGGGTGCGTCGTTAGGGTGTGTTAGGGTGCGTCGTTAGGGTGCGTCAGGGTGCGTCGTTAGGGTGCGTCAGGGTGCGTCGTTAGGGTGTGTCAGGGTGCGTCGTTAGGGTGCATCAGGGTGCGTCGTTAGGGTGTGTTAGGGTGCGTCGTTAGGGTGCGTCAGGGTGCGTCGTTAGAGTGCGTCAGGGTGCGTCGTTAGGGTTCGTCAGGGTGCGTTGTGTCGTCAGGGTGCGTTGTTAGGGTGCATCAGCGTAACTAGATGATAGGAACACTGTGGACAATTTTCAGCAAGTTGCAACCATGAAATACAGTTACAAACAGTTTTCCATGAACAAGGTCTAAATCATGTTTAATGCACTCTATAAGCAAAACTTTTTTGCAGTACTGTTTAAACTAGATGATAGGAACACTGTGGACAATTTTCAGCAAGTTGCAACCATGAAATACAGTTATAAACAGTTTCCATAAACAAGGTCTAAATCATGTTCGATGCACTGTGTAAGTATTTTATTTGCAGTATTGTTTAAACTAGATGATATGAACATTGTGGACAATTTTCAGCAAGTTGCAACCATGAAATACAGTTATAAACAGTTTTCCATGAACAAGTCTAAATTATGTTTGATGCTCTCAGTAAGTAAAATGTTTGCTGTAATGTTTAAACTAGATGATAGGAACACTGTGGACAATTTTCAGCAAGTTGCAACCATGAAATACAGTTATAAACAGTTTTCCATGAACAAGTCTAAATTATGTTTGATGCTCTCTGTAAGTAAAATGTTTGCTGTAATGTTTAAACTAGATGATAGGAACACTGTGGACAATTTTCAGCAAGTTGCAACCATGAAATACAGTTACAAACAGTTTCCATAAACAAGGTCTAACTTCTTGGAACTATAGGGGGTGCTGTTCCGCATTAGCATATTTGTGTCTCCAAATTAAACTGCCTCGTGCTAAATTCTTGATCGTACAATATGCATATTATTGTTATTATTGGATAGAAAACAGTCTATAGTTTCTATAGGAGTTGAAATTTTGTCTCTGAGTGGTACAGAACAATTTCTACAGCACTTTTCATGACAGGGTTCAGATTTCAGAAATTTTTACCTCTGATCTGGGGTCTGTTTATAAGGCCACAGTGAATGCTATGAAGAAACCGACACTGCCTACGTCTTCCTCTGGGTGTCTGTACGTCATCACGTTTTCAATGAAATCGATGGGACGTTCACAGCCATTATAAATGACAAAAATGTACAGAGACCCCCCTTTCTCAACGTGCGCCTCAAGCGTGAAGGCCATCGGACCTGCCTCGTTCCAAATCGTTTTCTAACTAGCAATATTTCTCCGGTCATGTTTTCAGTCGTTATAGTTGTTAAAAACATCATAATGTAGTTAATTTGAACCGTTTTATAGCAATGTATATCCGTTTAGTGCGATTTTGAGGAATTTCTTTGTTGTGCACTCTGAAAGTTTGGACACGTTTTAGGGTGTCGGTCGTTGGTGCTGGACATTTCGAAGGACAGAGGACATCTATCGACCAAAAGACGTTTATAACATAGAAAGGATACATTGCCCAAGAATATGATGGAAGATCAGCTCAAAGTAAGCAATATTTAATATGATAAACCGTGTTTCTGTCGAAATATTTTAAACGCATATTTCGCCATTTTGTTTGGTATAGCTTCACCTGGCGAACCCTGTATTGAAAAGTAAGGATAATTTTAAAAATGTAAATCAGCGGTTGCATTAAGAACTAATTTGTCTTTCGATTCCTGTCTACCCTGTATTTTTTAGTCAAGTATATGATTAGCTTTCAATTAAACTAGATCACTCTGATAGATGACGTCAGACATATTGAGGCTTGATTTCCTAGTATTTTTATTGTGTAACCACGGTTTTGTATGGCTAAATATGCACCTTTTCGAACAAACTGTATATGTATGTTGTAAAATGATGTTACAGGAGTGTCATCGGAAGAATTCTGAGAAGGTTAGTGAAAAAATTAATATCTTTTGGCGGTGATTACGTTATAGCGCTCTTTGGCTGGAATCGATGCTCTGGTAACGTTGGAACATGTAGTATGCTAACTTATCGATTTATTGTGTTTTCGCTGAAAAACGCTTAGAAAATCTGAAATATGGTCTGAAATCACAAGAACTGGGTCTTTCCATTGCTATGCTTTGTCTATTTTTATGAAATGTTTTATGATGAGTAAATTGGTCATACACGTTGCTCTATCTAGTAATTCTAGTGGATTTGTGATGGTCGGTGCAATTGTAAACTGTGATTTCTACCTGAAATATGCACTTTTTTCTAACAAAAACTATCCTATACCATGAATATGTTATCAGACTGTCATCTGATGGTTTTTTTTATAGGTTATTGGCTATCAATATCTTAGTTGAGCCGAATTGGTGATAGCACCTGAAGGAGTAAGAAACTGATGGAGTTAGAATAGTGGTGTATTTTGCTAACGTGTTTAGCTAATAGATTTACATATTTTGTCTTCCCTGTAAAACATTTTAAAAATCTGAAATGGTGGCTTTATTCACAAGATCTGTATCTTTCATCTGGTGTCTTGGACTTGTGATTTAATGATATTTAGATGCTACTATCTACTTGTGAAGCTATGCTATCTATGCTAATCAGTGTGTGGGGGGTGGGGGGTGCTCCCGGATCCGGGGTTAGTAGCCGTGAAAGGCTAAATCATGTTTTATGCACTCTGTCTGTTAATTGTTTTGAAGTGTTGTTTAAACTAGATGATAGGAACACTGTGGACAATTTTCAGCAAGTTGCAACCATGAAATAAAGTTTTAAACAGTTTTCCATAAACAAGGTCTAAATCATGTTTGATGCACTCTGTAAGTAAATGTGTTTGCAGTATGGTTTAAACTAGATGATAGGAACACTGTGGACAATTTTCAGCAAGTTGCAACCATGAAATACAGTTATAAACAGTTTTCCATGAACAAGTCTAAATTATGTTTGATGCTCTCTGTAAGTAAAATGTTTGCTGTAATATTTAAACTAGATAATAGGAACACTGTGGACAATTCTCAGCAAGTTGCAACCATGAAATACAGTTATAAACAGCTTTCATAAACAGGGTCTAAATCATGTTTGATGCACTCTGTAAGTATTTTTTATTAGAGTACTGTTTAAACTAGATGATAGAAACACTGTGGACAATTCTCAGCAAGTTGCAACCATGAAATACAGTTACAAACAGTTTTCCATAAACAAGTATAAATCTTGTTTTATACACTCTGTAAGTAACATTTTTTGCAGGTCTGTTTAAACTAGATAGGAACACTATGGACAATTGTCAGCAAGTTGCAACCATGAAATACAGTTACAAACAGTTTTCCATGAACAAGGTCTAAATCATGTTTAATGCACTCTATAAGCAAAACTTTTCTGCAGTACTGTTTAAACTAGATGATAGGAACACTGTGGACACTTTTCAGCAAGTTGCAACCATGAAATACAGTTATAAACAGTTTCCATAAACAAGGTCTAAATCATGTTCGATGCACTCTGTAAGTATTTTATTTGCAGTATTGTTTAAACTAGATGATATGAACATTGTGGACAATTTTCAGCAAGTTGCAACCATGAAATACAGTTATAAACAGTTTTCCATGAACAAGTCTAAATTATGTTTGATGCTCTCAGTAAGTAAAATGTTTGCTGTAATGTTTAAACTAGATGATAGGAACACTGTGGACAATTTTCAGCAAGTTGGAACCATGATATACAGTTTTAAACAGTTTTCCAAAAACAAGGTCTAAATCATGTTTGATGCACTCTGTAAGTAAATTTGTTTGCAGTATTGTTTAAAATAGATGATAGGAACACTGTGGACAATTTTCAGCAAGTTGTAACCATGAAATACAGTTATAAACAGTTTCCATAAACAAGGTCTAAATCATGTTTGATGAACTCTGTACGTAACATTTTTTGCAGAACTGTTTAACCTAGATGATAGGAACACCGTGGACAATTTTCAACAAGTTGCAACCATGAAATACAGTTATAAACCGTTTTCCATGAACAAGGTCTAAATCATGTTTAATGCACTCTGTAAGCAAAACTTTTTTGCACTACTGTTTAAACTAGATGATAGGAACACTGTGGACAATTTTCAGCAAGTTGCAACCATGAAATACAGTTATAAACAGTTTTCCATAAACAAGTCTAAATTAAGTTTGATGCTCTCTGTAAGTAAAATGTTTGCTGTAATATTTAAACTAGATAATAGGAACACTGTGGACAATTCTCAGCAAGTTGCAACCATGAAATACAGTTATAAACCGCTTTCATAAACAGGGTCTAAATCATGTTTGATGCACTCTGTAAGTATTTTTTATTGCAGTACTGTATAAACTAGATGATAGAAACACTGTGGACAATTCTCAGCAAGTTGCAACCATGAAATACAGTTACAAACAGTTTTCCATAAACAAGTATAAATCTTGTTTTATACACTCTGTAAGTAACATTTTTTGCAGGTCTGTTTAAACTAGATAGGAACACTATGGACAATTTTCAGCAAGTTGCAACCATGAAATACAGTTACAAACAGTTTTCCATGAACAAGGTCTAAATCATGTTTAATGCACTCTGTAAGCAAAACTTTTTTGCACTACTGTTTAAACTAGATGATAGGAACACTGTGGACAATTTTCAGCAAGTTGCAACCATGAAATACAGTTATAAACAGTTTCCATAAACAAGGTCTAAATCATGTTCGATGCACTCTGTAAGTATTTTATTTGCAGTATTGTTTAAACTAGATGATATTAACATTGTGGACAATTTTCAGCAAGTTGCAACCATGAAATACAGTTATAAACAGTTTTCCATGAACAAGTCTAAATTATGTTTGATGCTCTCAGTAAGTAAAATGTTTGTTGTAATGTTTAAACTAGATGATAGGAACACTGTGGACAATTTTCAGCAAGTTGCAACCATGAAATACAGTTATAAACAGTTTTCCATGAACAAGTCTAAATTATGTTTGATGCTCTCTGTAAGTAAAATGTTTGCTGTAATGTTTAAACTAGATGATAGGAACACTGTGGACAATTTTCAGCAAGTTGCAACCATGAAATACAGTTACAAACAGTTTCCATAAACAAGGTCTAAATCATGTTTTATGCACTCTGTCTGTTAATTGTTTTGAAGTGTTGTTTAAACTAGATGATAGGAACACTGTGGACAATTTTCAGCAAGTTGCAACCATGAAATAAAGTTTTAAACAGTTTTCCATAAACAAGGTCTAAATCATGTTTGATGCACTCTGTAAGTAAATTTGTTTGCAGTATGGTTTAAACTAGATGATAGGAACACTGTGGACAATTTTCAGCAAGTTGCAACCATGAAATACAGTTATAAACAGTTTTCCATGAACAAGTCTAAATTATGTTTGATGCTCTCTGTAAGTAAAATGTTTGCTGTAATATTTAAACTAGATAATAGGAACACTGTGGACAATTCTCAGCAACTTGCAACCATGAAATACAGTTATAAACAGCTTTCATAAACAGGGTCTAAATCATGTTTGATGCACTCTGTAAGTATTTTTTATTGCAGTACTGTTTAAACTAGATGATAGAAACACTGTGGACAATTCTCAGCAAGTTGCAACCATGAAATACAGTTACAAACAGTTTTCCATAAACAAGTATAAATCTTGTTTTATACACTCTGTAAGTAACATTTTTTGCAGGTCTGTTTAAACTAGATAGGAACACTATGGACAATTTTCAGCAAGTTGCAACCATGAAATACAGTTACAAACAGTTTTCCATGAACAAGGTCTAAATCATGTTTAATGCACTCTATAAGCAAAACTTTTCTGCAGTACTGTTTAAACTAGATGATAGGAACACTGTGGACACTTTTCAGCAAGTTGCAACCATGAAATACAGTTATAAACAGTTTCCATAAACAAGGTCTAAATCATGTTCGATGCACTCTGTAAGTATTTTATTTGCAGTATTGTTTAAACTAGATGATATGAACATTGTGGACAATTTTCAGCAAGTTGCAACCATGAAATACAGTTATAAACAGTTTTCCATGAACAAGTCTAAATTATGTTTGATGCTCTCAGTAAGTAAAATGTTTGCTGTAATGTTTAAACTAGATGATAGGAACACTGTGGACAATTTTCAGCAAGTTGGAACCATGATATACAGTTTTAAACAGTTTTCCAAAAACAAGGTCTAAATCATGTTTGATGCACTCTGTAAGTAAATTTGTTTGCAGTATTGTTTAAACTAGATGATAGGAACACTGTGGACAATTTTCAGCAAGTTGTAACCATGAAATACAGTTATAAACAGTTTCCATAAACAAGGTCTAAATCATGTTTGATGAACTCTGTACGTAACATTTTTTGCAGAACTGTTTAACCTAGATGATAGGAACACCGTGGACAATTTTCAACAAGTTGCAACCATGAAATACAGTTATAAACCGTTTTCCATGAACAAGGTCTAAATCATGTTTAATGCACTCTGTAAGCAAAACTTTTTTGCACTACTGTTTAAACTAGATGATAGGAACACTGTGGACAATTTTCAGCAAGTTGCAACCATGAAATACAGTTATAAACAGTTTTCCATAAACAAGTCTAAATTAAGTTTGATGCTCTCTGTAAGTAAAATGTTTGCTGTAATGTTTAAACTAGATGATAGGAACACTGTGGACAATTCTCAGCAAGTTGCAACCATGAAATACAGTTATAAACCGTTTTCATAAACAGGGTCTAAATTAAGTTTGATGCTCTCTGTAAGTAAAATGTTTGCTGTAATATTTAAACTAGATAATAGGAACACTGTGGACAATTCTCAGCAAGTTGCAACCATGAAATACAGTTATAAACCGCTTTCATAAACAGGGTCTAAATCATGTTTGATGCACTCTGTAAGTATTTTTTATTGCAGTACTGTATAAACTAGATGATAGAAACACTGTGGACAATTCTCAGCAAGTTGCAACCATGAAATACAGTTACAAACAGTTTTCCATAAACAAGTATAAATCTTGTTTTATACACTCTGTAAGTAACATTTTTTGCAGGTCTGTTTAAACTAGATAGGAACACTATGGACAATTTTCAGCAAGTTGCAACCATGAAATACAGTTACAAACAGTTTTCCATGAACAAGGTCTAAATCATGTTTAATGCACTCTATAAGCAAAACTTTTTTGCAGTACTGTTTAAACTAGATGATAGGAACACTGTGGACAATTTTCAGCAAGTTGCAACCATGAAATACAGTTATAAACAGTTTCCATAAACAAGGTCTAAATCATGTTCGATGCACTCTGTAAGTATTTTATTTGCAGTATTGTTTAAACTAGATGATATTAACATTGTGGACAATTTTCAGCAAGTTGCAACCATGAAATACAGTTATAAACAGTTTTCCATGAACAAGTCTAAATTATGTTTGATGCTCTCAGTAAGTAAAATGTTTGTTGTAATGTTTAAACTAGATGATAGGAACACTGTGGACAATTTTCAGCAAGTTGCAACCATGAAATACAGTTATAAACAGTTTTCCATGAACAAGTCTAAATTATGTTTGATGCTCTCTGTAAGTAAAATGTTTGCTGTAATGTTTAAACTAGATGATAGGAACACTGTGGACAATTTTCAGCAAGTTGCAACCATGAAATACAGTTACAAACAGTTTCCATAAACAAGGTCTAAATCATGTTTTATGCACTCTGTCTGTTAATTGTTTTGAAGTGTTGTTTAAACTAGATGATAGGAACACTGTGGACAATTTTCAGCAAGTTGCAACCATGAAATAAAGTTTTAAACAGTTTTCCATAAACAAGGTCTAAATCATGTTTGATGCACTCTGTAAGTAAATTTGTTTGCAGTATGGTTTAAACTAGATGATAGGAACACTGTGGACAATTTTCAGCAAGTTGCAACCATGAAATACAGTTATAAACAGTTTTCCATGAACAAGTCTAAATTATGTTTGATGCTCTCTGTAAGTAAAATGTTTGCTGTAATATTTAAACTAGATAATAGGAACACTGTGGACAATTCTCAGCAACTTGCAACCATGAAATACAGTTATAAACAGCTTTCATAAACAGGGTCTAAATCATGTTTGATGCACTCTGTAAGTATTTTTTATTGCAGTACTGTTTAAACTAGATGATAGAAACACTGTGGACAATTCTCAGCAAGTTGCAACCATGAAATACAGTTACAAACAGTTTTCCATAAACAAGTATAAATCTTGTTTTATACACTCTGTAAGTAAAATTTTTTGCAGGTCTGTTTAAACTAGATAGGAACACTATGGACAATTTTCAGCAAGTTGCAACCATGAAATACAGTTACAAACAGTTTTCCATGAACAAGGTCTAAATCATGTTTAATGCACTCTATAAGCAAAACTTTTCTGCAGTACTGTTTAAACTAGATGATAGGAACACTGTGGACACTTTTCAGCAAGTTGCAACCATGATATACAGTTATAAACAGTTTCCATAAACAAGGTCTAAATCATGTTCGATGCACTCTGTAAGTATTTTATTTGCAGTATTGTTTAAACTAGATGATATGAACATTGTGGACAATTTTCAGCAAGTTGCAACCATGAAATACAGTTATAAACAGTTTTCCATGAACAAGTCTAAATTATGTTTGATGCTCTCAGTAAGTAAAATGTTTGCTGTAATGTTTAAACTAGATGATAGGAACACTGTGGACAATTTTCAGCAAGTTGGAACCATGATATACAGTTTTAAACAGTTTTCCAAAAACAAGGTCTAAATCATGTTTGATGCACTCTGTAAGTAAATTTGTTTGCAGTATTGTTTAAACTAGATGATAGGAACACTGTGGACAATTTTCAGCAAGTTGTAACCATGAAATACAGTTATAAACAGTTTCCATAAACAAGGTCTAAATCATGTTTGATGAACTCTGTACGTAACATTTTTTGCAGAACTGTTTAACCTAGATGAAGGAACACCGTGGACAATTTTCAACAAGTTGCAACCATGAAATACAGTTATAAACCGTTTTCCATGAACAAGGTCTAAATCATGTTTAATGCACTCTGTAAGCAAAACTTTTTTGCACTACTGTTTAAACTAGATGATAGGAACACTGTGGACAATTTTCAGCAAGTTGCAACCATGAAATACAGTTATAAACAGTTTTCCATAAACAAGTCTAAATTAAGTTTGATGCTCTCTGTAAGTAAAATGTTTGCTGTAATGTTTAAACTAGATGATAGGAACACTGTGGACAATTCTCAGCAAGTTGCAACCATGAAATACAGTTATAAACCGTTTTCATAAACAGGGTCTAAATCATGTTTGATGCACTCTGTAAGAATTTTTTTCACAGTACTGTTTAAACTAGATGATAGGAACACTGTGGACAATTTTCAGCAAGTTGCAACCATGAAATACAGTTACAAACAGTTTTCCATGAACAAGGTCTGAAATCATGTTTAATGCACTCTATAAGCAAAACCTTTTTGCAGTACTGTTTAAACTAGATGATAGGAACACGTTGGAGATCTTTCAGCAAGTTGCAACCATGAAATAAAGTTACAAACAGGTTTCCATAAACAAGGTCTAAATCATGTTCGATGCACTCTGTAAGTATTTTATTTGCAGTATTGTTTAAACTAGATGATATGAACATTGTGGACAATTTTCAGCAAGTTGCAACCATGAAATAAAGTTTTAAACAGTTTTCCATAAACAAGGTCTAAATCATGTTTGATGCACTCTGTAAGTAAATTTGTTTGCAGTACTGTTTAAACTAGATGATAGGAACACTGTGGACAATTTTCAGCAAGTTGCAACCATGAAATACAGTTATAAACAGTTTCCATAAACAAGGTCTAAATCATGTTCGATGCACTCTGTAAGTATTTTATTTGCAGTATTGTTTAAACTAGATGATATGAACATTGTGGACAATTTTCAGCAAGTTGCAACCATGAAATACAGTTATAAACAGTTTTCCATGAACAAGTCTAAATTATGTTTGATGCTCTCAGTAAGTAAAATGTTTGCTGTAATGTTTAAACTAGATGATAGGAACACTGTGGCCAATTTTCAGCAAGTTGCAACCATGAAATACAGTTATAAACAGTTTTCCATGAACAAGTCTAAATTATGTTTGATGCTCTCTGTAAGTAAAATGTTTGCTGTAATATTTAAACTAGATGATAGGAACACTGTGGACAATTCTCAGCAAGTTGCAACCATGAAATACAGTTATAAACCGCTTTCATAAACAGGGTCTAAATCATGTTTGATGCACTCTGTAAGTATTTTTTATTGCAGTACTGTTTAAACTAGATGATAGAAACACTGTGTACAATTCTCAGCAAGTTGCAACCATGAAATACAGTTACAAACAGTTTTCCATAAACAAGGTCTAAATCATGTTTGATGCACTCTGTAAGAACAACTTTTTTGCAGTATTGTTTAAACTGGATGATATGGAACCCCTCTGGACAATTTTCAGCAAGTTGCAACCATGAAATACAGTTACAAACAGTTTTCCATAAAAAAAGTCTAAATCATGTTCGATGCACTCTGTAAGTATTTTTTTTGCAGTACTGTTTAAACTCGATGATATGAACACTGTGGACATTTTTCAGCAAGTTGCAACCATGAAATACAGTTATAAACCGTTTTCATAAACAGAGTCTAAATCATGTTTGATGCACTCTTTAAGTATTATTTTCGCAGTACTGTTTAAACTAGATGATAGAAACACTGTGGACAATTTTCAGCAAGTTGCAACCATGAAATACAGTTATAAACAATTTTCCATAAACAAGTCTAAATTATGTTTGATGCTCTCTGTAAGTAAAATGTTTGCTGTAATGTTTAAACTAGATGATAGGAACACTGTGGACAATTTTCAGCAAGTTGCAACCATGAAATACAGTTACAAACAGTTTTCCATAAACAAGTATAAATCTTGTTTTATGCACTCTGTAAGTAACATTTTTTGCAGGTCTGTTTAAACTAGATAGGAACACTGGACAATTTTCAGCAAGTTGCAACCATAAAATACCGTTACAAACAGTTTCCATAAACAAGTTCTAAATCATGTTTTATGCACTCTGTCTGTTAATTGTTTTGAAGTGTTGTTTAAACTAGATGATAGGAACACTGTGGACAATTTTCAGCAAGTTGCAACCATGAAATACAGTTATAAACAGTTTTCCATAAACAAGTCTAAATTATGTTTGATGCTCTCTGTAAGTAAAATGTTTGGAGTAATGTTTAAACTAGATGATAGGAACACTGTGGACAATTCTCAGCAAGTTGCAACCATGAAATACAGTTATAAACAGTTTTCCATGAACAAGTCTAAATTATGTTTGATGCTCTCTGTAAGTAAAATGTTTGCTGTAATATTTAAACTAGATGATAGGAACACTGTGGACAATTCTCAGCAAGTTGCAACCATGAAATACAGTTATAAACCGCTTTCATAAACAGGGTCTAAATCATGTTTGATGCACTCTGTAAGTATTTTTTATTGCAGTACTGTTTAAACTAGATGATAGAAACACTGTGTACAATTCTCAGCAAGTTGCAACCATGAAATACAGTTACAAACAGTTTTCCATAAACAAGGTCTAAATCATGTTTGATGCACTCTGTAAGAACAACTTTTTTGCAGTATTGTTTAAACTGGATGATATGGAACCCCTCTGGACAATTTTCAGCAAGTTGCAACCATGAAATACAGTTACAAACAGTTTTCCATAAAAAAAGTCTAAATCATGTTCGATGCACTCTGTAAGTATTTTTTTTGCAGTACTGTTTAAACTCGATGATATGAACACTGTGGACATTTTTCAGCAAGTTGCAACCATGAAATACAGTTATAAACAGTTTCCATAAACAAGGTCTAAATCATGTTTGATGAACTCTGTACGTAACATTTTTTGCAGAACTGTTTAACCAAGATGATAGGAACACCGTGGACAATTTTCAACAAGTTGCAACCATGAAATACAGTTATAAACCGTTTTCCATGAACAAGGTCTAAATCATGGTAAATGCACTCTGTAAGCAAAACATTTTTGCACTACTGTTTAAACTAGATGATAGGAACACCGTGGACAATTTTCAGCAAGTTGCAACCATAAAATACCGTTACAAACAGTTTCCATAAACAAGTTCTAAATCATGTTTGATGCACTCTGTAAGTTAATTTTTTTTCAGTACTGTTTAATCAGGATGATAGGAACACTGTGGACAGTTTTCAGCAAGTTGCAACCATGAAATACAGTTATAAACAGTTTTCCATGAACAAGTCTAAATTATGTTTGATGCTCTCTGTAAGTAAAATGTTTGCTGTAATATTTAAACTAGATGATAGGAACACTGTGGACAATTCTCAGCAAGTTGCAACCATGAAATACATTTATAAACCGCTTTCATAAACAGGGTCTAAATCATGTTTGATGCACTCTGTAAGTATTTTTTATTGCAGTACTGTTTAAACTAGATGATAGGAACACTGTGGAGATTTTTCAGCAAGTTGCAACCATGAAATACAGTTACAAACAGTTTTCCATGAACAAGTCCAAATTATGTTTGATGCTCTCAGTAAGTAAAATGTTTTCTGTAATGTTTAAACTAGATGATAGGAACACTGTGGACAATTTTCAGCAAGTTGCAACCATGAAATACAGTTATAAACCGTTTTCATAAACAGGGTCTATATCATGTTTAATGCACTCTGTAAGTATTTTTTTTGCAGTACTGTTTAAACTAGATGATAGGAACAATTTGGAGATTTTTCAGCAAGTTGCAACCATGAAATACAGTTATAAACAGTTTCCATAAACAAGGTCTAAATAATGTTTTATGCACTCTGTCTGTTAATTGTTTTGAAGTGTTGTTTAAACTAGATGATAGGAACACTGTGGACAATTTTCAGCAAGTTGGAACCATGATATACAGTTTTAAACAGTTTTCCAAAAACAAGGTCTAAATCATATTTGATGCACTCTGTAAGTAAATTTGTTTGCAGTATTGTTTAAACTAGATGATAGGAACACTGTGGACAATTTTCAGCAAGTTGTAACCATGAAATACAGTATAAACAGTTTCCATAAACAAGGTCTAAATCATGTTTGATGCTCTCTGTAAGTAAAATGTTTGCTGTAATATTTAAACTAGATGATAGGAACACTGTGGACAATTTTCAGCAAGTTGCAACCATGAAATACAGTTATAAACAGTTTTCCATGAACAAGTCTAAATTATGTTTGATGCTCTCTGTAAGTAAAATGTTTGCTGTAATATTTAAACTAGATGATAGGAACACTGTGGACAATTCTCAGCAAGTTGCAACCATGAAATACATTTATAAACCGCTTTCATAAACAGGGTCTAAATCATGTTTGATGCACTCTGTAAGTATTTTTTATTGCAGTACTGTTTAAACTAGATGATAGGAACACTGTGGAGATTTTTCAGCAAGTTGCAACCATGAAATACAGTGCCAAACAGTTTTCCATAAACAAGTCTAAATTATGTTTGATGCTCTCTGTAAGTAAAATGTTTGGAGTAATGTTTAAACTAGATGATAGGAACACTGTGGACAATTCTCAGCAAGTTGCAACCATGAAATACAGTTATAAACCGTTTTCATAAACAGGGTCTAAATCATGTTTGATGCACTCTGTAAGTAATTTTTATTGCAGTACTGTTTAAACTAGATGATAGGAACACTGTGGAGATTTTTCAGCAAGTTGCAACCATGAAATACAGTGCCAAACAGTTTTCCATAAACAAGTCTAAATTATGTTTGATGCTCTCTGTAAGTAAAATGTTTGGAGTAATGTTTAAACTAGATGATAGGAACACTGTGGACAATTCTCAGCAAGTTGCAACCATGAAATACAGTTATAAACCGTTTTCATAAACAGGGTCTATATCATGTTTAACCTTTCACGAGCCTCTACCCCGGGTCCGGGATCACCCCCCACCCCCCCCACACACTGATTAGCATAGCTAGCATAGCTTCACAAGTAGATAGTAGCATCTAAATATCATTAAATCACAAGTCCAAGACACCAGATGAAAGATACAGATCTTGTGAATAAAGCCACCATTTCAGATTTTTCAAATGTTTTACAGGGAAGACACAATATGTAAATCTATTAGCTAAACACGTTAGCAAAATACACCACTTTTCTAACTCCATCAGTTTCTTACTCCTTCAGGTGCTATCACCAATTCGGCTAAACTAAGATATTGATAGCCAATAACCTATAAAAAACCTCTTCAGATGACAGTCTGATAACATATTTATGGTATAGGATAGGTGTTGTTAGAAAAAAGTGCATATTTCAGGTAGAAATCACAGTTTACAATTGCACCGACCATCACAAATCGACTAGAATTACTAGATAGAGCAACGTGTATGACCAATTTACTCATCATAAAACATTTCATAAAAATAGACAAAGCATAGCAATGGAAAGACCCAGTTCTTGTGATTTCAGACCATATTTCAGATTTTCTAAGCGTTTTTCAGCGAAAACACAATAAATCGATAAGTTAGCATACCACATGTGCAAACGTTACCAGAGCATCGATTCCAGCCAAAGAGCGCTATAACGTAATCACCGCCAAAAGATATTAATTTTTTCACTAACCTTCTCAGAATTCTTCAGATGACACTCCTGTAACATCATTTTACAACATACATATACAGTTTGTTCGAAAAGGTGCATATTTAGCCATACAAAACCGTGGTTACACAATAAAAATACTAGGAAATCAAGCCTCAATATGTCTGACGTCATCTATCAGAGTGATCTAGTTTAATTGAAAGCTAATCATATACTTGACTAAAAAATACAGGGTTGACAGGAATCGAAAGACAAATTAGTTCTTAATGCAACCGCTGATTTACATTTTTAAAATTATCCTTACTTTTCAATACAGGGTTCGCCAGGTGAAGCTATACCAAACAAAATGGCGAAATATGCGTTTAAAATATTTCGACAGAAACACGGTTTATCATATTAAATATTGCTTACTTTGAGCTGATCTTCCATCATATTCTTGGGCAATGTATCCTTTCTATGTTATAAACGTCTTTTGGTCGATAGATGTCCTCTGTCCTTCGAAATGTCCACCACCAACGACCGACACCCCGAAACGTTTCCAAAGCTAAAAAGGGCACGACAAATAAATTCCTCAAAATCGCACTAAACGGATATAAATTGCTATAAAACGGTTCAAATTAACTACATTATGATGTTTTTAACAACTATAACGACTGAAAACATGACCGGAGAAATATCACTCTCTAAAAAACGATTTGGAACGAGGCAAGTCCGATGGCCTTCACGCTTCAGGCGCACGATGAGAAAGGGGGGTCTCTGTACATTTTGGGCTTTTATAATGGCTGGGAATATCCCATCGAGTTCATTGAAAACGTGATGACGTACAGACACCCAGAGGAAGACGTAGGCAGTGTCGGTTTCTTCATAGCATTCACTGTCGCCTTAAAAACAGACCCCAGATCAGAGGTAAAAATTTCTGAAATCTGAACCCTGTCATGAAAAGTGCTGTAGAAATTGTTCTGTACCACTCAGAGACAAAATTTCAACTCCTATAGAAACTATAGACTGTTTTCTATCCAATAATAACAATAATATGCATATTGTACGATCAAGAATTTAGCACGAGGCAGTTTAATTTGGAGACACAAATATGCTAATGCGGAACAGCACCCCCTATAGTTGCAAGAAGTTAAACTAGATGATAGGAACACTGTGGACAATTCTCAGCAAGTTGCAACCATGAAATACAGTTATAAACCGTTTTCATAAACAGGGTCTAAATCATGTTTGATGCACTCTGTAAGTATTATTTTCGCAGTACTGTTTAAACTAGATGATAGGAACACTGTGGACAGTTTTCAGCAAGTTGCAACCATGAAATACAGTTACAAACAGTTTCCATAAACAAGGTCTAAATCATGTTTTATGCACTCTGTCTGTTAATTGTTTTGAAGTGTTGTTTAAACTAGATGATAGGAACACTGTGGACAATTTTCAGCAAGTTGCAACCATGAAATACAGTTATAAACAGTTTCCATAAACAAGGTCTAAATCATGTTTTATGCACTCTGTCTGTTAATTGTTTTGAAGTGTTGTTTAAACTAGATGATAGGAACACTGTGGACAATTTTCAGCAAGTTGGAACCATGAAATACAGTTTTAAACAGTTTTCCATAAACAAGTCTAAATTATGTTTGATGCTCTCTGTAAGTAAAATGTTTGGAGTAATGTTTATACTGGATGATAGGAACACTGTGGACAATTTTCAGCAAGTTGCAGCCATGAAATGCAGTTACAAACAGTTTTCCATAAACAAGGTCTAAATCATGTTTGATGCACTCTGTAAGAACAACTTTTTTGCAGTATTGTTTAAACTGGATGATATGGAACCCCTCTGGACAATTTTCAGCAAGTTGCAACCATGAAATACAGTTACAAACAGGTTTCCATAAACAAGGTCTAAATCATGTTCGATGCACTCTGTAAGTATTTTTTTTGCAGTACTGTTTAAACTCGATGATATGAACACTGTGGACAATTTTCAGCAAGTTGCAACCATGAAATACAGTTATAAACAGTTTCCATAAACAAGGTCTAAATCATGTTTTATGCACTCTGTCTGTTAATTGTTTGCAGTATGGTTTAAACTAGATGATAGGAACACTGTGGACAATTTTCAGCAAGTTGCAACCATGAAATACAGTTATAAACAGTTTTCCATGAACAAGGTCTAAATCATGTTTGATGCACTCTGTAAGAACAACTTTTTTTGCAGTATTGTTTAAACTGGATGATATGGAACCCCTCTGGACAATTTTCAGCAAGTTGCAACCATGAAATACAGTTATAAACAGTTTTCCATAAACAAGGTCTAAATCATGTTTGATGCACTCTGTAAGTAAATGTGTTTGCAGTATGGTTTAAACTAGATGATAGGAACACTGTGGACAATTTTCAGCAAGTTGCAACCATGAAATACAGTTATAAACAGTTTTCCATGAACAAGGTCTAAATCATGTTTGATGCACTCTGTAAGAACAACTTTTTTGCAGTATTGTTTAAACTGGATGATATGGAACCCTTCTGGACAATTTTCAGCAAGTTGCAACCATGAAATACAGTTACAAACAGGTTTCCATAAACAAGGTCTAAATCATGTTCGATGCACTCTGTAAGTATTTTTTTTGCAGTACTGTTTAAACTCGATGATATGAACACTGTGGACAATTTTCAGCAAGTTGCAACCATGAAATACAGTTATAAACAGTTTCCATAAACAAGGTCTAAATCATGTTTTATGCACTCTGTCTGTTAATTGTTTTGAAGTGTTGTTTAAACTAGATGATAGGAACACTGTGGACAATTTTCAGCAAGTTGGAACCATGAAATACAGTTTTAAACAGTTTTCCAAAAACAAGGTCTAAATCATGTTTGATGCACTCTGTAAGTAAATTTGTTTGCAGTATTGTTTAAACTAGATGATAGGAAAATTGTGGACAATTTTCAGCAAGTTGTAACCATGAAATACAGTTATAAACAGTTTCCATAAACAAGGTCTAAATCATGTTTGATGAACTCTGTACGTAACATTTTTTGCAGAACTGTTTTACCTAGATGATAGGTACACCGTGGACAATTTTCAACAAGTTGCAACCATGAAATACAGTTATAAACCGTTTTCCATGAACAAGGTCTAAATCATGTTTAATGCACTCTGTGAGCAAAACTTTTTTGCACTACTGTTTAAACTAGTTGATAGGAACACTGTGGACAATTTTCAGCAAGTTGCAACCATGAAATACAGTTATAAACAGTTTTCCATAAACAAGTCTAAATTATGTTTGATGCTCTCTGTAAGTAAAATGTTTGCTGTAATGTTTAAACTAGATGATAGGAACACTGTGGACAATTCTCAGCAAGTTGCAACCATGAAATACAGTTATAAACCGTTTTCATAAACAGGGTCTAAATCATGTTTGATGCACTCTGTAAGTATTATTTTCGCAGTACTGTTTAAACTAGATGATAGGAACACTGTGGACAGTTTTCAGCAAGTTGCAACCATGAAATACAGTTACAAACAGTTTCCATAAACAAGGTCTAAATCATGTTTTATGCACTCTGTCTGTTAATTGTTTTGAAGTGTTGTTTAAACTAGATGATAGGAACACTGTGGACAATTTTCAGCAAGTTGCAACCATGAAATACAGTTATAAACAGTTTCCATAAACAAGGTCTAAATCATGTTTTATGCACTCTGTCTGTTAATTGTTTTGAAGTGTTGTTTAAACTAGATGATAGGAACACTGTGGACAATTTTCAGCAAGTTGGAACCATGAAATACAGTTTTAAACAGTTTACCATAAACAAGTCTAAATTATGTTTGATGCTCTCTGTAAGTAAAATGTTTGGAGTAATGTTTATACTGGATGATAGGAACACTGTGGACAATTTTCAGCAAGTTGCAGCCATGAAATGCAGTTACAAACAGTTTTCCATAAACAAGGTCTAAATCATGTTTGATGCACTCTGTAAGAACAACTTTTTTGCAGTATTGTTTAAACTGGATGATATGGAACCCCTCTGGACAATTTTCAGCAAGTTGCAACCATGAAATACAGTTACAAACAGGTTTCCATAAACAAGGTCTAAATCATGTTTTATGCACTCTGTCTGTTAATTGTTTTGAAGTGTTGTTTAAACTAGATGATAGGAACACTGTGGACAATTTTCAGCAAGTTGCAACCATGAAATACAGTTATAAACAGTTTCCATAAACAAGGTCTAAATCATGTTTTATGCACTCTGTCTGTTAATTGTTTTGAAGTGTTGTTTAAACTAGATGATAGGAACACTGTGGACAATTTTCAGCAAGTTGGAACCATGAAATACAGTTTTAAACAGTTTTCCAAAAACAAGGTCTAAATCATGTTTGATGCACTCTGTAAGAACAACTTTTTTGCAGTATTGTTTAAACTGGATGATATGGAACCCCTCTGGACAATTTTCAGCAAGTTGCAACCATGAAATACAGTTACAAACAGGTTTCCATAAACAAGGTCTAAATCATGTTCGATGCACTCTGTAAGAATTTTTTTTGCAGTACTGTTTAAACTCGATGATATGAACACTGTGGAAAAATTTCAGCAAGTTGCAACCATGAAATACAGTTATAAACCGCTTTCATAAACAGGGTCTAAATCATGTTTGATGCACTCTGTAAGTATTTTTTATTGCAGTATTGTTTAAACTAGATGATAGGAACACTGTGGAGATTTTTCAGCAAGTTGCAACCATGAAATACAGTGCCAAACAGTTTTCCATAAACAAGTCTAAATTATGTTTGATGCTCTCTGTAAGTAAAATGTTTGGAGTAATGTTTAAACTAGATGATAGGAACACTGTGGACAATTCTCAGCAAGTTGCAACCATGAAATACAGTTATAAACCGTTTTCATAAACAGAGTCTAAATCATGTTTGATGCACTCTGTAAGTATTTTTTTTGCAGTACTGTTTAAACTAGATGATAGAAACACTGTGGACAATTTTCAGCAAGTTGCAACCATGAAATACAGTTACAAACAGTTTTCCATAAACAAGTATAAATCTTGTTTTATGCACTCTGTAAGTAACATTTTTTGCAGGTCTGTTTAAACTAGATAGGAACACTGTGGACAATTTTCAGCAAGTTGCAACCATGAAATACAGTTATAAACAGTTTTCCATGAACAAGGTCTAAATCATGTTTGATGCTCTCTGTAAGTAAAATGTTTGCTGTAATGTTTAAACTAGATGATAGGAACACTGTGGACAATTTTCAGCAAGTTGCAACCATGAAATACAGTTACAAACAGTTTCCATAAACAAGGTCTAAATCATGTTTTATGCACTCTGTCTGTTAATTGTTTTGAAGTGTTGTTTAAACTAGATGATAGGAACACTGTGGACAATTTTCAGCAAGTTGGAACCATGAAATACAGTTTTAAACAGTTTTCCAAGAACAAGGTCTAAATCATGTTTGATGCACTCTGTAAGTAAATTTGTTTGCAGTATTGTTTAAACTAGATGATAAGAACACTGTGGACAATTTTCAGCAAGTTGCAACCATGAAATACAGTTATAAACAGTTTCCATAAACAAGGTCTAAATCATGTTTGATGAACTCTGTAAGTAACATTTTTTGCAGAACTGTTTAACCTAGATGATAGGAACACCGTGGACAATTTTCAGCAAGTTGGAACCATGAAATACAGTTTTAAACAGTTTTCCAAAAACAAGCTCTAAATCATGTTTGATGCACTCTGTAAGAACAACTTTTTTGCAGTATTGTTTAAACTGGATGATATGTAACCCCTCTGGACAATTTTCAGCAAGTTGCAACCATGAAATACAGTTACAAACAGGTTTCCATAAACAAGGTCTAAATCATGTTCGATGCACTCTGTAAGAATTTTTTTTGCAGTACTGTTTAAACTCGATGATATGAACACTGTGGACAATTTTCAGCAAGTTGGAACCATGAAATACAGTTTTAAACAGTTTTCCAAGAACAAGGTCTAAATCATGTTTGATGCACTCTGTAAGTAAATTTGTTTGCAGTATTGTTTAAACTAGATGATAAGAACACTGTGGACAATTTTCAGCAAGTTGCAACCATGAAATACAGTTATAAACAGTTTCCATAAACAAGGTCTAAATCATGTTTGATGAACTCTGTACGTAACATTTTTTGCAGAACTGTTTAACCTAGATGATAGGAACACCGTGGACAATTTTCAGCAAGTTGGAACCATGAAATACAGTTTTAAACAGTTTTCCAAGAACAAGGTCTAAATCATGTTTATTGCACTCTGTAAGCAAAACTTTTTTGCACTACTGTTTAAACTAGATGATAGGAACACTGTGGACAATTTTCAGCAAGTTGCAACCATGAAATACAGTTATAAACAGTTTTCCATAAACAAGTCTAAATTATGTTTGATGCTCTCTGTAAGTAAAATGTTTGCTGTAATGTTTAAACTAGATGATAGGAACACTGTGGACAATTCTCAGCAAGTTGCAACCATGAAATACAGTTATAAACCGCTTTCATAAACAGGGTCTAAATCATGTTTGATGCACTCTGTAAGTATTTTTTATTGCAGTACTGTTTAAACTAGATGATAGGAACACTGTGGAGATTTTTCAGCAAGTTGCAACCATGAAATACAGTGCCAAACAGTTTTCCATAAACAAGTCTAAATTATGTTTGATGCTCTCTGTAAGTAAAATGTTTGGAGTAATGTTTAAACTAGATGATAGGAACACTGTGAACAATTCTCAGCAAGTTGCAACCATGAAATACAGTTATAAACCGTTTTCATAAACAGAGTCTAAATCATGTTTGATGCACTCTGTAAGTATTTTTTTCGCAGTACTGTTTAAACTAGATGATAGAAACACTGTGGACAATTTTCAGCAAGTTGCAACCATGAAATACAGTTACAAACAGTTTTCCATAAACAAGTATAAATCTTGTTTTATGCACTCTGTAAGTAATTTTTTTTGCAGGTCTGTTTAAACTAGATAGGAACACTGTGGCCAATTTTCAGCAAGTTGCAACCATGAAATACAGTTATAAACAGTTTTCCATGAACAAGGTCTAAATCATGTTTAATGCACTCTGTAAGCAAAACTTTTTTGCACTACTGTTAAAACTAGATGATAGGAACACTGTGGACAATTTTCAGCTAGTTGCAACCATGAAATACAGTTATAAACAGTTTTCCATGAACAAGTCTAAATTATGTTTGATGCTCTCTGTAAGTAAAATGTTTGCTGTAATGTTTAAACTAGATGATAGGAACACTGTGGACAATTTTCAGAAGGTTGGAACCATGAAATACAGTTTTAAACAGTTTTCCAAAAACAAGGTCTAAATCATGTTTGATGCACTCTGTAAGTAAATTTGTTTGCAGTATTGTTTAAACTAGATGATAGGAACACTGTGGACAATTTTCAGCAAGTTGCAACCATGAAATACAGTTATAAACAGTTTCCATAAACAAGGTCTAAATCATGTTTGATGAACTCTGTACGTAACATTTTTTGCAGAACTGTTTAACCTAGATGATAGGAACACCGTGGACAATTTTCAACAAGTTGCAACCATGAAATACAGTTATAAACAGTTTTCCATGAACATGGTCTAAATCATGTTTAATGCACTCTGTAAGGAAAACTTTTTTGCAGTACTGTTTAAACTAGATTATAGGAACACTGTGGACAATTTTCAGCAAGTTGCAACCATGAACTGCAGTTTTAAACAGTTTTCCAAAAACAAGTCTAAATTATGTTTGATGCTCTCTGTAAGTAAAATATTTGGAGTAATATTTAAACTAGATGATAGGAACACTGTGGACAATTTTCAGCAAGTTGCAACCATGAAATACAGTTACAAACAGGTTTCCATAAACAAGGTCAAAATCATGTTCGATGCACTTTGTAAGTATTTTATTTGCAGTATTGTTTAAACTAGATGATATGAAAATTGTGGACAATTTTCTGCAAGTTGCAACCATGAAATACAGTTTTAAACAGTTTTCCATAAACAAGGTCTAAATCATGTTTGATGCTCTCTGTAATTAAAATGTTTGCTGTAATGTTTAAACTAGATGATAGGAACACTGTGGACTATTTTCAGCAAGTTGCAACCATGAAATACAGTTACAAACAGTTTTCCATAAACAAGGTCTAAATCATGTTTGATGAACTCTGTAAGTATTTTTTTTGCAGTATTGTTTAAACTAGATGATATGAACATTGTGGACAATTTTCAGCATGTTGCAACCATGAAATACAGTTTTAAACAGTTTTCCATAAACAAGGTCTAAATCATGTTTGATGCACTCTGTAAGTAAAATGTTTGCAGTAATGTTTAAACTACAAGATAGGAACACTGTGGACAATTTTCAGCAAGTTGCAACCATGAAATACAGTTATAAACAGTTTTCCATGAACAAGGTCTAAATCATGTTTAATGCACTCTGTAAGCCAAACTTTTTTAAAGTACTGTTTAAACTAGATTATAGGAACACCGTGGACAATTTTCAGCAAGTTGCAACCATGAAATACAGTTATAAACAGTTTTCCATGAACAAGGTCTAAATCATGTTTAATGCACTCTGTAAGGAAAACTTTTTTGCAGTACTGTTTAAACTAGATTATAGGAACACTGTGTACAATTTTTAGCAAGTTGCAACCATGAACTGCAGTTTTAAACAGTTTTCCAAAAACAAGTCTAAATTATGTTTGATGCTCTCTGTAAGTAAAATATTTGGAGTAATGTTTAAACTAGATGATAGGAACACTGTGGACAATTATCAGCAAGTTGCAACCATGAAATACAGTTACAAACAGGTTTCCATAAACAAGGTCTAAATCATGTTCGATGCACTCTGTAAGTATTTTATTTGCAGTATTGTTTAAACTAGATGCTATGAACATTGTGGACAATTTTCAGCAAGTTGCAACCATGAAATATAGTTTTAAACAGTTTTCCATGAACAAGGTCTAAATCATGTTTGATGAACTCTGTAAGCAAAACTTTTTTGCACTACTGTTTAAACTAGATGATAGGAACACTGTGGACAATTTTCAGCAAGTTGCAACCATGAAATACAGTTATAAACAGTTTTCCATTAACAAGTCTAAATTATGTTTGATGCTCTCAGTAAGTAAAATGTTTGCTGTAATGTTTAAACTAGATGATAGGAACACTGTGGACAATTTTAAGCAAGTTGCAACCATGAAATACAGTTACAAACAGTTTTCCATAAACAAGGTCTAAATCATGTTTGATGCACTCTGTAAGTATTTTTTTTGCAGTATTGTTTAAACTAGATGATATGAACATTGTGGACAATTTTCAGCAAGTTGCAACCATGAAATACAGTTTTAAACAGTTTTCCATAAACAAGGTCTAAATCATGTTTGATGCTCTCTGTAAGTACATTTGTTTGCAGTATTGTTTAAACTAGATGATAGGAACACTGTGGACAATTTTCAGCAAGTTGCAACCGTGAAATACAGTTATAAACAGTTTTCCATAAACAAGTCTAAATTATGTTTGATGCTCTCTGTAAGTAAAATGTTTGCAGTAATGTTTAAACTACAAGATAGGAACACTGTGGACAATTTTCAGCAAGTTGCAACCATGAAATAAAGTTACAAACAGGTTTCCATAAACAAGGTCTAAATCATGTTCGATGCACTCTGTAAGTATTTTATTTGCAGTATTGTTTAAACTAGATGATATGAACATTTTGGACAATTTTCAGCAAGTTGCAACCATGAAATACAGTTTTAAACAGTTTTCCATGAACAAGGTCTAAATCATGTTTGATGAACTCTGTAAGCAAAACTTTTTTGCACTACTGTTTAAACTAGATGATAGGAACACTGTGGACAATTTTCAGCAAGTTGCAACCATGAAATACAGTTATAAACAGTTTTCCATTAACAAGTCTAAATTATGTTTGATGCTCTCTGTAAGTAAAATGTTTGCTGTAATGTTTAAACTAGATGATAGGAACACTGTGGACAATTTTCAGCAAGTTGCAACCATGAAATACAGTTACAAACAGTTTTCCATAAACAAGGTCTAAATCATGTTTGATGCACTCTGTAAGTATTTTTTTTGCAGTATTGTTTAAACTAGATGATATGAACATTGTGGACAATTTTCAGCAAGTTGCAACCATGAAATACAGTTTTAAACAGTTTTCCATAAACAAGTCTAAATCATGTTTGATGCTCTCTGTAAGTAAATTTGTTTGCAGTATTGTTTAAACTAGATGATAGGAACACTGTGGACAATTTTCAGCAAGTTGCAACCGTGAAATACAGTTATAAACAGTTTTCCATAAACAAGTCTAAATTATGTTTGATGCTCTCTGTAAGTAAAATGTTTGCAGTAATGTTTAAACTACAAGATAGGAACACTGTGGACAATTTTCAGCAAGTTGCAACCATGAAATACAGTTATAAACAGTTTTCCATGAACAAGGTCTAAATCATGTTTAATGCACTCTGTAAGCAAAACTTTTTTGCAGTACTGTTTAAACTAGATGATAGGAATACCGTGGACAAATTTCAGCAAGTTGCAACCATGAAGTACAGTTATAACCAGTTTCCCATAAACAAGTCTAAATTATGTTTGATGCTCTCTGTAAGTAAAATGTTTGCATTATTGTTTAAACTAGATGATAGGAACACTGTGGACAATTTTCAGCAAACTGCAACCATGAAATACAGTTACAAACAGTTTTCCATAAACAAGGTCTAAATCATGTTTGATGCACTCTGTAAGTAAATTTGTTTGCAGTATTGTTTAAACTAGATGATAGGAACACTGTGGACAATTTTCAGCAAGTTGCAACCATGAAATACAGTTATAAACCGTTTTCCATGAACAAGGTCTAAATCATGTTTGATGAACTCTGTAAGCAAAAATTCTTTGCACTACTGTTTAAACTAGATGATAGGAACACTGTGGACAATTTTCAGCAAGTTGCAACCATGAAATACAGTTACAAACAGTTTTCCATAAACAAGGTCTAAATCATGTTTGATGAACTCTGTAAGTATTTTTTTTGCAGTATTGTTTAAACTAGATGATATGAACATTGTGGACAATTTTCAGCAAGTTGGAACCATGAAATACAGTTATAAACAGTTTTCCATGAACAAGTCTAAATTATGTTTGATGCTCTCTGTAAGTAAAATGTTTGATGTAATATTTAAACTAGATGATAGGAACACTGTGGACAATTCTCAGCAAGTTGCAACCATGAAATACAGTTATAAACCGCTTTCATAAACAGGGTCTAAATCATGTTTGATGCACTCTGTAAGTATTTTTTATTGCAGTATTGTTTAAACTAGATGATAGGAACACTGTGGAGATTTTTCAGCAAGTTGCAACCATGAAATACAGTGCCAAACAGTTTTCCATAAACAAGGTCTAAATCATGTTTGATGCTCTCTGTAAGTAAATTTGTTTGCAGTATTGTTTAAACTAGATGATAGGAACACTGTGGACAATTTTCAGCAAGTTGCAACCATGAAATACAGCTATAAACAGTTTTCCATTAACAAGTCTAAATTATGTTTGATGCTCTCTGTAAGTAAAATGTTTGCTGTAATGTTTAAACTAGATGATAGGAACACTGTGGACAATTTTCAGCAAGTTGCAACCATGAAATACAGTTACAAACAGTTTTCCATAAACAAGGTCTAAATCATGTTTGATGCACTCTGTAAGTATTTTTTTTGCAGTATTGTTTAAACTAGATGATATGAACATTGTGGACAATTTTCAGCAAGTTGCAACCATGAAATACAGTTTTAAACAGTTTTCCATAAACAAGTCTAAATCATGTTTGATGCTCTCTGTAAGTAAATTTGTTTGCAGTATTGTTTAAACTAGATGATAGGAACACTGTGGACAATTTTCAGCAAGTTGCAACCGTGAAATACAGTTATAAACAGTTTTCCATAAACAAGTCTAAATTATGTTTGATGCTCTCTGTAAGTAAAATGTTTGCAGTAATGTTTAAACTACAAGACAGGAACACTGTGGACAATTTTCAGCAAGTTGCAACCATGAAATACAGTTATAAACAGTTTTCCATGAACAAGGTCTAAATCATGTTTAATGCACTCTGTAAGCAAAACTTTTTTGCAGTACTGTTTAAACTAGATGATAGGAATACCGTGGACAAATTTCAGCAAGTTGCAACCATGAAGTACAGTTATAACCAGTTTCCCATAAACAAGTCTAAATTATGTTTGATGCTCTCTGTAAGTAAAATGTTTGCATTATTGTTTAAACTAGATGATAGGAACACTGTGGACAATTTTCAGCAAACTGCAACCATGAAATACAGTTACAAACAGTTTTCCATAAACAAGGTCTAAATCATGTTTGATGCACTCTGTAAGTAAATTTGTTTGCAGTATTGTTTAAACTAGATGATAGGAACACTGTGGACAATTTTCAGCAAGTTGCAACCATGAAATACAGTTATAAACCGTTTTCCATGAACAAGGTCTAAATCATGTTTGATGAACTCTGTAAGCAAAAATTCTTTGCACTACTGTTTAAACTAGATGATAGGAACACTGTGGACAATTTTCAGCAAGTTGCAACCATGAAATACAGTTACAAACAGTTTTCCATAAACAAGGTCTAAATCATGTTTGATGAACTCTGTAAGTATTTTTTTTGCAGTATTGTTTAAACTAGATGATATGAACATTGTGGACAATTTTCAGCAAGTTGGAACCATGAAATACAGTTATAAACAGTTTTCCATGAACAAGTCTAAATTATGTTTGATGCTCTCTGTAAGTAAAATGTTTGATGTAATATTTAAACTAGATGATAGGAACACTGTGGACAATTCTCAGCAAGTTGCAACCATGAAATACAGTTATAAACCGCTTTCATAAACAGGGTCTAAATCATGTTTGATGCACTCTGTAAGTATTTTTTATTGCAGTATTGTTTAAACTAGATGATAGGAACACTGTGGAGATTTTTCAGCAAGTTGCAACCATGAAATACAGTGCCAAACAGTTTTCCATAAACAAGGTCTAAATCATGTTTGATGCTCTCTGTAAGTAAATTTGTTTGCAGTATTGTTTAAACTAGATGATAGGAACACTGTGGACAATTTTCAGCAAGTTGCAACCATGAAATACAGCTATAAACAGTTTTCCATTAACAAGTCTAAATTATGTTTGATGCTCTCTGTAAGTAAAATGTTTGCTGTAATGTTTAAACTAGATGATAGGAACACTGTGGACAATTTTCAGCAAGTTGCAACCATGAAATACAGTTACAAACAGTTTTCCATAAACAAGGTCTAAATCATGTTTGATGCACTCTGTAAGTATTTTTTTTGCAGTATTGTTTAAACTAGATGATATGAACATTGTGGACAATTTTCAGCAAGTTGCAACCATGAAATACAGTTTTAAACAGTTTTCCATGAACAAGTCTAAATCATGTTTGATGCTCTCTGTAAGTAAATTTGTTTGCAGTATTGTTTAAACTAGATGATAGGAACACTGTGGACAATTTTCAGCAAGTTGCAACCGTGAAATACAGTTATAAACAGTTTTCCATAAACAAGTCTAAATTATGTTTGATGCTCTCTGTAAGTAAAATGTTTGCAGTAATGTTTAAACTACAAGATAGGAACACTGTGGACAATTTTCAGCAAGTTGCAACCATGAAATACAGTTATAAACAGTTTTCCATGAACAAGGTCTAAATCATGTTTAATGCACTCTGTAAGCAAAACTTTTTTGCAGTACTGTTTAAACTAGATGATAGGAATACCGTGGACAAATTTCAGCAAGTTGCAACCATGAAGTACAGTTATAACCAGTTTCCCATAAACAAGTCTAAATTATGTTTGATGCTCTCTGTAAGTAAAATGTTTGCATTATTGTTTAAACTAGATGATAGGAACACTGTGGACAATTTTCAGCAAACTGCAACCATGAAATACAGTTACAAACAGTTTTCCATAAACAAGGTCTAAATCATGTTTGATGCACTCTGTAAGTAAATTTGTTTGCAGTATTGTTTAAACTAGATGATAGGAACACCGTGGACAATTTTCAGCAAGTTGCAACCATGAAATACAGTTATAAACCGTTTTCCATGAACAAGGTCTAAATCATGTTTGATGAACTCTGTAAGCAAAAATTCTTTGCACTACTGTTTAAACTAGATGATAGGAACACTGTGGACAATTTTCAGCAAGTTGCAACCATGAAATACAGTTACAAACAGTTTTCCATAAACAAGGTCTAAATCATGTTTGATGAACTCTGTAAGTATTTTTTTTGCAGTATTGTTTAAACTAGATGATATGAACATTGTGGACAATTTTCAGCAAGTTGCAACCATGAAATACAGTTATAAACAGTTTTCCATAAACAAGTCTAAATTATGTTTGATGCTCTCTGTAAGTAAAATGTTTGCTGTAATGTTTAAACTAGATGATAGGAACACTGTGAACAATTCTCAGCAAGTTGCAACCATGAAATACAGTTATAAACCGTTTTCATAAACAGAGTCTAAATCATGTTTGATGCACTCTGTAAGTATTTTTTTCGCAGTACTGTTTAAACTAGATGATAGAAACACTGTGGACAATTTTCAGCAAGTTGCAACCGTGAAATACAGTTATAAACAGTTTTCCATAAACAAGTCTAAATCATGTTTGATGCTCTCTGTAAGTAAATTTGTTTGCAGTATTGTTTAAACTAGATGATAGGAACACTGTGGACAATTTTCAGCAAGTTGCAACCGTGAAATACAGTTATAAACAGTTTTCCATAAACAAGTCTAAATTATGTTTGATGCTCTCTGTAAGTAAAATGTTTGCAGTAATGTTTAAACTACAAGATAGGAACACTGTGGACAATTTTCAGCAAGTTGCAACCATGAAATACAGTTATAAACAGTTTTCCATGAACAAGGTCTAAATCATGTTTAATGCACTCTGTAAGCAAAACTTTTTTGCAGTACTGTTTAAACTAGATGATAGGAATACCGTGGACACATTTCAGCAAGTTGCAACCATGAAGTACAGTTATAACCAGTTTCCCATAAACAAGTCTAAATTATGTTTGATGCTCTCTGTAAGTAAAATGTTTGCATTATTGTTTAAACTAGATGATAGGAACACTGTGGACAATTTTCAGCAAACTGCAACCATGAAATACAGTTACAAACAGTTTTCCATAAACAAGGTCTAAATCATGTTTGATGCACTCTGTAAGTAAATTTGTTTGCAGTATTGTTTAATCTAGATGATAGGAACACCGTGGACAATTTTCAGCAAGTTGCAACCATGAAATACAGTTATAAACCGTTTTCCATGAACAAGGTCTAAATCATGTTTGATGAACTCTGTAAGCAAAAATTCTTTGCACTACTGTTTAAACTAGATGATAGGAACACTGTGGACAATTTTCAGCAAGTTGCAACCATGAAATACAGTTACAAACAGTTTTCCATAAACAAGGTCTAAATCATGTTTGATGAACTCTGTAAGTATTTTTTTTGCAGTATTGTTTAAACTAGATGATATGAACATTGTGGACAATTTTCAGCAAGTTGCAACCATGAAATACAGTTATAAACAGTTTTCCATAAACAAGTCTAAATTATGTTTGATGCTCTCTGTAAGTAAAATGTTTGCTGTAATGTTTAAACTAGATGATAGGAACACTGTGGACAATTCTCAGCAAGTTGCAACCATGAAATACAGTGCAGAACAGTTTTCCATAAACAAGTCTAAATTATGTTTGATGCTCTCTGTAAGTAAAATGTTTGGAGTAATGTTTAAACTAGATGATAGGAACACTGTGAACAATTCTCAGCAAGTTGCAACCATGAAATACAGTTATAAACCGTTTTCATAAACAGAGTCTAAATCATGTTTGATGCACTCTGTAAGTATTTTTTTCGCAGTACTGTTTAAACTAGATGATAGAAACACTGTGGACAATTTTCAGCAAGTTGCAACCGTGAAATACAGTTATAAACAGTTTTCCATAAACAAGTCTAAATTATGTTTGATGCTCTCTGTAAGTAAAATGTTTGCAGTAATGTTTAAACTACAAGATAGGAACACTGTGGACAATTTTCAGCAAGTTGCAACCATGAAATACAGTTATAAACAGTTTTCCATGAACAAGGTCTAAATCATGTTTAATGCACTCTGTAAGCAAAACTTTTTTGCAGTACTGTTTAAACTAGATGATAGGAATACCGTGGACAAATTTCAGCAAGTTGCAACCATGAAGTACAGTTATAACCAGTTTCCCATAAACAAGTCTAAATTATGTTTGATGCTCTCTGTAAGTAAAATGTTTGCATTATTGTTTAAACTAGATGATAGGAACACTGTGGACAATTTTCAGCAAACTGCAACCATGAAATACAGTTACAAACAGTTTTCCATAAACAAGGTCTAAATCATGTTTGATGCACTCTGTAAGTAAATTTGTTTGCAGTATTGTTTAAACTAGATGATAGGAACACCGTGGACAATTTTCAGCAAGTTGCAACCATGAAATACAGTTATAAACCGTTTTCCATGAACAAGGTCTAAATCATGTTTGATGAACTCTGTAAGCAAAAATTCTTTGCACTACTGTTTAAACTAGATGATAGGAACACTGTGGACAATTTTCAGCAAGTTGCAACCATGAAATACAGTTACAAACAGTTTTCCATAAACAAGGTCTAAATCATGTTTGATGAACTCTGTAAGTATTTTTTTTGCAGTATTGTTTAAACTAGATGATATGAACATTGTGGACAATTTTCAGCAAGTTGCAACCATGAAATACAGTTATAAACAGTTTTCCATAAACAAGTCTAAATTATGTTTGATGCTCTCTGTAAGTAAAATGTTTGCTGTAATGTTTAAACTAGATGATAGGAACACTGTGGACAATTCTCAGCAAGTTGCAACCATGAAATACAGTTATAAACCGCTTTCATAAACAGGGTCTAAATCATGTTTGATGCACTCTGTAAGTATTTTTTATTGCAGTACTGTTTAAACTAGATGATAGGAACACTGTGGAGATTTTTCAGCAAGTTGCAACCATGAAATACAGTGCCAAACAGTTTTCCATAAACAAGTCTAAATTATGTTTGATGCTCTCTGTAAGTAAAATGTTTGGAGTAATGTTTAAACTAGATGATAGGAACACTGTGAACAATTCTCAGCAAGTTGCAACCATGAAATACAGTTATAAACCGTTTTCATAAACAGAGTCTAAATCATGTTTGATGCACTCTGTAAGTATTTTTTTCGCAGTACTGTTTAAACTAGATGATAGAAACACTGTGGACAATTTTCAGCAAGTTGCAACCATGAAATACAGTTACAAACAGTTTTCCATAAACAAGTATAAATCTTGTTTTATGCACTCTGTAAGTAATTTTTTTTGCAGGTCTGTTTAAACTAGATAGGAACACTGTGGCCAATTTTCAGCAAGTTGCAACCATGAAATACAGTTATAAACAGTTTTCCATGAACAAGGTCTAAATCATGTTTAATGCACTCTGTAAGCAAAACTTTTTTGCACTACTGTTAAAACTAGATGATAGGAACACTGTGGACAATTTTCAGCTAGTTGCAACCATGAAATACAGTTATAAACAGTTTTCCATGAACAAGTCTAAATTATGTTTGATGCTCTCTGTAAGTAAAATGTTTGCTGTAATGTTTAAACTAGATGATAGGAACACTGTGGACAATTTTCAGCAAGTTGCAACCATGAAATACAGTTACAAACAGTTTCCTTAAACAAGGTCCAAATCATGTTTTATGCACTCTGTCTGTTAATTGTTTTGAAGTGTTGTTTAAACTAGATGATAGGAACACTGTGGACAGTTTTCAGAAGGTTGGAACCATGAAATACAGTTTTTAAACAGTTTTCCAAAAACAAGGTCTAAATCATGTTTGATGCACTCTGTAAGTAAATTTGTTTGCAGTATTGTTTAAACTAGATGATAGGAACACTGTGGACAATTTTCAGCAAGTTGCAACCATGAAATACAGTTATAAACAGTTTCCATAAACAAGGTCTAAATCATGTTTGATGAACTCTGTACGTAACATTTTTTGCAGAACTGTTTAACCTAGATGATAGGAACACCGTGGACAATTTTCAACAAGTTGCAACCATGAAATACAGTTATAAACAGTTTTCCATGAACAAGGTCTAAATCATGTTTAATGCACTCTGTAAGGAAAACTTTTTTGCAGTACTGTTTAAACTAGATTATAGGAACACTGTGGACAATTTTCAGCAAGTTGCAACCATGAACTGCAGTTTTAAACAGTTTTCCAAAAACAAGTCTAAATTATGTTTGATGCTCTCTGTAAGTAAAATATTTGGAGTAATATTTAAACTAGATGATAGGAACACTGTGGACAATTTTCAGCAAGTTGCAACCATGAAATACAGTTACAAACAGGTTTCCATAAACAAGGTCTAAATCATGTTCGATGCACTTTGTAAGTATTTTATTTGCAGTATTGTTTAAACTAGATGATATGAAAATTGTGGACAATTTTCAGCTAGTTGCAACCATGAAATACAGTTATAAACAGTTTTCCATGAACAAGTCTAAATTATGTTTGATGCTCTCTGTAAGTAAAATGTTTGCTGTAATGTTTAAACTAGATGATAGGAACACTGTGGACAATTTTCAGCAAGTTGCAACCATGAAATACAGTTACAAACAGTTTCCATAAACAAGGTCCAAATCATGTTTTATGCACTCTGTCTGTTAATTGTTTTGAAGTGTTGTTTAAACTAGATGATAGGAACACTGTGGACAGTTTTCAGAAGGTTGGAACCATGAAATACAGTTTTAAACAGTTTCCATAAACAAGGTCTAAATCATGTTTGATGAACTCTGTACGTAACATTTTTTGCAGAACTGTTTAACCTAGATGATAGGAACACCGTGGACAATTTTCAACAAGTTGCAACCATGAAATACAGTTATAAACAGTTTTCCATGAACAAGGTCTAAATCATGTTTATTGCACTATGTAAGGAAAACTTTTTTGCAGTACTGTTTAAACTAGATTATAGGAACACTGTGGACAATTTTCAGCAAGTTGCAACCATGAACTGCAGTTTTAAACAGTTTTCCAAAAACAAGTCTAAATTATGTTTGATGCTCTCTGTAAGTAAAATATTTGGAGTAATATTTAAACTAGATGATAGGAACACTGTGGACAATTTTCAGCAAGTTGCAACCATGAAATACAGTTACAAACAGGTTTCCATAAACAAGGTCTAAATCATGTTCGATGCACTTTGTAAGTATTTTATTTGCAGTATTGTTTAAACTAGATGATATGAAAATTGTGGACAATTTTCAGCTAGTTGCAACCATGAAATACAGTTATAAACAGTTTTCCATGAACAAGTCTAAATTATGTTTGATGCTCTCTGTAAGTAAAATGTTTGCTGTAATGTTTAAACTAGATGATAGGAACACTGTGGACAATTTTCAGCAAGTTGCAACCATGAAATACAGTTACAAACAGTTTCCATAAACAAGGTCCAAATCATGTTTTATGCACTCTGTCTGTTAATTGTTTTGAAGTGTTGTTTAAACTAGATGATAGGAACACTGTGGACAGTTTTCAGAAGGTTGGAACCATGAAATACAGTTTTAAACAGTTTTCCAAAAACAAGGTCTAAATCATGTTTGATGCACTCTGTAAGTAAATTTGTTTGCAGTATTGTTTAAACTAGATGATAGGAACACTGTGGACAATTTTCAGCAAGTTGCAACCATGAAATACAGTTATAAACAGTTTCCATAAACAAGGTTTAAATCATGTTTGATGAACTCTGTACGTAACATTTTTTGCAGAACTGTTTAACCTAGATGATAGGAACACCGTGGACAATTTTCAACAAGTTGCAACCATGAAATACAGTTATAAACAGTTTTCCATGAACAAGGTCTAAATCATGTTTAATGCACTCTGTAAGGAAAACTTTTTTGCAGTACTTTTTAAACTAGATTATAGGAACACTGTGGACAATTTTCAGCAAGTTGCAACCATGAACTGCAGTTTTAAACAGTTTTCCAAAAACAAGTCTAAATTATGTTTGATGCTCTCTGTAAGTAAAATATTTGGAGTAATATTTAAACTAGATGATAGGAACACTGTGGACAATTTTCAGCAAGTTGCAACCATGAAATACAGTTACAAACAGGTTTCCATAAACAAGGTCAAAATCATGTTCGATGCACTTTGTAAGTATTTTATTTGCAGTATTGTTTAAACTAGATGATATGAAAATTGTGGACAATTTTCTGCAAGTTGCAACCATGAAATACAGTTTTAAACAGTTTTCCATAAACAAGGTCTAAATCATGTTTGATGCTCTCTGTAATTAAAATGTTTGCTGTAATGTTTAAACTAAATGATAGGAACACTGTGGACAATTTTCAGCAAGTTGCAACCATGAAATACAGTTACAAACAGTTTTCCATAAACAAGGTCTAAATCATGTTTGATGAACTCTGTAAGTATTTTTTTGCAGTATTGTTTAAACTAGATGATATGAACATTGTGGACAATTTTCAGCATGTTGCAACCATGAAATACAGTTTTAAACAGTTTTCCATAAACAAGGTCTAAATCATGTTTGATGCACTCTGTAAGTAAAATGTTTGCAGTAATGTTTAAACTACAAGATAGGAACACTGTGGACAATTTTCAGCAAGTTGCAACCATGAAATACAGTTATAAACAGTTTTCCATGAACAAGGTCTAAATCATGTTTAATGCACTCTGTAAGCAAAACTTTTTTAAAGTACTGTTTAAACTAGATTATAGGAACACCGTGGACAATTTTCAGCAAGTTGCAACCATGAAATACAGTTATAAACAGTTTTCCATGAACAAGGTCTAAATCATGTTTAATGCACTCTGTAAGGAAAACTTTTTTGCAGTACTGTTTAAACTAGATTATAGGAACACTGTGGACAATTTTTAGCAAGTTGCAACCATGAACTGCAGTTTTAAACAGTTTTCCAAAAACAAGTCTAAATTATGTTTGATGCTCTCTGTAAGTAAAATATTTGGAGTAATGTTTAAACTAGATGATAGGAACACTGTGGACAATTATCAGCAAGTTGCAACCATGAAATACAGTTACAAACAGGTTTCCATAAACAAGGTCTAAATCATGTTCGATGCACTCTGTAAGTATTTTATTTGCAGTATTGTTTAAACTAGATGATATGAACATTGTGGACAATTTTCAGCAAGTTGCAACCATGAAATACAGTTTTAAACAGTTTTCCATGAACAAGGTCTAAATCATGTTTGATGAACTCTGTAAGCAAAACTTTTTTGCACTACTGTTTAAACTAGATGATAGGAACACTGTGGACAATTTTCAGCAAGTTGCAACCATGAAATACAGTTATAAACAGTTTTCCATTAACAAGTCTAAATTATGTTTGATGCTCTCTGTAAGTAAAATGTTTGCTGTAATGTTTAAACTAGATGATAGGAACACTGTGGACAATTTTCAGCAAGTTGCAACCATGAAATACAGTTACAAACAGTTTTCCATAAACAAGGTCTAAATCATGTTTGATGCACTCTGTAAGTATTTTTTTTGCAGTATTGTTTAAACTAGATGATATGAACATTGTGGACAATTTTCAGCAAGTTGCAACCATGAAATACAGTTTTAAACAGTTTTCCATAAACAAGGTCTAAATCATGTTTGATGCTCTCTGTAAGTAAATTTGTTTGCAGTATTGTTTAAACTAGATGATAGGAACACTGTGGACAATTTTCAGCAAGTTGCAACCGTGAAATACAGTTATAAACAGTTTTCCATAAACAAGTCTAAATTATGTTTGATGCTCTCTGTAAGTAAAATGTTTGCAGTAATGTTTAAACTACAAGATAGGAACACTGTGGACAATTTTCAGCAAGTTGCAACCATGAAATAAAGTTACAAACAGGTTTCCATAAACAAGGTCTAAATCATGTTCGATGCACTCTGTAAGTATTTTATTTGCAGTATTGTTTAAACTAGATGATATGAACATTTTGGACAATTTTCAGCAAGTTGCAACCATGAAATACAGTTTTAAACAGTTTTCCATGAACACGGTCTAAATCATGTTTGATGAACTCTGTAAGCAAAACTTTTTTGCACTACTGTTTAAACTAGATGATAGGAACACTGTGGACAATTTTCAGCAAGTTGCAACCATGAAATACAGTTATAAACAGTTTTCCATTAACAAGTCTAAATTATGTTTGATGCTCTCTGTAAGTAAAATGTTTGCTGTAATGTTTAAACTAGATGATAGGAACACTGTGGACAATTTTCAGCAAGTTGCAACCATGAAATACAGTTACAAACAGTTTTCCATAAACAAGGTCTAAATCATGTTTGATGCACTCTGTAAGTATTTTTTTTGCAGTATTGTTTAAACTAGATGATATGAACATTGTGGACAATTTTCAGGAAGTTGCAACCATGAAATACAGTTTTAAACAGTTTTCCATAAACAAGGTCTAAATCATGTTTGATGCTCTCTGTAAGTAAATTTGTTTGCAGTATTGTTTAAACTAGATGATAGGAACACTGTGGACAATTTTCAGCAAGTTGCAACCGTGAAATACAGTTATAAACAGTTTTCCATAAACAAGTCTAAATTATGTTTGATGCTCTCTGTAAGTAAAATGTTTGCAGTAATGTTTAAACTACAAGATAGGAACACTGTGGACAATTTTCAGCAAGTTGCAACCATGAAATACAGTTATAAACAGTTTTCCATGAACAAGGTCTAAATCATGTTTAATGCACTCTGTAAGCAAAACTTTTTTGCAGTACTGTTTAAACTAGATGATAGTAATACCGTGGACAAATTTCAGCAAGTTGCAACCATGAAGTACAGTTATAACCAGTTTCCCATAAACAAGTCTAAATTATGTTTGATGCTCTCTGTAAGTAAAATGTTTGCATTATTGTTTAAACTAGATGATAGGAACACTGTGGACAATTTTCAGCAAACTGCAACCATGAAATACAGTTACAAACAGTTTTCCATAAACAAGGTCTAAATCATGTTTGATGCACTCTGTAAGTAAATTTGTTTGCAGTATTGTTTAAACTAGATGATAGGAACACCGTGGACAATTTTCAGCAAGTTGCAACCATGAAATACAGTTATAAACCGTTTTCCATGAACAAGGTCTAAATCATGTTTGATGAACTCTGTAAGCAAAATTTTTTTGCACTACTGTTTAAACTAGATGATAGGAACACTGTGGACAATTTTCAGCAAGTTGCAACCATGAAATACAGTTACAAACAGTTTTCCATAAACAAGGTCTAAATCATGTTTGATGCTCTCTGTAAGTAAATTTGTTTGCAGTATTGTTTAAACTAGATGATAGGAACACTGTGGACAATTTTCAGCAAGTTGCAACCGTGAAATACAGTTATAAACAGTTTTCCATAAACAAGTCTAAATTATGTTTGATGCTCTCTGTAAGTAAAATGTTTGCAGTAATGTTTAAACTACAAGATAGGAACACTGTGGACAATTTTCAGCAAGTTGCAACCATGAAATACAGTTATAAACAGTTTTCCATGAACAAGGTCTAAATCATGTTTAATGCACTCTGTAAGCAAAACTTTTTTGCAGTACTGTTTAAACTAGATGATAGGAATACCGTGGACAAATTTCAGCAAGTTGCAACCATGAAGTACAGTTATAACCAGTTTCCCATAAACAAGTCTAAATTATGTTTGATGCTCTCTGTAAGTAAAATGTTTGCATTATTGTTTAAACTAGATGATAGGAACACTGTGGACAATTTTCAGCAAACTGCAACCATGAAATACAGTTACAAACAGTTTTCCATAAACAAGGTCTAAATCATGTTTGATGCACTCTGTAAGTAAATTTGTTTGCAGTATTGTTTAAACTAGATGATAGGAACACCGTGGACAATTTTCAGCAAGTTGCAACCATGAAATACAGTTATAAACCGTTTTCCATGAACAAGGTCTAAATCATGTTTGATGAACTCTGTAAGCAAAACAATTTTGCACTACTGTTTTAACTAGATGATAGGAACACTGTGGACAATTTTCAGCAAGTTGCAACCATGAAATACAGTTACAAACAGTTTTCCATAAACAAGGTCTAAATCATGTTTGATGAACTCTGTAAGTATTTTTTTTGCAATATTGTTTAAACTAGATGATATGAACATTGTGGACAATTTTCAGCATGTTGCAACCATGAAATACAGTTTTAAACAGTTTTCCATAAACAAGGTCTAAATCATGTTTGATGCACTCTGTAAGTAAAATGTTTGCAGTAATATTTAAACTACAAGATAGGAACACTGTGGACAATTTTCAGCAAGTTGCAACCATGAAATACAGTTATAAACAGTTTTCCATGAACAAGTCTAAATTATGTTTGATGCTCTCTGTAAGTGAAATGTTTGCTGTGATGTTTAAACTAGATGATAGGAACACTGTGGACAATTTTCAGCAAGTTGCAACCATGAAATACAGTTATAAACAGTTTTCCATGAACAAGGTCTAAATCATGTTTAATGCACTCTGTAAGCAAACTTTTTTGCAGTACTGTTTAAACTAGATGATAGGAATACCGTGGACAAATTTCAGCAAGTTGCAACCATGAAGTACAGTTATAACCAGTTTCCCATAAACATGTCTAAATTATGTTTGATGCTCTCTGTAAGTAAAATGTTTGCAGTATTGTTTAAACTAGATGATAGGAACACTGTTGACAATTTTCAGCAAACTGCAACCATGAAATACAGTTACAAACAGTTTTCCATAAACAAGGTCTAAATCATGTTTGATTCACTCTGTAAGTAAATTTGTTTGCAGTATTGTTTAATCTAGATGATAGGAACACCGTGGACAATTTTCAGCAAGTTGCAACCATGAAATACAGTTATAAACCGTTTTCCATGAACAAGGTCTAAATCATGTTTGATGCACTCTGTAAGTAAATTTGTTTGCAGTATTGTTTAAACTAGATGATAGGAACACCGTGGACAATTTTCAGCAAGTTGCAACCATGAAATACAGTTATAAACAGTTTTCCATGAACAAGGTCTAAATCATGTTTAATGCACTCTGTAAGGAAAACCTTTTTGCAGTACTGTTTAAACTAGATTATAGGAACACTGTGGACAATTTTTAGCAAGTTGCAACCATGAACTGCAGTTTTAAACAGTTTTCCAAAAACAAGTCTAAATTATGTTTGATGCTCTCTGTAAGTAAAATATTTGGAGTAATGTTTAAACTAGATGATAGGAACACTGTGGACAATTTTCAGCAAGTTGCAACCATGAAAAACAGTTACAAACAGGTTTCCATAAACAAGGTCTAAATCATGTTCGATGCACTCTGTAAGTATTTTATTTGCAGTATTGTTTAAACTAGATGATATGAACATTGTGGACAATTTTCAGCAAGTTGCAACCATGAAATAGTTTTAAACAGTTTTCCATGAACAAGGTCTAAATCATGTTTGATGAACTCTGTAAGCAAAACTTTTTTGCACTATTGTTTAAACTAGATGATAGGAACACTGTGGACAATTTTCAGCGAGTTGCAACCATAAAATACAGTTATAAACAGTTTTCCATTAACAAGCTCTAAATTATGTTTGATGCTCTCTGTAAGTAAAATGTTTGCTGTAATGTTTAAACTAGATGATAGGAACACTGTGGACAATTTTCAGCAAGTTGCAACCATGAAATACAGTTACAAACAGTTTTCCATAAACAAGGTCTAAATCATGTTTGATGCTCTCTGTAAGTAAAATGTTTGCTGTAATGTTTAAACTAGATGATAGGAACACTGTGGACAATTTTCAGCAAGTTGCAACCATGAAATACAGTTACAAACAGTTTTCCATAAACAAGGTCTAAATCATGTTTGATGCTCTCTGTAAGTAAATTTGTTTGCAGTATTGTTTAAACTAGATGATAGGAACACTGTGGACAATTTTCAGCAAGTTGCAACCGTGAAATACAGTTATAAACAGTTTTCCATAAACAAGTCTAAATTATGTTTGATGCTCTCTGTAAGTAAAATGTTTGCAGTAATGTTTAAACTACAAGATAGGAACACTGTGGACAATTTTCAGCAAGTTGCAACCATGAAATACAGTTATAAACAGTTTTCCATGAACAAGGTCTAAATCATGTTTAATGCACTCTGTAAGCAAAACTTTTTTGCAGTACTGTTTAAACTAGATGATAGGAATACCGTGGACAAATTTCAGCAAGTTGCAACCATGAAGTACAGTTATAACCAGTTTCCCATAAACAAGTCTAAATTATGTTTGATGCTCTCTGTAAGTAAAATGTTTGCAGTATTGTTTAAACTAGATGATAGGAACACTGTGGACAATTTTCAGCAAACTGCAACCATGAAATACAGTTACAAACAGTTTTCCATAAACAAGGTCTAAATCATGTTTGATGCACTCTGTAAGTAAATTTGTTTGCAGTATTGTTTAAACTAGATGATAGGAACACCGTGGACAATTTTCAGCAAGTTGCAACCATGAAATACAATTATAAACCGTTTTCCATGAACAAGGTCTAAATCATGTTTGATGAACTCTGTAAGCAAAATGTTTTTGCACTACTGTTTAAACTAGATGATAGGAACACTGTGGACAATTTTCAGCAAGTTGCAACCATGAAATACAGTTATAAACAGTTTTCCATGAACAAGGTCTAAATCATGTTTGATGAACTCTGTAAGTATTTTTTTTGCAATATTGTTTAAACTAGATGATATGAACATTGTGGACAATTTTCAGCATGTTGCAACCATGAAATACAGTTTTAAACAGTTTTCCATAAACAAGGTCTAAATCATGTTTGATGCACTCTGTAAGTAAAATGTTTGCAGTAATATTTAAACTACAAGATAGGAACACTGTGGACAATTTTCAGCAAGTTGCAACCATGAAATACAGTTATAAACAGTTTTCCATGAACAAGTCTAAATTATGTTTGATGCTCTCTGTAAGTAAAATGTTTGCTGTGATGTTTAAACTAGATGATAGGAACACTGTGGACAATTTTCAGCAAGTTGCAACCATGAAATACAGTTATAAACAGTTTTCCATGAACAAGGTCTAAATCATGTTTAATGCACTCTGTAAGCAAACTTTTTTGCAGTACTGTTTAAACTAGATGATAGGAATACCGTGGACAAATTTCAGCAAGTTGCAACCATGAAGTACAGTTATAACCAGTTTCCCATAAACATGTCTAAATTATGTTTGATGCTCTCTGTAAGTAAAATATTTGGAGTAATGTTTAAACTAGATGATAGGAACACTGTGGACAATTTTCAGCAAGTTGCAACCATGAAAAACAGTTACAAACAGGTTTCCATAAACAAGGTCTAAATCATGTTCGATGCACTCTGTAAGTATTTTATTTGCAGTATTGTTTAAACTAGATGATATGAACATTGTGGACAATTTTCAGCAAGTTGCAACCATGAAATAGTTTTAAACAGTTTTCCATGAACAAGGTCTAAATCATGTTTGATGAACTCTGTAAGCAAAACTTTTTTGCACTATTGTTTAAACTAGATGATAGGAACACTGTGGACAATTTTCAGCGAGTTGCAACCATAAAATACAGTTATAAACAGTTTTCCATTAACAAGTCTAAATTATGTTTGATGCTCTCTGTAAGTAAAATGTTTGCTGTAATGTTTAAACTAGATGATAGGAACACTGTGGACAATTTTCAGCAAGTTGCAACCATGAAATACAGTTACAAACAGTTTTCCATAAACAAGGTCTAAATCATGTTTGATGCTCTCTGTAAGTAAAATGTTTGCTGTAATGTTTAAACTAGATGATAGGAACACTGTGGACAATTTTCAGCAAGTTGCAACCATGAAATACAGTTACAAACAGTTTTCCATAAACAAGGTCTAAATCATGTTTGATGCTCTCTGTAAGTAAATTTGTTTGCAGTATTGTTTAAACTAGATGATAGGAACACTGTGGACAATTTTCAGCAAGTTGCAACCGTGAAATACAGTTATAAACAGTTTTCCATAAACAAGTCTAAATTATGTTTGATGCTCTCTGTAAGTAAAATGTTTGCAGTAATGTTTAAACTACAAGATAGGAACACTGTGGACAATTTTCAGCAAGTTGCAACCATGAAATACAGTTATAAACAGTTTTCCATGAACAAGGTCTAAATCATGTTTAATGCACTCTGTAAGCAAAACTTTTTTGCAGTACTGTTTAAACTAGATGATAGGAATACCGTGGACAAATTTCAGCAAGTTGCAACCATGAAGTACAGTTATAACCAGTTTCCCATAAACAAGTCTAAATTATGTTTGATGCTCTCTGTAAGTAAAATGTTTGCAGTATTGTTTAAACTAGATGATAGGAACACTGTGGACAATTTTCAGCAAACTGCAACCATGAAATACAGTTACAAACAGTTTTCCATAAACAAGGTCTAAATCATGTTTGATGCACTCTGTAAGTAAATTTGTTTGCAGTATTGTTTAAACTAGATGATAGGAACACCGTGGACAATTTTCAGCAAGTTGCAACCATGAAATACAATTATAAACCGTTTTCCATGAACAAGGTCTAAATCATGTTTGATGAACTCTGTAAGCAAAATGTTTTTGCACTACTGTTTAAACTAGATGATAGGAACACTGTGGAGAAATTTTCAGCAAGTTGCAACCATGAAATACAGTTATAAACAGTTTTCCATGAACAAGGTCTAAATCATGTTTGATGAACTCTGTAAGTATTTTTTTTGCAATATTGTTTAAACTAGATGATATGAACATTGTGGACAATTTTCAGCATGTTGCAACCATGAAATACAGTTTTAAACAGTTTTCCATAAACAAGGTCTAAATCATGTTTGATGCACTCTGTAAGTAAAATGTTTGCAGTAATATTTAAACTACAAGATAGGAACACTGTGGACAATTTTCAGCAAGTTGCAACCATGAAATACAGTTATAAACAGTTTTCCATGAACAAGTCTAAATTATGTTTGATGCTCTCTGTAAGTAAAATGTTTGCTGTGATGTTTAAACTAGATGATAGGAACACTGTGGACAACTTTCAGCAAGTTGCAACCATGAAATACAGTTATAAACAGTTTTCCATGAACAAGGTCTAAATCATGTTTAATGCACTCTGTAAGCAAACTTTTTTGCAGTACTGTTTAAACTAGATGATAGGAATACCGTGGACAAATTTCAGCAAGTTGCAACCATGAAGTACAGTTATAACCAGTTTCCCATAAACATGTCTAAATTATGTTTGATGCTCTCTGTAAGTAAAATGTTTGCAGTATTGTTTAAACTAGATGATAGGAACACTGTTGACAATTTTCAGCAAACTGCAACCATGAAATACAGTTACAAACAGTTTTCCATAAACAAGGTCTAAATCATGTTTGATTCACTCTGTAAGTAAATTTGTTTGCAGTATTGTTTAATCTAGATGATAGGAACACCGTGGACAATTTTCAGCAAGTTGCAACCATGAAATACAGTTATAAACCGTTTTCCATGAACAAGGTCTAAATCATGTTTGATGCACTCTGTAAGTAAATTTGTTTGCAGTATTGTTTAAACTAGATGATAGGAACACCGTGGACAATTTTCAGCAAGTTGCAACCATGAAATACAGTTATAAACAGTTTTCCATGAACAAGGTCTAAATCATGTTTAATGCACTCTGTAAGGAAAACCTTTTTGCAGTACTGTTTAAACTAGATTATAGGAACACTGTGGACAATTTTTAGCAAGTTGCAACCATGAACTGCAGTTTTAAACAGTTTTCCAAAAACAAGTCTAAATTATGTTTGATGCTCTCTGTAAGTAAAATATTTGGAGTAATGTTTAAACTAGATGATAGGAACACTGTGGACAATTTTCAGCAAGTTGCAACCATGAAAAACAGTTACAAACAGGTTTCCATAAACAAGGTCTAAATCATGTTCGATGCACTCTGTAAGTATTTTATTTGCAGTATTGTTTAAACTAGATGATATGAACATTGTGGACAATTTTCAGCAAGTTGCAACCATGAAATAGTTTTAAACAGTTTTCCATGAACAAGGTCTAAATCATGTTTGATGAACTCTGTAAGCAAAACTTTTTTGCACTATTGTTTAAACTAGATGATAGGAACACTGTGGACAATTTTCAGCGAGTTGCAACCATAAAATACAGTTATAAACAGTTTTCCATTAACAAGTCTAAATTATGTTTGATGCTCTCTGTAAGTAAAATGTTTGCTGTAATGTTTAAACTAGATGATAGGAACACTGTGGACAATTTTCAGCAAGTTGCAACCATGAAATACAGTTACAAACAGTTTTCCATAAACAAGGTCTAAATCATGTTTGATGCTCTCTGTAAGTAAAATGTTTGCTGTAATGTTTAAACTAGATGATAGGAACACTGTGGACAATTTTCAGCAAGTTGCAACCATGAAATACAGTTACAAACAGTTTTCCATAAACAAGGTCTAAATCATGTTTGATGCTCTCTGTAAGTAAATTTGTTTGCAGTATTGTTTAAACTAGATGATAGGAACACTGTGGACAATTTTCAGCAAGTTGCAACCGTGAAATACAGTTATAAACAGTTTTCCATAAACAAGTCTAAATTATGTTTGATGCTCTCTGTAAGTAAAATGTTTGCAGTAATGTTTAAACTACAAGATAGGAACACTGTGGACAATTTTCAGCAAGTTGCAACCATGAAATACAGTTATAAACAGTTTTCCATGAACAAGGTCTAAATCATGTTTAATGCACTCTGTAAGCAAAACTTTTTTGCAGTACTGTTTAAACTAGATGATAGGAATACCGTGGACAAATTTCAGCAAGTTGCAACCATGAAGTACAGTTATAACCAGTTTCCCATAAACAAGTCTAAATTATGTTTTGATGCTCTCTGTAAGTAAAATGTTTGCAGTATTGTTTAAACTAGATGATAGGAACACTGTGGACAATTTTCAGCAAACTGCAACCATGAAATACAGTTACAAACAGTTTTCCATAAACAAGGTCTAAATCATGTTTGATGCACTCTGTAAGTAAATTTGTTTGCAGTATTGTTTAAACTAGATGATAGGAACACCGTGGACAATTTTCAGCAAGTTGCAACCATGAAATACAATTATAAACCGTTTTCCATGAACAAGGTCTAAATCATGTTTGATGAACTCTGTAAGCAAAATGTTTTTGCACTACTGTTTAAACTAGATGATAGGAACACTGTGGACAATTTTCAGCGAGTTGCAACCATAAAATACAGTTATAAACAGTTTTCCATTAACAAGTCTAAATTATGTTTGATGCTCTCTGTAAGTAAAATGTTTGCTGTAATGTTTAAACTAGATGATAGGAACACTGTGGACAATTTTCAGCAAGTTGCAACCATGAAATACAGTTACAAACAGTTTTCCATAAACAAGGTCTAAATCATGTTTGATGCTCTCTGTAAGTAAAATGTTTGCTGTAATGTTTAAACTAGATGATAGGAACACTGTGGACAATTTTCAGCAAGTTGCAACCATGAAATACAGTTACAAACAGTTTTCCATAAACAAGGTCTAAATCATGTTTGATGCTCTCTGTAAGTAAATTTGTTTGCAGTATTGTTTAAACTAGATGATAGGAACACTGTGGACAATTTTCAGCAAGTTGCAACCGTGAAATACAGTTATAAACAGTTTTCCATAAACAAGTCTAAATTATGTTTGATGCTCTCTGTAAGTAAAATGTTTGCAGTAATGTTTAAACTACAAGATAGGAACACTGTGGACAATTTTCAGCAAGTTGCAACCATGAAATACAGTTATAAACAGTTTTCCATGAACAAGGTCTAAATCATGTTTAATGCACTCTGTAAGCAAAACTTTTTTGCAGTACTGTTTAAACTAGATGATAGGAACACCGTGGACAATTTTCGGCAAGTTGCAACCATGAAGTACAGTTATAACCAGTTTCCCATAAACAAGTCTAAATTATGTTTGATGCTCTCTGTAAGTAAAATGTTTGCAGTATTGTTTAAACTAGATGATAGGAACACTGTGGACAATTTTCAGCAAACTGCAACCATGAAATACAGTTACAAACAGTTTTCCATAAACAAGGTCTAAATCATGTTTGATGCACTCTGTAAGTAAATTTGTTTGCAGTATTGTTTAAACTAGATGATAGGAACACCGTGGACAATTTTCGGCAAGTTGCAACCATGAAATACAATTATAAACCGTTTTCCATGAACAAGGTCTAAATCATGTTTGATGAACTCTGTAAGCAAAATGTTTTTGCACTACTGTTTAAACTAGATGATAGGAACACTGTGGACAATTTTCAGCAAGTTGCAACCATGAAATACAGTTATAAACAGTTTTCCATGAACAAGGTCTAAATCATGTTTAATGCACTCTGTAGGCAAAACTTTTTTGCAGTACTGTTTAAACTAGATGATAGGAATACCGTGGACAAATTTCTGCAAGTTGCAACCATGAAGTACAGTTATAACCAGTTTCCCATAAACAAGTCTAAATTATGTTTGATGCTCTCTGTAAGTAAAATGTTTGCAGTATTGTTTAAACTAGATGATAGGAACACTGTGGACAATTTTCAGCAAGTTGCAACCATGAAATACAGTTATAAACAGTTTTCCATGAACAAGGTCTAAATCATGTTTAATGCACTCTGTAAGCAAAACTTTTTTGCAGTACTGTTTAAACTAGATGATAGGAATACCGTGGACAAATTTCAGCAAGTTGCAACCATGAAGTACAGTTATAACCAGTTTCCCATAAACAAGTCTAAATTATGTTTGATGCTCTCTGTAAGTAAAATGTTTGCAGTATTGTTTAAACTAGATGATAGGAACACTGTGGACAATTTTCAGCAAACTGCAACCATGAAATACAGTTACAAACAGTTTTCCATAAACAAGGTCTAAATCATGTTTGATGCACTCTGTAAGTAAATTTGTTTGCAGTATTGTTTAAACTAGATGATAGGAACACCGTGGACAATTTTCAGCAAGTTGCAACCATGAAATACAGTTATAAACCGTTTTCCATGAACAAGGTCTAAATCATGTTTGATGAACTCTGTAAGCAAACATTTTTTGCACTACTGTTTAAACTAGATGATAGGAACACTGTGGACAATTTTCAGCAAGTTGCAACCATGAAATACAGTTATAAACAGTTTTCCATGAACAAGGTCTAAATCATGTTTAATGCACTCTGAAGCAAACCTTTTTTGCAGTACTGTTTAAACTAGATGATAGGAATACCGTGGACAAATTTCAGCAAGTTGCAACCATGAAGTACAGTTATAACCAGTTTCCCATAAACAAGTCTAAATTATGTTTGATGCTCTCTGTAAGTAAAATGTTTGCAGTATTGTTTAAACTAGATGATAGGAACACTGTGGACAATTTTCAGCAAGCTGCAACCATGAAATACAGTTACAAACAGTTTTCCATAAACAAGGTCTAAATCATATTTGATGCTCTCTGTAAGTAAAATGTTTGCTGTAATGTTTAAACTAGATGATAGGAACACTGTGGACAATTCTCAGCAAGTTGCAACCATGAAATACAGTTATAAACCGTTTTCATAAACAGGGTCTAAATCATGTTTGATGCTCTCTGTAAGTAAAATGTTAGCATTAATGTTTAAACTACAAGATAGGAACACTGTGGACAATTTTCAGCAAGTTGCAACCATGAAATACAGTTATAAACAGTTTTCCATAAACAAGTCTAAATTATATTTGATGCTCTCTGTAAGTAAAATGTTTGCTGTAATGTTTAAACTAGATGATAGGAACACTGTGGACAATTCTCAGCAAGTTGCAACCATGAAATACAGTTATAAACCGTTTTCATAAACAAGGTCTAAATCATGTTTGATGAACTCTGTACGTAACATTTTTTGCAGAACTGTTTAACCTAGATGATAGGAACACTGTGGACAATTTTCAGCAAGTTGCAACCATGAAATACAGTTACAAACAGTTTTCCATGAACAAGTCTAAATTATGTTTGATGCTCTCTGTAATTAAAATGTTTGCTGTAATGTTTAAACTAGATGATAGGAACACTGTGGACAATTTTCAGCAAGTTGCAACCATGAAATACAGTTACAAACAGTTTTCCATAAACAAGGTCTAAATCATGTTTGATGAACTCTGTAAGTATTTTTTTTGCAGTATTGTTTAAACTAGATGATATGAACATTGTGGACAATTTTCAGCAAGTTGCAACAATGAAATACAGTTTTAAACAGTTTTCCATAAACAAGGTCTAAATCATGTTTGATGCTCTCTGTAAGTAAAATATTTGGAGTAATGTTTAAACTAGATGATAGGAACACTGTGGACAATTTTCAGCAAGTTGCAACCATGAAATACAGTTACAAACAGGTTTCCATAAACAAGGTCTAAATCATGTTCGATGCACTCTGTAAGTATTTTATTTGCAGTATTGTTTAAACTAGATGATATGAACTTTGTGGACAATTTTCAGCAAGTTGCAACCATGAAATACTGTTTTAAACAGTTTTCCATAAACAAGGTCTAAATCATGTTGAATGCACTCTGTAAGCAAAACTTTTTTGCAGTACTGTTTAAACTAGATGATAGGAATACCGTGGACAAATTTCAGCAAGTTGCAACCATGAAGTACAGTTATAACCAGTTTCCCATAAACAAGTCTAAATTATGTTTGATGCTCTCTGTAAGTAAAATGTTTGCTGTAATGTTTAAACTAGATGATAGGAACACCGTGGACAATTTTCAGCAAGTTGCAACCATGAAATACAGTTATAAACAGTTTTCCATGAACAAGGTCTAAATCATGTTTAATGCACTCTGTAAGCAAAACTTTTTTGCAGTACTGTTTAAACTAGATGATAGGAATACCGTGGACAAATTTCAGCAAGTTGCAACCATGAAGTACAGTTATAACCAGTTTCCCATAAACAAGTCTAAATTATGTTTGATGCTCTCTGTAAGTAAAATGTTTGCAGTATTGTTTAAACTAGATGATAGGAACACTGTGGACAATTTTCAGCAAACTGCAACCATGAAATACAGTTACAAACAGTTTTCCATAAACAAGGTCTAAATCATGTTTGATGCACTCTGTAAGTAAATTTGTTTGCAGTATTGTTTAAACTAGATGATAGGAACACCGTGGACAATTTTCAGCAAGTTGCAACCATGAAATACAGTTATAAACCGTTTTCCATGAACAAGGTCTAAATCATGTTTGATGAACTCTGTAAGCAAAATTTTTTTGCACTACTGTTTAAACTAGATGATAGGAACACTGTGGACAATTTTCAGCAAGTTGCAACCATGAAATACAGTTATAAACAGTTTTCCATGAACAAGGTCTAAATCATGTTTAATGCACTCTGAAGCAAACCTTTTTTGCAGTACTGTTTAAACTAGATGATAGGAATACCGTGGACAAATTTCAGCAAGTTGCAACCATGAAGTACAGTTATAACCAGTTTCCCATAAACAAGTCTAAATTATGTTTGATGCTCTCTGTAAGTAAAATGTTTGCAGTATTGTTTAAACTAGATGATAGGAACACTGTGGACAATTTTCAGCAAGCTGCAACCATGAAATACAGTTACAAACAGTTTTCCATAAACAAGGTCTAAATCATGTTTGATGCACTCTGTAAGTAAATTTGTTTGCAGTATTGTTTAAACTAGATGATAGGAACACCGTGGACAATTTTCAGCAAGTTGCAACCATGAAATACAGTTATAAACAGTTTTCCATAAACAAGTCTAAATTATGTTTGATGCTCTCTGTAAGTAAAATATTTGGAGTAATGTTTAAACTAGATGATAGGAACACTGTGGACAATTTTCAGCAAGTTGCAACCATGAAATACAGTTACAAACAGGTTTCCATAAACAAGATCTAAATCATGTTCGATGCACTCTGTAAGTATTTTATTTGCAGTATTGTTTAAACTAGATGATATGAACTTTGTGGACAATTTTCAGCAAGTTGCAACCATGAAATACTGTTTTAAACAGTTTTCCATAAACAAGGTCTAAATCATGTTGAATGCACTCTGTAAGCAAAACTTTTTTGCAGTACTGTTTAAACTAGATGATAGGAATACCGTGGACAAATTTCAGCAAGTTGCAACCATGAAGTACAGTTATAACCAGTTTCCCATAAACAAGTCTAAATTATGTTTGATGCTCTCTGTAAGTAAAATGTTTGCAGTATTGTTTAAACTAGATGATAGGAACACTGTGGACAATTTTCAGCAAGTTGCAACCATGAAATACAGTTATAAACAGTTTTCCATGAACAAGGTCTAAATCATGTTTAATGCACTCTGTAAGCAAAACTTTTTTGCAGTACTGTTTAAACTAGATGATAGGAATACCGTGGACAAATTTCAGCAAGTTGCAACCATGAAGTACAGTTATAACCAGTTTCCCATAAACAAGTCTAAATTATGTTTGATGCTCTCTGTAAGTAAAATGTTTGCAGTATTGTTTAAACTAGATGATAGGAACACTGTGGACAATTTTCAGCAAACTGCAACCATGAAATACAGTTACAAACAGTTTTCCATAAACAAGGTCTAAATCATGTTTGATGCACTCTGTAAGTAAATTTGTTTGCAGTATTGTTTAAACTAGATGATAGGAACACCGTGGACAATTTTCAGCAAGTTGCAACCATGAAATACAGTTATAAACCGTTTTCCATGAACAAGGTCTAAATCATGTTTGATGAACTCTGTAAGCAAAATTTTTTTGCACTACTGTTTAAACTAGATGATAGGAACACTGTGGACAATTTTCAGCAAGTTGCAACCATGAAATACAGTTATAAACAGTTTTCCATGAACAAGGTCTAAATCATGTTTAATGCACTCTGAAGCAAACCTTTTTTGCAGTACTGTTTAAACTAGATGATAGGAATACCGTGGACAAATTTCAGCAAGTTGCAACCATGAAGTACAGTTATAACCAGTTTCCCATAAACAAGTCTAAATTATGTTTGATGCTCTCTGTAAGTAAAATGTTTGCAGTATTGTTTAAACTAGATGATAGGAACACTGTGGACAATTTTCAGCAAGCTGCAACCATGAAATACAGTTACAAACAGTTTTCCATAAACAAGGTCTAAATCATGTTTGATGCACTCTGTAAGTAAATTTGTTTGCAGTATTGTTTAAACTAGATGATAGGAACACCGTGGACAATTTTCAGCAAGTTGCAACCATGAAATACAGTTATAAACAGTTTTCCATAAACAAGTCTAAATTATGTTTGATGCTCTCTGTAAGTAAAATATTTGGAGTAATGTTTAAACTAGATGATAGGAACACTGTGGACAATTTTCAGCAAGTTGCAACCATGAAATACAGTTACAAACAGGTTTCCATAAACAAGATCTAAATCATGTTCGATGCACTCTGTAAGTATTTTATTTGCAGTATTGTTTAAACTAGATGATATGAACTTTGTGGACAATTTTCAGCAAGTTGCAACCATGAAATACTGTTTTAAACAGTTTTCCATAAACAAGGTCTAAATCATGTTGAATGCACTCTGTAAGCAAAACTTTTTTGCAGTACTGTTTAAACTAGATGATAGGAATACCGTGGACAAATTTCAGCAAGTTGCAACCATGAAGTACAGTTATAACCAGTTTCCCATAAACAAGTCTAAATTATGTTTGATGCTCTCTGTAAGTAAAATGTTTGCAGTATTGTTTAAACTAGATGATAGGAACACTGTGGAATATTTTCAGCAAGTTGCAACCATGAAATTGACAGTTCCAAACACTTTTCCTTAAACAAGCTCTAAATCGTGTTTAATGCACTCTGTAAGCAAAACTTTTTTGCAGTACTGTTTAAACTAGATGATAGGAATACCGTGGACAAATTTCAGCAAGTTGCAACCATGAAGTTGACAGTTATAACCAGTTTCCCATAAACAAGCTCTAAATTATGTTTGATGCTCTCTGTAAGTAAAATTGTTTGCAGTATTGTTTAAACTAGATGATAGGAACACTGTGGACAATTTTCAGCAAGCTGCAACCATGAAATTGACAGTTACAAACAGTTTTCCATAAACAAGCTCTAAATCATGTTTGATGCACTCTGTAAGTTATTTTTTTTTCAGTACTGTTTAATCAGGATGATAGGAACACTGTGGACAGTTTTCAGCAAGTTGCAACATTGAAATACAGAAATAAACACTTTTCCAAAAACAAGCTCTAAATCATGTTTGATGAACTCTGTAAGTGAAATTTTTTGCAGTACTGCTTAAACTAGAGGATAGGAACCAATTTCAGCGAGTTTCAAGCATGAAATTGAAAAAAAACACTTTTCCTTAAACAAGCTCTAAATCGTGTTTAATGCACTCTGTTAGTGAATTTTTTTGCAGTACTGCTTAAACTAGAGGATAGGAACCAATTTCAGCGAGTTTCAAGCATGAAATTGAAAAAAAACACTTTTCCTTAAACAAGCTCTAAATCGTGTTTAATGCACTCTGTTAGTGAAATTTTTTGCAGTACTGCTTAAACTAGAGGATAGGAACCATTTTCAGCGAGTTTCAAGCATGAAATTGAAAAAAAACACTTTTCCTTAAACAAGCTCTAAATCGTGTTTAATGCACTCTGTTAGTGAATTTTTTTGCAGTACTGCTTAAACTAGAGGATAGGAACCAATTTCAGCGAGTTTCAAGCATGAAATTGAAAAAAAACACTTTTCCTTAAACAAGCTCTAAATCGTGTTTAATGCACTCTGTTAGTGAATTTTTTTGCAGTACTGCTTAAACTAGAGGATAGGAACCAATTTCAGCGAGTTTCAAGCATGAAATTGAAAAAAAACACTTTTCCTTAAACAAGCTCTAAATCGTGTTTAATGCACTCTGTTAGTGAAATTTTTTGCAGTACTGCTTAAACTAGAGGATAGGAACCAATTTCAGCGAGTTTCAAGCATGAAATTGAAAAAAAACACTTTTCCTTAAACAAGCTCTAAATCGTGTTTAATGCACTCTGTTAGTGAAATTTTTTTGCAGTACTGCTTAAACTAGAGGATAGGAACCAATTTCAGCGAGTTTCAAGCATGAAATTGAAAAAAAAAACTTTTCCTTAAACAAGCTCTAAATCGTGTTTGATGCACTCTGTTAGTGAATTTTTTTGCAGTACTGCTTAAACTAGAGGATAGGAACCAATTTCAGCGAGTTTCAAGCATGAAATTGAAAAAAAACACTTTTCCTTAAACAAGCTCTAAATCGTGTTTAATGCACTCTGTTAGTGAAATTTTTTGCAGTACTGCTTAAACTAGAGGATAGGAACCAATTTCAGCGAGTTTCAAGCATGAAATTGAAAAAAAACACTTTTCCTTAAACAAGCTCTAAATCGTGTTTAATGCACTCTGTTAGTGAATTTTTTTGCAGTACTGCTTAAACTAGAGGATAGGAACCAATTTCAGCGAGTTTCAAGCATGAAATTGAAAAAAAACACTTTTCCTTAAACAAGCTCTAAATCGTGTTTAATGCACTCTGTTAGTGAAATTTTTTGCAGTACTGCTTAAACTAGAGGATAGGAACCAATTTCAGCGAGTTTCAAGCATGAAATTGAAAAAAAAACACTTTTCCTTAAACAAGCTCTAAATCGTGTTTAATGCACTCTGTTAGTGAATTTTTTTGCAGTACTGCTTAAACTAGAGGATAGGAACCAATTTCAGCGAGTTTCAAGCATGAAATTGAAAAAAAACACTTTTCCTTAAACAAGCTCTAAATCGTGTTTAATGCACTCTGTTAGTGAATTTTTTTGCAGTACTGCTTAAACTAGAGGATAGGAACCAATTTCAGCGAGTTTCAAGCATGAAATTGAAAAAAAACACTTTTCCTTAAACAAGCTCTAAATCGTGTTTAATGCACTCTGTTAGTGAATTTTTTTGCAGTACTGCTTAAACTAGAGGATAGGAACCAATTTCAGCGAGTTTCAAGCATGAAATTGAAAAAAAACACTTTTCCTTAAACAAGCTCTAAATCGTGTTTAATGCACTCTGTTAGTGAATTTTTTTGCAGTACTGCTTAAACTAGAGGATAGGAACCAATTTCAGCGAGTTTCAAGCATGAAATTGAAAAAAAACACTTTTCCTTAAACAAGCTCTAAATCGTGTTTAATGCACTCTGTTAGTGAATTTTTTTGCAGTACTGCTTAAACTAGAGGATAGGAACCAATTTCAGCGAGTTTCAAGCATGAAATTGAAAAAAAACACTTTTCCTTAAACAAGCTCTAAATCGTGTTTAATGCACTCTGTTAGTGAATTTTTTTGCAGTACTGCTTAAACTAGAGGATAGGAACCAATTTCAGCGAGTTTCAAGCATGAAATTGAAAAAAAACACTTTTCCTTAAACAAGCTCTAAATCGTGTTTAATGCACTCTGTTAGTGAATTTTTTTGCAGTACTGCTTAAACTAGAGGATAGGAACCAATTTCAGCGAGTTTCAAGCATGAAATTGAAAAAAAACACTTTTCCTTAAACAAGCTCTAAATCGTGTTTAATGCACTCTGTTAGTGAATTTTTTTGCAGTACTGCTTAAACTAGAGGATAGGAACCAATTTCAGCGAGTTTCAAGCATGAAATTGAAAAAAAACACTTTTCCTTAAACAAGCTCTAAATCGTGTTTAATGCACTCTGTTAGTGAATTTTTTTGCAGTACTGCTTAAACTAGAGGATAGGAACCAATTTCAGCGAGTTTCAAGCATGAAATTGAAAAAAAACACTTTTCCTTAAACAAGCTCTAAATCGTGTTTAATGCACTCTGTTAGTGAATTTTTTTGCAGTACTGCTTAAACTAGAGGATAGGAACCAATTTCAGCGAGTTTCAAGCATGAAATTGAAAAAAAACACTTTTCCTTAAACAAGCTCTAAATCGTGTTTAATGCACTCTGTTAGTGAATTTTTTTGCAGTACTGCTTAAACTAGAGGATAGGAACCAATTTCAGCGAGTTTCAAGCATGAAATTGAAAAAAAACACTTTTCCTTAAACAAGCTCTAAATCGTGTTTAATGCACTCTGTTAGTGAATTTTTTTGCAGTACTGCTTAAACTAGAGGATAGGAACCAATTTCAGCGAGTTTCAAGCATGAAATTGAAAAAAAACACTTTTCCTTAAACAAGCTCTAAATCGTGTTTAATGCACTCTGTTAGTGAATTTTTTTGCAGTACTGCTTAAACTAGAGGATAGGAACCAATTTCAGCGAGTTTCAAGCATGAAATTGAAAAAAAACACTTTTCCTTAAACAAGCTCTAAATCGTGTTTAATGCACTCTGTTAGTGAATTTTTTTGCAGTACTGCTTAAACTAGAGGATAGGAACCAATTTCAGCGAGTTTCAAGCATGAAATTGAAAAAAAACACTTTTCCTTAAACAAGCTCTAAATCGTGTTTAATGCACTCTGTTAGTGAATTTTTTTGCAGTACTGCTTAAACTAGAGGATAGGAACCAATTTCAGCGAGTTTCAAGCATGAAATTGAAAAAAAACACTTTTCCTTAAACAAGCTCTAAATCGTGTTTAATGCACTCTGTTAGTGAATTTTTTTGCAGTACTGCTTAAACTAGAGGATAGGAACCAATTTCAGCGAGTTTCAAGCATGAAATTGAAAAAAAACACTTTTCCTTAAACAAGCTCTAAATCGTGTTTAATGCACTCTGTTAGTGAATTTTTTTGCAGTACTGCTTAAACTAGAGGATAGGAACCAATTTCAGCGAGTTTCAAGCATGAAATTGAAAAAAAACACTTTTCCTTAAACAAGCTCTAAATCGTGTTTAATGCACTCTGTTAGTGAATTTTTTTGCAGTACTGCTTAAACTAGAGGATAGGAACCAATTTCAGCGAGTTTCAAGCATGAAATTGAAAAAAAACACTTTTCCTTAAACAAGCTCTAAATCGTGTTTAATGCACTCTGTTAGTGAAATTTTTTGCAGTACTGCTTAAACTAGAGGATAGGAACCAATTTCAGCGAGTTTCAAGCATGAAATTGAAAAAAAACACTTTTCCTTAAACAAGCTCTAAATCGTGTTTAATGCACTCTGTTAGTGAATTTTTTTGCAGTACTGCTTAAACTAGAGGATAGGAACCAATTTCAGCGAGTTTCAAGCATGAAATTGAAAAAAAACACTTTTCCTTAAACAAGCTCTAAATCGTGTTTAATGCACTCTGTTAGTGAATTTTTTTGCAGTACTGCTTAAACTAGAGGATAGGAACCAATTTCAGCGAGTTTCAAGCATGAAATTGAAAAAAAACACTTTTCCTTAAACAAGCTCTAAATCGTGTTTAATGCACTCTGTTAGTGAATTTTTTTGCAGTACTGCTTAAACTAGAGGATAGGAACCAATTTCAGCGAGTTTCAAGCATGAAATTGAAAAAAAACACTTTTCCTTAAACAAGCTCTAAATCGTGTTTAATGCACTCTGTTAGTGAATTTTTTTGCAGTACTGCTTAAACTAGAGGATAGGAACCAATTTCAGCGAGTTTCAAGCATGAAATTGAAAAAAAACACTTTTCCTTAAACAAGCTCTAAATCGTGTTTAATGCACTCTGTTAGTGAATTTTTTTGCAGTACTGCTTAAACTAGAGGATAGGAACCAATTTCAGCGAGTTTCAAGCATGAAATTGAAAAAAAACACTTTTCCTTAAACAAGCTCTAAATCGTGTTTAATGCACTCTGTTAGTGAATTTTTTTGCAGTACTGCTTAAACTAGAGGATAGGAACCAATTTCAGCGAGTTTCAAGCATGAAATTGAAAAAAAACACTTTTCCTTAAACAAGCTCTAAATCGTGTTTAATGCACTCTGTTAGTGAATTTTTTTGCAGTACTGCTTAAACTAGAGGATAGGAACCAATTTCAGCGAGTTTCAAGCATGAAATTGAAAAAAAACACTTTTCCTTAAACAAGCTCTAAATCGTGTTTAATGCACTCTGTTAGTGAATTTTTTTGCAGTACTGCTTAAACTAGAGGATAGGAACCAATTTCAGCGAGTTTCAAGCATGAAATTGAAAAAAAACACTTTTCCTTAAACAAGCTCTAAATCGTGTTTAATGCACTCTGTTAGTGAATTTTTTTGCAGTACTGCTTAAACTAGAGGATAGGAACCAATTTCAGCGAGTTTCAAGCATGAAATTGAAAAAAAACACTTTTCCTTAAACAAGCTCTAAATCGTGTTTAATGCACTCTGTTAGTGAATTTTTTTGCAGTACTGCTTAAACTAGAGGATAGGAACCAATTTCAGCGAGTTTCAAGCATGAAATTGAAAAAAAACACTTTTCCTTAAACAAGCTCTAAATCGTGTTTAATGCACTCTGTTAGTGAATTTTTTTGCAGTACTGCTTAAACTAGAGGATAGGAACCAATTTCAGCGAGTTTCAAGCATGAAATTGAAAAAAAACACTTTTCCTTAAACAAGCTCTAAATCGTGTTTAATGCACTCTGTTAGTGAATTTTTTTGCAGTACTGCTTAAACTAGAGGATAGGAACCAATTTCAGCGAGTTTCAAGCATGAAATTGAAAAAAAACACTTTTCCTTAAACAAGCTCTAAATCGTGTTTAATGCACTCTGTTAGTGAATTTTTTTGCAGTACTGCTTAAACTAGAGGATAGGAACCAATTTCAGCGAGTTTCAAGCATGAAATTGAAAAAAAACACTTTTCCTTAAACAAGCTCTAAATCGTGTTTAATGCACTCTGTTAGTGAAATTTTTTGCAGTACTGCTTAAACTAGAGGATAGGAACCAATTTCAGCGAGTTTCAAGCATGAAATTGAAAAAAAAAACTTTTCCTTAAACAAGCTCTAAATCGTGTTTAATGCACTCTGTTAGTGAATTTTTTTTGCAGTACTGCTTAAACTAGAGGATAGGAACCAATTTCAGCGAGTTTCAAGCATGAAATTGAAAAAAAACACTTTTCCTTAAACAAGCTCTAAATCGTGTTTAATGCACTCTGTTAGTGAATTTTTTTGCAGTACTGCTTAAACTAGAGGATAGGAACCAATTTCAGCGAGTTTCAAGCATGAAATTGAAAAAAAACACTTTTCCTTAAACAAGCTCTAAATCGTGTTTAATGCACTCTGTTAGTGAAATTTTTTGCAGTACTGCTTAAACTAGAGGATAGGAACCAATTTCAGCGAGTTTCAAGCATGAAATTGAAAAAAAACACTTTTCCTTAAACAAGCTCTAAATCGTGTTTAATGCACTCTGTTAGTGAATTTTTTTGCAGTACTGCTTAAACTAGAGGATAGGAACCAATTTCAGCGAGTTTCAAGCATGAAATTGAAAAAAAACACTTTTCCTTAAACAAGCTCTAAATCGTGTTTAATGCACTCTGTTAGTGAATTTTTTTGCAGTACTGCTTAAACTAGAGGATAGGAACCAATTTCAGCGAGTTTCAAGCATGAAATTGAAAAAAAACACTTTTCCTTAAACAAGCTCTAAATCGTGTTTAATGCACTCTGTTAGTGAATTTTTTTGCAGTACTGCTTAAACTAGAGGATAGGAACCAATTTCAGCGAGTTTCAAGCATGAAATTGAAAAAAAACACTTTTCCTTAAACAAGCTCTAAATCGTGTTTAATGCACTCTGTTAGTGAATTTTTTTGCAGTACTGCTTAAACTAGAGGATAGGAACCAATTTCAGCGAGTTTCAAGCATGAAATTGAAAAAAAACACTTTTCCTTAAACAAGCTCTAAATCGTGTTTAATGCACTCTGTTAGTGAAATTTTTTGCAGTACTGCTTAAACTAGAGGATAGGAACCAATTTCAGCGAGTTTCAAGCATGAAATTGAAAAAAAACACTTTTCCTTAAACAAGCTCTAAATCGTGTTTAATGCACTCTGTTAGTGATTTTTTTTGCAGTACTGCTTAAACTAGAGGATAGGAACCAATTTCAGCGAGTTTCAAGCATGAAATTGAAAAAAAACACTTTTCCTTAAACAAGCTCTAAATCGTGTTTAATGCACTCTGTTAGTGAATTTTTTTGCAGTACTGCTTAAACTAGAGGATAGGAACCAATTTCAGCGAGTTTCAAGCATGAAATTGAAAAAAAACACTTTTCCTTAAACAAGCTCTAAATCGTGTTTAATGCACTCTGTTAGTGAAATTTTTTGCAGTACTGCTTAAACTAGAGGATAGGAACCAATTTCAGCGAGTTTCAAGCATGAAATTGAAAAAAAACACTTTTCCTTAAACAAGCTCTAAATCGTGTTTAATGCACTCTGTTAGTGAATTTTTTTGCAGTACTGCTTAAACTAGAGGATAGGAACCAATTTCAGCGAGTTTCAAGCATGAAATTGAAAAAAAACACTTTTCCTTAAACAAGCTCTAAATCGTGTTTAATGCACTCTGTTAGTGATTTTTTTTGCAGTACTGCTTAAACTAGAGGATAGGAACCAATTTCAGCGAGTTTCAAGCATGAAATTGAAAAAAAACACTTTTCCTTAAACAAGCTCTAAATCGTGTTTAATGCACTCTGTTAGTGAAATTTTTTGCAGTACTGCTTAAACTAGAGGATAGGAACCAATTTCAGCGAGTTTCAAGCATGAAATTGAAAAAAAACACTTTTCCTTAAACAAGCTCTAAATCGTGTTTAATGCACTCTGTTAGTGAATTTTTTTGCAGTACTGCTTAAACTAGAGGATAGGAACCAATTTCAGCGAGTTTCAAGCATGAAATTGAAAAAAAACACTTTTCCTTAAACAAGCTCTAAATCGTGTTTAATGCACTCTGTTAGTGAATTTTTTTGCAGTACTGCTTAAACTAGAGGATAGGAACCAATTTCAGCGAGTTTCAAGCATGAAATTGAAAAAAAACACTTTTCCTTAAACAAGCTCTAAATCGTGTTTAATGCACTCTGTTAGTGAATTTTTTTGCAGTACTGCTTAAACTAGAGGATAGGAACCAATTTCAGCGAGTTTCAAGCATGAAATTGAAAAAAAACACTTTTCCTTAAACAAGCTCTAAATCGTGTTTAATGCACTCTGTTAGTGATTTTTTTTGCAGTACTGCTTAAACTAGAGGATAGGAACCAATTTCAGCGAGTTTCAAGCATGAAATTGAAAAAAAACACTTTTCCTTAAACAAGCTCTAAATCGTGTTTAATGCACTCTGTTAGTGAAATTTTTTGCAGTACTGCTTAAACTAGATGATAGGAACCAATTTCAGCGAGTTTCAAGCATGAAATTGAAAAAAAACACTTTTCCTTAAACAAGCTCTAAATCGTGTTTAATGCACTCTGTTAGTGAATTTTTTTGCAGTACTGCTTAAACTAGAGGATAGGAACCAATTTCAGCGAGTTTCAAGCATGAAATTGAAAAAAAACACTTTTCCTTAAACAAGCTCTAAATCGTGTTTAATGCACTCTGTTAGTGAATTTTTTTGCAGTACTGCTTAAACTAGAGGATAGGAACCAATTTCAGCGAGTTTCAAGCATGAAATTGAAAAAAAACACTTTTCCTTAAACAAGCTCTAAATCGTGTTTAATGCACTCTGTTAGTGAATTTTTTTGCAGTACTGCTTAAACTAGAGGATAGGAACCAATTTCAGCGAGTTTCAAGCATGAAATTGAAAAAAAACACTTTTCCTTAAACAAGCTCTAAATCGTGTTTAATGCACTCTGTTAGTGAAATTTTTTGCAGTACTGCTTAAACTAGAGGATAGGAACCAATTTCAGCGAGTTTCAAGCATGAAATTGAAAAAAAACACTTTTCCTTAAACAAGCTCTAAATCGTGTTTAATGCACTCTGTTAGTGAATTTTTTTGCAGTACTGCTTAAACTAGAGGATAGGAACCAATTTCAGCGAGTTTCAAGCATGAAATTGAAAAAAAACACTTTTCCTTAAACAAGCTCTAAATCGTGTTTAATGCACTCTGTTAGTGAAATTTTTTGCAGTACTGCTTATCCTCTTGGGAATACCCCCCCCCCTCCCTTCAATTTCCGCCTGAAGACATACCCAAATCTAACTGTCTCTAGCTCAGGCCCAGGAGCAAGGATATGCATATTCTTGGTACCATTTGAAAGCAAACACTCTGAATTTTGTGTAAATGTGAATTGAATGTAGGAGAACATAACACAATAGATCTGGTTTAGATAATACAATGAAAAAAACATACGTTTTTTCATTTTAATTGTTGTATCATCATAATAAAAATGAACAAGATAAAACAAACATCTAGATATGAATGTGGGAACAATTTCAGTGCAAAACATAAGAAGGCAACAGTGCTTGTGCAAAGTTTCAGAATGATAACTTCCAAAATGAGTGTGCTACATGACATTTATCATGAGGTCACCCAGGTGTCCCACACAAGTAGCCAAAATGTACCCAAGTGGCCAAATTGGTGAAGGTATACATTCTGAAACAAATAACTATATACAAAATACCTAAATGGTATTCTAACACCCCCCCAAATAAAATCTATGAAAAAAAAGAAAAAAAAATTTGGAATTTTTTTTATAAAAAAAATATTGGAATTTCTCTTATAAAAATGTTTTCCAAAAAATGAATAAAATATACATTTACAAAATAACATGGTTGACTATTTCCACTTTCAATACTTGGAAGACCCTCAGTCCTCTATCAAATCAAATGTATTTACATAGCCCTTCCTACATCAGCTAATATCTCAATGTGCAATACAGAAATCCAGCCTAAAACCCCAAACAGCAAGCAATGCAGGTGTAGAAGCACGGTGGCTAGGAAAAACTCCCTAGAAAGGCAAAACCTAGGAAGAAACCTAGAGAGGAACCAGGCTATGAGGGGTGGCCAGTCCTCTTCTGGCTGTGCCGGGTAGATATCACAGTGGTTGTAGAGGGTGCAACAGGACAGCACCTCAAGAGTAAAAATGAACAGTTTAGGTAGGGTTCCATAGCTGCAGGCAGAACAGTTGAAACTGGAACAGCAGCAAGGTCGGGTGGACTGGGGACAGCAAGGAGTCATCATGCCAAGGGGTCCTGACGCATGGTCCTGGGGCTCAGGTCCTCAGAGAAAGAAGGAGAGAAAGAGAGAGCATACTTAAATTCACACAGGATAAGACAGGAACAGTACTCCAGATATAACATAACCCCACCCACTTTGCCAAAGCTCTACACAATATTCTGCTGCTGATGCCAGATGCCATAGCAGTCTCTCTCTGATGTAAAGCAAAGGGTCACCGAGCATGTGGTGCATGTGATGGGCGACTTCATCTTGCAAACAACACAGCAACGCCTCCATGCTGTGCCCTTTTGGCCCTTAGGCACATTCATGTCTGCACAAATATATCTGGGCAGATGAACACTTGTGGCAGGAGCAGAAGGAACAGGGCTTGGTGCAGTGGTGCTGTAGCCAGCAAGCTCCTTGATGAGCTGCTCTCTGAAGGCTTTCTGTGTGAGGAAGGGCTTTCCACAGCTCTTAGCCATTTCCTTATGTAGGATGAATGCATTCACCACAGCAATGTCGACAAAATGATAGAAGAAAGTCTTGTACCATCGCATTGTTTTATGCAGAACATTATAATAGCCTATTAGCGCATCTGATAGGTCCACACCTCCCATGCTCTTGTTGTAGTCCTTCACTGCAGTTGGAATGGGGACATTTTTGGTGGTCCAATGCCCAGTACCATCCTTGATACGCCGGGCAACATGATCCCCATTGAAGGACTTGTGTATAGTTGAACACATCACGACTTCCCTGGTGTCCATCCACTTTACAAAAAGCAGACCATCTTCGCGTATCCATCGCATGGTCCCCCGCTCAGCCCGCTTCGGCATGTCGTTCACCTTGGTCTTCGGAAAGCCCACCCGGTTGGTGCGAATGGTGCCACAAGCCCACACTTCCCGCTTCCTCAGGTCTGTGAACAGGGTAGGGCTTGTGTAGAAGTTATCCACAAACAGTTTGTAGCCCTTCCCTAGCAGTTGGAAATCCAATAACTCCATCACAGAGTCATAGCTAAGTCCCTTACCACTTGCACAAGTGTTCTTCCCCTCATAGACAAAGAAATTGCATGTGTAGGCACACACAGAATCAGCCAAAACAAACAGCTTGTAACCCCACTTGGTTGGCTTGTTACGCATGTATTGTTTGAGGCCAATTCTGGCCTTTGAGGCTACCATCCTCTCGTCGATGGACAGGTTCTGGGCTGGCTGAAAGTAGGTCTTGCAGGCCTCAACAATGCTGGAGTAGAGAGGTTTGATTTTGCACAGTCTATCAAACGTTGCTGTGCCTTTCTTCTTGTCATTCTCTTCATCAACCTTTGGGTCACTGATGTGAAGAGCCTGTGAAACAACCAGAAACCTTTTGCAGGACATAACAGCCATGGGGAAAGGCAGTTGGTAGAGTGATGACGTCTTCCAGTAGTCAGTCAGGCTTTTCAGCTTCACCAGCCCCATGTAGATGACCAGTGAAAGGTAGCAGTAAAAGTCTGACATGGATACGGGCTTCCATGCTACCTTTTTGCCTGCCTGCTTCTTCTTCCCAAACTTATTCGTGTTAGACACGAGTGAACCTACAACAGAATGGGTGAAAAACAACTGGAAAAGCTCAAGTGGGCTGTATGTTGTGCTCGCGTTCACCTGAGGTCCAGGCTCCCTTTTCGGTCGGAAAGTTGGCTGGGGTGGCTCCACATCATCTTCCAGGACAGTGTGCCAACGCCCTTCTGTCCCTTCTCTAGCAGGTGGCACACTTCCCCTCTTCCGCCTCTTTGTCGGTGCCCTCACACCGGTAGATGGCCCTGAGACAGCAGGGGTCCGGCTGGAAGAACAAGTTGGCGCTGGGGGCTCTGCTGGGGGCTCTGCTGGGGGCTCCCAGTCGGAATCAGTGCCACTGTGAATCAATTAGAATAGTTTCACATATGAGCCCTGTATCAACAGGTATAATAAACATATGCATTTTTATTTATATATATATAGAGAGAGAGAGAACAGGGAATAAAAGACACACTGGTCTCAAAACATATGTGGCAATGCTACCATAATACTATCAAAGTACAGTACACATGCTGGCTAGCTGTTTGTGTTGGCTGCTACATTCTACAGAAAGACATTTTTATTTAGAGAGAGAACAGGGAATAAAAGACACACTGGTCTCAAAACATATGTGGCAATGCTACCATAATACTATCAAAGTACAGTACACATGCTGGCTAGCTGTTTGTGTTGGCTGCTACATTCTACAGAAAGACATTTTTATTTAGAGAGAGAACAGGGAATAAAAGACACACTGGTCTCAAAACATATGTGGCAATGCTACCATAATACTATCAAAGTACAGTACACATGCTGGCTAGCTGTTTGTGTTGGCTGCTACATTCTACAGAAATACATTTTTATTTAGAGAGAGAGCAGGGAATAAAAGACATATGTTTTGAGACCAGTGTGTCTTTTATTCCCTGTTCTCTCTCTAAATAAAAATGTCTTTCTGTAGAATGTAGCAGCCAACACAAACAGCTAGCCAGCATGTGTACTGTACTTTGATAGTATTATGGTAGCATTGCCACATATGTTTTGAGACCAGTGTGTGGCAATGCTACCATAATACTATCAAAGTACAGTACACATGCTGGCTAGCTGTTTGTGTTGGCTGCTACATTCTACAGAAAGACATTTTTATTTAGAGAGAGAACAGGGAATAAAAGACACACTGGTCTCAAAACATATGTGGCAATGCTACCATAATATTTTCAAAGTACAGTACACATGCTACATGCTTACAAGCGTACCCTCACAATGAATAGGCCACGTGTACGTTACAAATTTCATAACATTTGCATATATTGCAACTAAAACGTAAATACTATCACAAATAACATTTTATATTACAAACAACGGCATTAGCATGACGAGAACTTACCAATCCAAAACGATATCCTCTCCTTCCAAGAAATATGCCTCCGTTTCAGAATCATAAGAGGCAGCTCCCACAGATTCGTCGTCAGATAACATTTCTGTATCCGAATCACGATCAATTTCTTCTAAAATTGCCTCTACATTGCTATATCTGGTCTTGGACTTAGCTTTCCCAGACTTATTCGCCATGATTTTCGATGAAAATATAGTTGAAGATGCACGTTGCCGAAATAACACTGCGCGTAATAGCTTTCAGTCCGTCGTCGTTGAAATGCGATTTCAAAAGACTCCTGTTGCGCACACGTTCTCCAAGTGAGTTCGTCTCCAAACAAATTACCATTTGATAGTGCCTTTTACCTCTGTTCATTGGCTATCTAACCAGCTAGATTTCAAGACGATGAGTGGTCATTGGGTTAAAATACAGTCAATCAAAGAGACAATGGTCATCCGATTGGTGAGCAAATGAGGTCGGAGGTCGTTGTCTTCCAATCGTTTTTTTCGGATCAATACGTCCCGCAAAATGGCCCATCAAGTTTGGTTGTGTTACAAACAAACAGTTGATTTCAATGAAACCTAACTTGACTGGATAACGTCAGGTTTAGTCAGTGTATTTAGGTCGGATGTTTCGCCAAAACTTTTATGACATGAAATTCAACGACATAAGCGTTCACAAAATGTTTCGTTTTAGGCTATAAAAAATGGATTTAACCGAACAAAAGACCATTCAGTGTGTAACAATGAGCCTTGGGATTGCAACCAGAGAAGATTTTCCACAGGTAAACCATTTATTTCAATGCAATCTGTGATAATGTTACGCTTGTGCTGGTTGGAAAAGTATTTATTTATGGAGCGCTGAGCTCAGATAATCACATCCTATTCTTTCGCAGTAAATCATTTTTTAAATCTGACAACGCAGTTAGATTAGCAAGATTCAAGGCTTTTGAAGCATGTGAGACACTTTTATTTTCATGAATGTTTAATATGACTATTTGTGGCGATCACCGTAAGTTGTCTATTTTCAAACCCGGATCCGGGATCCGTACTCGGTAGAAGTTAAACTAGAGGATAGGAACCAATTTCAGCGAGTTTCAAGCATGAAATTGAAAAAAAACACTTTTCCTTAAACAAGCTCTAAATCGTGTTTAATGCACTCTGTTAGTGAATTTTTTTGCAGTACTGCTTAAACTAGAGGATAGGAACCAATTTCAGCGAGTTTCAAGCATGAAATTGAAAAAAAACACTTTTCCTTAAACAAGCTCTAAATCGTGTTTAATGCACTCTGTTAGTGAATTTTTTTGCAGTACTGCTTAAACTAGAGGATAGGAACCAATTTCAGCGAGTTTCAAGCATGAAATTGAAAAAAAACACTTTTCCTTAAACAAGCTCTAAATCGTGTTTAATGCACTCTGTTAGTGAAATTTTTTGCAGTACTGCTTAAACTAAAGGATAGGAACCAATTTCAGCGAGTTTCAAGCATGAAATTGAAAAAAAACCACTTTTCCTTAAACAAGCTCTAAATCGTGTTTAATGCACTCTGTTAGTGAAATTTTTTGCAGTACTGCTTAAACTAAAGGATAGGAACCAATTTCAGCGAGTTTCAAGCATGAAATTGAAAAAAAACACTTTTCCTTAAACAAGCTCTAAATCGTGTTTAATGCACTCTGTTAGTGAATTTTTTTGCAGTACTGCTTAAACTAGAGGATAGGAACCAATTTCAGCGAGTTTCAAGCATGAAATTGAAAAAAAACACTTTTCCTTAAACAAGCTCTAAATCGTGTTTAATGCACTCTGTTAGTGAAATTTTTTGCAGTACTGCTTAAACTAGAGGATAGGAACCAATTTCAGCGAGTTTCAAGCATGAAATTGAAAAAAAACACTTTTCCTTAAACAAGCTCTAAATCGTGTTTAATGCACTCTGTTAGTGAATTTTTTTGCAGTACTGCTTAAACTAGAGGATAGGAACCAATTTCAGCGAGTTTCAAGCATGAAATTGAAAAAAAACACTTTTCCTTAAACAAGCTCTAAATCGTGTTTAATGCACTCTGTTAGTGAATTTTTTTGCAGTACTGCTTAAACTAGAGGATAGGAACCAATTTCAGCGAGTTTCAAGCATGAAATTGAAAAAAAACACTTTTCCTTAAACAAGCTCTAAATCGTGTTTAATGCACTCTGTTAGTGAATTTTTTTGCAGTACTGCTTAAACTAGAGGATAGGAACCAATTTCAGCGAGTTTCAAGCATGAAATTGAAAAAAAACACTTTTCCTTAAACAAGCTCTAAATCGTGTTTAATGCACTCTGTTAGTGAAATTTTTTGCAGTACTGCTTAAACTAGAGGATAGGAACCAATTTCAGCGAGTTTCAAGCATGAAATTGAAAAAAAACACTTTTCCTTAAACAAGCTCTAAATCGTGTTTAATGCACTCTGTTAGTGAAATTTTTTGCAGTACTGCTTAAACTAGAGGATAGGAACCAATTTCAGCGAGTTTCAAGCATGAAATTGAAAAAAAACACTTTTCCTTAAACAAGCTCTAAATCGTGTTTAATGCACTCTGTTAGTGAAATTTTTTGCAGTACTGCTTAAACTAGAGGATAGGAACCAATTTCAGCGAGTTTCAAGCATGAAATTGAAAAAAAACACTTTTCCTTAAACAAGCTCTAAATCGTGTTTAATGCACTCTGTTAGTGAAATTTTTTGCAGTACTGCTTAAACTAGAGGATAGGAACCAATTTCAGCGAGTTTCAAGCATGAAATTGAAAAAAAACACTTTTCCTTAAACAAGCTCTAAATCGTGTTTAATGCACTCTGTTAGTGAAATTTTTTGCAGTACTGCTTAAACTAGAGGATAGGAACCAATTTCAGCGAGTTTCAAGCATGAAATTGAAAAAAAACACTTTTCCTTAAACAAGCTCTAAATCGTGTTTAATGCACTCTGTTAGTGAAATTTTTTGCAGTACTGCTTAAACTAGAGGATAGGAACCAATTTCAGCGAGTTTCAAGCATGAAATTGAAAAAAAACACTTTTCCTTAAACAAGCTCTAAATCGTGTTTAATGCACTCTGTTAGTGAATTTTTTTGCAGTACTGCTTAAACTAGAGGATAGGAACCAATTTCAGCGAGTTTCAAGCATGAAATTGAAAAAAAACACTTTTCCTTAAACAAGCTCTAAATCGTGTTTAATGCACTCTGTTAGTGAAATTTTTTGCAGTACTGCTTAAACTAGAGGATAGGAACCAATTTCAGCGAGTTTCAAGCATGAAATTGAAAAAAAACACTTTTCCTTAAACAAGCTCTAAATCGTGTTTAATGCACTCTGTTAGTGAAATTTTTTGCAGTACTGCTTAAACTAGAGGATAGGAACCAATTTCAGCGAGTTTCAAGCATGAAATTGAAAAAAAACACTTTTCCTTAAACAAGCTCTAAATCGTGTTTAATGCACTCTGTTAGTGAAATTTTTTGCAGTACTGCTTAAACTAGAGGATAGGAACCAATTTCAGCGAGTTTCAAGCATGAAATTGAAAAAAAACACTTTTCCTTAAACAAGCTCTAAATCGTGTTTAATGCACTCTGTTAGTGAAATTTTTTGCAGTACTGCTTAAACTAGAGGATAGGAACCAATTTCAGCGAGTTTCAAGCATGAAATTGAAAAAAAACACTTTTCCTTAAACAAGCTCTAAATCGTGTTTAATGCACTCTGTTAGTGAATTTTTTTGCAGTACTGCTTAAACTAGAGGATAGGAACCAATTTCAGCGAGTTTCAAGCATGAAATTGAAAAAAAACACTTTTCCTTAAACAAGCTCTAAATCGTGTTTAATGCACTCTGTTAGTGAAATTTTTTGCAGTACTGCTTAAACTAGAGGATAGGAACCAATTTCAGCGAGTTTCAAGCATGAAATTGAAAAAAAACACTTTTCCTTAAACAAGCTCTAAATCGTGTTTAATGCACTCTGTTAGTGAATTTTTTTGCAGTACTGCTTAAACTAGAGGATAGGAACCAATTTCAGCGAGTTTCAAGCATGAAATTGAAAAAAAACACTTTTCCTTAAACAAGCTCTAAATCGTGTTTAATGCACTCTGTTAGTGAATTTTTTTGCAGTACTGCTTAAACTAGAGGATAGGAACCAATTTCAGCGAGTTTCAAGCATGAAATTGAAAAAAAACACTTTTCCTTAAACAAGCTCTAAATCGTGTTTAATGCACTCTGTTAGTGAAATTTTTTGCAGTACTGCTTAAACTAGAGGATAGGAACCAATTTCAGCGAGTTTCAAGCATGAAATTGAAAAAAAACACTTTTCCTTAAACAAGCTCTAAATCGTGTTTAATGCACTCTGTTAGTGAAATTTTTTGCAGTACTGCTTAAACTAGAGGATAGGAACCAATTTCAGCGAGTTTCAAGCATGAAATTGAAAAAAAACACTTTTCCTTAAACAAGCTCTAAATCGTGTTTAATGCACTCTGTTAGTGAAATTTTTTGCAGTACTGCTTAAACTAGAGGATAGGAACCAATTTCAGCGAGTTTCAAGCATGAAATTGAAAAAAAACACTTTTCCTTAAACAAGCTCTAAATCGTGTTTAATGCACTCTGTTAGTGAAATTTTTTGCAGTACTGCTTAAACTAGAGGATAGGAACCAATTTCAGCGAGTTTCAAGCATGAAATTGAAAAAAAACACTTTTCCTTAAACAAGCTCTAAATCGTGTTTAATGCACTCTGTTAGTGAATTTTTTTGCAGTACTGCTTAAACTAGAGGATAGGAACCAATTTCAGCGAGTTTCAAGCATGAAATTGAAAAAAAACACTTTTCCTTAAACAAGCTCTAAATCGTGTTTAATGCACTCTGTTAGTGAATTTTTTTGCAGTACTGCTTAAACTAGAGGATAGGAACCAATTTCAGCGAGTTTCAAGCATGAAATTGAAAAAAAACACTTTTCCTTAAACAAGCTCTAAATCGTGTTTAATGCACTCTGTTAGTGAAATTTTTTGCAGTACTGCTTAAACTAGAGGATAGGAACCAATTTCAGCGAGTTTCAAGCATGAAATTGAAAAAAAACACTTTTCCTTAAACAAGCTCTAAATCGTGTTTAATGCACTCTGTTAGTGAAATTTTTTGCAGTACTGCTTAAACTAGAGGATAGGAACCAATTTCAGCGAGTTTCAAGCATGAAATTGAAAAAAAACACTTTTCCTTAAACAAGCTCTAAATCGTGTTTAATGCACTCTGTTAGTGAAATTTTTTGCAGTACTGCTTAAACTAGAGGATAGGAACCAATTTCAGCGAGTTTCAAGCATGAAATTGAAAAAAAACACTTTTCCTTAAACAAGCTCTAAATCGTGTTTAATGCACTCTGTTAGTGAAATTTTTTGCAGTACTGCTTAAACTAGAGGATAGGAACCAATTTCAGCGAGTTTCAAGCATGAAATTGAAAAAAAACACTTTTCCTTAAACAAGCTCTAAATCGTGTTTAATGCACTCTGTTAGTGAAATTTTTTGCAGTACTGCTTAAACTAGAGGATAGGAACCAATTTCAGCGAGTTTCAAGCATGAAATTGAAAAAAAACACTTTTCCTTAAACAAGCTCTAAATCGTGTTTAATGCACTCTGTTAGTGAAATTTTTTGCAGTACTGCTTAAACTAGAGGATAGGAACCAATTTCAGCGAGTTTCAAGCATGAAATTGAAAAAAAACACTTTTCCTTAAACAAGCTCTAAATCGTGTTTAATGCACTCTGTTAGTGAAATTTTTTGCAGTACTGCTTAAACTAGAGGATAGGAACCAATTTCAGCGAGTTTCAAGCATGAAATTGAAAAAAAACACTTTTCCTTAAACAAGCTCTAAATCGTGTTTAATGCACTCTGTTAGTGAAATTTTTTGCAGTACTGCTTAAACTAGAGGATAGGAACCAATTTCAGCGAGTTTCAAGCATGAAATTGAAAAAAAACACTTTTCCTTAAACAAGCTCTAAATCGTGTTTAATGCACTCTGTTAGTGAAATTTTTTGCAGTACTGCTTAAACTAGAGGATAGGAACCAATTTCAGCGAGTTTCAAGCATGAAATTGAAAAAAAAACACTTTTCCTTAAACAAGCTCTAAATCGTGTTTAATGCACTCTGTTAGTGAAATTTTTTGCAGTACTGCTTAAACTAGAGGATAGGAACCAATTTCAGCGAGTTTCAAGCATGAAATTGAAAAAAAACACTTTTCCTTAAACAAGCTCTAAATCGTGTTTAATGCACTCTGTTAGTGAAATTTTTTGCAGTACTGCTTAAACTAGAGGATAGGAACCAATTTCAGCGAGTTTCAAGCATGAAATTGAAAAAAAACACTTTTCCTTAAACAAGCTCTAAATCGTGTTTAATGCACTCTGTTAGTGAAATTTTTTGCAGTACTGCTTAAACTAGAGGATAGGAACCAATTTCAGCGAGTTTCAAGCATGAAATTGAAAAAAAACACTTTTCCTTAAACAAGCTCTAAATCGTGTTTAATGCACTCTGTTAGTGAAATTTTTTGCAGTACTGCTTAAACTAGAGGATAGGAACCAATTTCAGCGAGTTTCAAGCATGAAATTGAAAAAAAACACTTTTCCTTAAACAAGCTCTAAATCGTGTTTAATGCACTCTGTTAGTGAAATTTTTTGCAGTACTGCTTAAACTAGAGGATAGGAACCAATTTCAGCGAGTTTCAAGCATGAAATTGAAAAAAAACACTTTTCCTTAAACAAGCTCTAAATCGTGTTTAATGCACTCTGTTAGTGAATTTTTTTGCAGTACTGCTTAAACTAGAGGATAGGAACCAATTTCAGCGAGTTTCAAGCATGAAATTGAAAAAAAACACTTTTCCTTAAACAAGCTCTAAATCGTGTTTAATGCACTCTGTTAGTGAAATTTTTTGCAGTACTGCTTAAACTAGAGGATAGGAACCAATTTCAGCGAGTTTCAAGCATGAAATTGAAAAAAAACACTTTTCCTTAAACAAGCTCTAAATCGTGTTTAATGCACTCTGTTAGTGAATTTTTTTGCAGTACTGCTTAAACTAGAGGATAGGAACCAATTTCAGCGAGTTTCAAGCATGAAATTGAAAAAAAACACTTTTCCTTAAACAAGCTCTAAATCGTGTTTAATGCACTCTGTTAGTGAAATTTTTTGCAGTACTGCTTAAACTAGAGGATAGGAACCAATTTCAGCGAGTTTCAAGCATGAAATTGAAAAAAAACACTTTTCCTTAAACAAGCTCTAAATCGTGTTTAATGCACTCTGTTAGTGAATTTTTTTGCAGTACTGCTTAAACTAGAGGATAGGAACCAATTTCAGCGAGTTTCAAGCATGAAATTGAAAAAAAACACTTTTCCTTAAACAAGCTCTAAATCGTGTTTAATGCACTCTGTTAGTGAAATTTTTTGCAGTACTGCTTAAACTAGAGGATAGGAACCAATTTCAGCGAGTTTCAAGCATGAAATTGAAAAAAAACACTTTTCCTTAAACAAGCTCTAAATCGTGTTTAATGCACTCTGTTAGTGAAATTTTTTGCAGTACTGCTTAAACTAGAGGATAGGAACCAATTTCAGCGAGTTTCAAGCATGAAATTGAAAAAAAACACTTTTCCTTAAACAAGCTCTAAATCGTGTTTAATGCACTCTGTTAGTGAAATTTTTTGCAGTACTGCTTAAACTAGAGGATAGGAACCAATTTCAGCGAGTTTCAAGCATGAAATTGAAAAAAAACACTTTTCCTTAAACAAGCTCTAAATCGTGTTTAATGCACTCTGTTAGTGAAATTTTTTGCAGTACTGCTTAAACTAGAGGATAGGAACCAATTTCAGCGAGTTTCAAGCATGAAATTGAAAAAAAACACTTTTCCTTAAACAAGCTCTAAATCGTGTTTAATGCACTCTGTTAGTGAATTTTTTTGCAGTACTGCTTAAACTAGAGGATAGGAACCAATTTCAGCGAGTTTCAAGCATGAAATTGAAAAAAAACACTTTTCCTTAAACAAGCTCTAAATCGTGTTTAATGCACTCTGTTAGTGAAATTTTTTGCAGTACTGCTTAAACTAGAGGATAGGAACCAATTTCAGCGAGTTTCAAGCATGAAATTGAAAAAAAACACTTTTCCTTAAACAAGCTCTAAATCGTGTTTAATGCACTCTGTTAGTGAATTTTTTTGCAGTACTGCTTAAACTAGAGGATAGGAACCAATTTCAGCGAGTTTCAAGCATGAAATTGAAAAAAAACACTTTTCCTTAAACAAGCTCTAAATCGTGTTTAATGCACTCTGTTAGTGATTTTTTTGCAGTACTGCTTAAACTAGAGGATAGGAACCAATTTCAGCGAGTTTCAAGCATGAAATTGAAAAAAAACACTTTTCCTTAAACAAGCTCTAAATCGTGTTTAATGCACTCTGTTAGTGAAATTTTTTGCAGTACTGCTTAAACTAGAGGATAGGAACCAATTTCAGCGAGTTTCAAGCATGAAATTGAAAAAAAACACTTTTCCTTAAACAAGCTCTAAATCGTGTTTAATGCACTCTGTTAGTGAAATTTTTTGCAGTACTGCTTAAACTAGAGGATAGGAACCAATTTCAGCGAGTTTCAAGCATGAAATTGAAAAAAAACACTTTTCCTTAAACAAGCTCTAAATCGTGTTTAATGCACTCTGTTAGTGAAATTTTTTGCAGTACTGCTTAAACTAGAGGATAGGAACCAATTTCAGCGAGTTTCAAGCATGAAATTGAAAAAAAACACTTTTCCTTAAACAAGCTCTAAATCGTGTTTAATGCACTCTGTTAGTGAAATTTTTTGCAGTACTGCTTAAACTAGAGGATAGGAACCAATTTCAGCGAGTTTCAAGCATGAAATTGAAAAAAAACACTTTTCCTTAAACAAGCTCTAAATCGTGTTTAATGCACTCTGTTAGTGAATTTTTTTGCAGTACTGCTTAAACTAGAGGATAGGAACCAATTTCAGCGAGTTTCAAGCATGAAATTGAAAAAAAACACTTTTCCTTAAACAAGCTCTAAATCGTGTTTAATGCACTCTGTTAGTGAAATTTTTTGCAGTACTGCTTAAACTAGAGGATAGGAACCAATTTCAGCGAGTTTCAAGCATGAAATTGAAAAAAAACACTTTTCCTTAAACAAGCTCTAAATCGTGTTTAATGCACTCTGTTAGTGAAATTTTTTGCAGTACTGCTTAAACTAGAGGATAGGAACCAATTTCAGCGAGTTTCAAGCATGAAATTGAAAAAAAACACTTTTCCTTAAACAAGCTCTAAATCGTGTTTAATGCACTCTGTTAGTGAAATTTTTTGCAGTACTGCTTAAACTAGAGGATAGGAACCAATTTCAGCGAGTTTCAAGCATGAAATTGAAAAAAAACACTTTTCCTTAAACAAGCTCTAAATCGTGTTTAATGCACTCTGTTAGTGAAATTTTTTGCAGTACTGCTTAAACTAGAGGATAGGAACCAATTTCAGCGAGTTTCAAGCATGAAATTGAAAAAAAACACTTTTCCTTAAACAAGCTCTAAATCGTGTTTAATGCACTCTGTTAGTGAAATTTTTTGCAGTACTGCTTAAACTAGAGGATAGGAACCAATTTCAGCGAGTTTCAAGCATGAAATTGAAAAAAAACACTTTTCCTTAAACAAGCTCTAAATCGTGTTTAATGCACTCTGTTAGTGAAATTTTTTGCAGTACTGCTTAAACTAGAGGATAGGAACCAATTTCAGCGAGTTTCAAGCATGAAATTGAAAAAAAACACTTTTCCTTAAACAAGCTCTAAATCGTGTTTAATGCACTCTGTTAGTGAAATTTTTTGCAGTACTGCTTAAACTAGAGGATAGGAACCAATTTCAGCGAGTTTCAAGCATGAAATTGAAAAAAAACACTTTTCCTTAAACAAGCTCTAAATCGTGTTTAATGCACTCTGTTAGTGAATTTTTTTGCAGTACTGCTTAAACTAGAGGATAGGAACCAATTTCAGCGAGTTTCAAGCATGAAATTGAAAAAAAACACTTTTCCTTAAACAAGCTCTAAATCGTGTTTAATGCACTCTGTTAGTGAAATTTTTTGCAGTACTGCTTAAACTAGAGGATAGGAACCAATTTCAGCGAGTTTCAAGCATGAAATTGAAAAAAAACACTTTTCCTTAAACAAGCTCTAAATCGTGTTTAATGCACTCTGTTAGTGAAATTTTTTGCAGTACTGCTTAAACTAGAGGATAGGAACCAATTTCAGCGAGTTTCAAGCATGAAATTGAAAAAAAACACTTTTCCTTAAACAAGCTCTAAATCGTGTTTAATGCACTCTGTTAGTGAAATTTTTTGCAGTACTGCTTAAACTAGAGGATAGGAACCAATTTCAGCGAGTTTCAAGCATGAAATTGAAAAAAAAACACTTTTCCTTAAACAAGCTCTAAATCGTGTTTAATGCACTCTGTTAGTGAAATTTTTTGCAGTACTGCTTAAACTAGAGGATAGGAACCAATTTCAGCGAGTTTCAAGCATGAAATTGAAAAAAAACACTTTTCCTTAAACAAGCTCTAAATCGTGTTTAATGCACTCTGTTAGTGAAATTTTTTGCAGTACTGCTTAAACTAGAGGATAGGAACCAATTTCAGCGAGTTTCAAGCATGAAATTGAAAAAAAACACTTTTCCTTAAACAAGCTCTAAATCGTGTTTAATGCACTCTGTTAGTGAAATTTTTTGCAGTACTGCTTAAACTAGAGGATAGGAACCAATTTCAGCGAGTTTCAAGCATGAAATTGAAAAAAAACACTTTTCCTTAAACAAGCTCTAAATCGTGTTTAATGCACTCTGTTAGTGAATTTTTTTGCAGTACTGCTTAAACTAGAGGATAGGAACCAATTTCAGCGAGTTTCAAGCATGAAATTGAAAAAAAACACTTTTCCTTAAACAAGCTCTAAATCGTGTTTAATGCACTCTGTTAGTGAAATTTTTTGCAGTACTGCTTAAACTAGAGGATAGGAACCAATTTCAGCGAGTTTCAAGCATGAAATTGAAAAAAAACACTTTTCCTTAAACAAGCTCTAAATCGTGTTTAATGCACTCTGTTAGTGGATTTTTTTGCAGTACTGCTTAAACTAGAGGATAGGAACCAATTTCAGCGAGTTTCAAGCATGAAATTGAAAAAAAACACTTTTCCTTAAACAAGCTCTAAATCGTGTTTAATGCACTCTGTTAGTGAAATTTTTTGCAGTACTGCTTAAACTAGAGGATAGGAACCAATTTCAGCGAGTTTCAAGCATGAAATTGAAAAAAAACACTTTTCCTTAAACAAGCTCTAAATCGTGTTTAATGCACTCTGTTAGTGAATTTTTTTGCAGTACTGCTTAAACTAGAGGATAGGAACCAATTTCAGCGAGTTTCAAGCATGAAATTGAAAAAAAACACTTTTCCTTAAACAAGCTCTAAATCGTGTTTAATGCACTCTGTTAGTGAAATTTTTTGCAGTACTGCTTAAACTAGAGGATAGGAACCAATTTCAGCGAGTTTCAAGCATGAAATTGAAAAAAAACACTTTTCCTTAAACAAGCTCTAAATCGTGTTTAATGCACTCTGTTAGTGAAATTTTTTGCAGTACTGCTTAAACTAGAGGATAGGAACCAATTTCAGCGAGTTTCAAGCATGAAATTGAAAAAAAACACTTTTCCTTAAACAAGCTCTAAATCGTGTTTAATGCACTCTGTTAGTGAAATTTTTTGCAGTACTGCTTAAACTAGAGGATAGGAACCAATTTCAGCGAGTTTCAAGCATGAAATTGAAAAAAAACACTTTTCCTTAAACAAGCTCTAAATCGTGTTTAATGCACTCTGTTAGTGAAATTTTTTGCAGTACTGCTTAAACTAGAGGATAGGAACCAATTTCAGCGAGTTTCAAGCATGAAATTGAAAAAAAACACTTTTCCTTAAACAAGCTCTAAATCGTGTTTAATGCACTCTGTTAGTGAAATTTTTTGCAGTACTGCTTAAACTAGAGGATAGGAACCAATTTCAGCGAGTTTCAAGCATGAAATTGAAAAAAAACACTTTTCCTTAAACAAGCTCTAAATCGTGTTTAATGCACTCTGTTAGTGAAATTTTTTTGCAGTACTGCTTAAACTAGAGGATAGGAACCAATTTCAGCGAGTTTCAAGCATGAAATTGAAAAAAAACACTTTTCCTTAAACAAGCTCTAAATCGTGTTTAATGCACTCTGTTAGTGAAATTTTTTGCAGTACTGCTTAAACTAGAGGATAGGAACCAATTTCAGCGAGTTTCAAGCATGAAATTGAAAAAAAACACTTTTCCTTAAACAAGCTCTAAATCGTGTTTAATGCACTCTGTTAGTGAAATTTTTTGCAGTACTGCTTAAACTAGAGGATAGGAACCAATTTCAGCGAGTTTCAAGCATGAAATTGAAAAAAAACACTTTTCCTTAAACAAGCTCTAAATCGTGTTTAATGCACTCTGTTAGTGAAATTTTTTGCAGTACTGCTTAAACTAGAGGATAGGAACCAATTTCAGCGAGTTTCAAGCATGAAATTGAAATAAAAACACTTTTCCTTAAACAAGCTCTAAATCGTGTTTAATGCACTCTGTTAGTGAAATTTTTTGCAGTACTGCTTAAACTAGAGGATAGGAACCAATTTCAGCGAGTTTCAAGCATGAAATTGAAAAAAAACACTTTTCCTTAAACAAGCTCTAAATCGTGTTTAATGCACTCTGTTAGTGAAATTTTTTGCAGTACTGCTTAAACTAGAGGATAGGAACCAATTTCAGCGAGTTTCAAGCATGAAATTGAAAAAAAACACTTTTCCTTAAACAAGCTCTAAATCGTGTTTAATGCACTCTGTTAGTGAAATTTTTTGCAGTACTGTTTAAACTAGAGGATAGGAAACCAATTTCAGCGAGTTTCAAGCATGAAATTGAAAATAAACACTTTTCCTTAAACAAGCTCTAAATCGTGTTTAATGCACTCTGTTAGTGAAATTTTTTGCAGTACTGTTTAAACTAGAGGATAGGAATACCGTGGACAAATTTCAGCAAGTTGCAACCATGAAATACAGTTATAAACAGTTTTCCATAAACAAGTCTAAATTATGTTTGATGCTCTCTGTAAGTAAAATGTTTGCAGTACTGTTTAAACTAGATGATAGGAACACTGTGGACAATTTTCAGCAAGTTGCAACCATGAAATACAGTTACAAACAGTTTTCCATAAACAAGGTCTAAATCATGTTTAATGCACTCTGTAAGCAAAACTTTTTTGCAGTACTGTTTAAACTAGATGATAGGAACACTGTGGACAGTTTTCAGCAAGTTGCAACCATGAAATACAGTTATAAACAGTTTTCCATGAACAAGGTCTAAATTATGTTTGATGCTCTCTGTAAGTAAAATGTTTTGCAGTACTGTTTAAACTAGATGATAGGAACACTGTGGACAATTCTCAGCAAGTTGCAACCATGAAATACAGTTATAAACACGTTTTCCATAAACAAGGTCTAAATCATGTTTGATGCACTCTGTAAGTGAATTATTTTTGCAGTACTGTTTAAACTAGATGATATGAACACTGTGGACAATTTTCAGCAAGTTGCAACCATGAAATACAGTTACAAACAGTTTTCCATGAACAAGGTCTAAATCATGTTTGATGAACTCTGTAAGCAAAACTTTTTTGCACTACTGTTTAAACTAGATGATAGGAACACTGTGGACACTTTTCAGCAAGTTGCAACCATGAAATACAGTTATAAACAGTTTTCCATAAACAAGTCTAAATTATGTTTGATGCTCTCTGTAAGTAAAATGTTTGCTGTAATGTTTAAACTAGATGATAGGAACACTGTGGACAATTCTCAGCAAGTTGCAACCGTGAAATACAGTTATAAACAGTTTTCCATAAACAAGTCTAAATTATGTTTGATGCTCTCTGTAAGTAAAATGTTTGCAGTAATGTTTAAACTACAAGATAGGAACACTGTGGACAATTTTCAGCAAGTTGCAACCATGAAATACGGTTATAAACAGTTTTCCATGAACAAGGTCTAAATCATGTTTAATGCACTCTCTAAGCAAAACGTTTTTGCAGTACTGTTTAAACTAGATGATAGGAATACCGGGGACAAATTTCAGCAAGTTGCAACCATGAAGTACAGTTATAACCAGTTTCCCATAAACAAGTCTAAATTATGTTTGATGCTCTCTGTAAGTAAAATGTTTGCAGTATTGTTTAAACTAGATGATAGGAACACTGTGGACAATTTTCAGCAAGCTGCAACCATGAAATACAGTTACAAACAGTTTTCCATAAACAAGGTCTAAATCATGTTTGATGAACTCTGTAAGCAAAACTTTTTTGCACTACTGTTTAAACTAGATGATAGGAACACTGTGGACAATTTTCAGCAAGTTGCAACCATGAAATACAGTTATAAACAGTTTTCCATGAACAAGTCTAAATTATGTTTGATGCTCTCTGTAAGTAAAATGTTTGCTGTAATGTTTAAACTAGATAATAGGAACACTGTGGACAATTCTCAGCAAGTTGCAACCATGAAATACAGTTATAAACCGTTTTCATAAACAGTGTCTAAATCATGTTTGATGCACTCTGTAAGTATTATTTTCGCAGTACTATTTAAACTAGATGATAGGAACACTGTGGACAATTTTCAGCAAGTTGCAACCATGAAATACAGTTATAAACAGTTTTCCATGAACAAGGTCTAAATCATGTTTAATGCACTCTGTAAGCAAAACTTTTTTGCAGTACTGTTTAAACTAGATGATAGGAATACCGTGGACAAATTTCAGCAAGTTGCAACCATGAAGTACAGTTATAACCAGTTACCCATGAACAAGTCTAAATTATGTTTGATGCTCTCTGTAAGTAAAATGTTTGCAGTATTGTTTAAACTAGATGATAGGAACACTGTGGACAATTTTCAGCAAGCTGCAACCATGAAATACAGTTACAAACAGTTTTCCATAAACAAGGTCTAAATCATGTTTGATGCACTCTGTAAGTAAATTTGTTTGCAGTATTGTTTAAACTAGATGATAGGAACACTGTGGACAATTTTCAGCAAGTTGCAACCATGAAATACAGTTATAAACAGTTTTCCATGAACAAGTCTAAATTATGTTTGATGCTCTCTGTAAGTAAAATGTTTGCTGTAATGTTTAAACTAGATAATAGGAACACTGTGGACAATTCTCAGCAAGTTGCAACCATGAAATACAGTTATAAACCGTTTTCATAAACAGGGTCTAAATCATGTTTGATGCACTCTGTAAGTATTATTTTCGCAGTACTATTTAAACTAGATGATAGGAACACTGTGGACAATTTTCAGCAAGTTGCAACCATGAAATACAGTTATAAACAGTTTTCCATGAACAAGGTCTAAATCATGTTTGATGAACTCTGTAAGCAAAACTTTTTTGCACTACTGTTTAAACTAGATGATAGGAACACTGTGGACACTTTTCAGCAAGTTGCAACCATGAAATACAGTTATAAACAGTTTTCCATAAACAAGTCTAAATTATGTTTGATGCTCTCTGTAAGTAAAATGTTTGCTGTAATGTTTAAACTAGATGATAGGAACACTGTGGACAATTCTCAGCAAGTTGCAACCGTGAAATACAGTTATAAACAGTTTTCCATAAACAAGTCTAAATTATGTTTGATGCTCTCTGTAAGTAAAATGTTTGCAGTAATGTTTAAACTACAAGATAGGAACACTGTGGACAATTTTCAGCAAGTTGCAACCATGAAATACGGTTATAAACAGTTTTCCATGAACAAGGTCTAAATCATGTTTAATGCACTCTCTAAGCAAAACTTTTTTGCAGTACTGTTTAAACTAGATGATAGGAATACCGGGGACAAATTTCAGCAAGTTGCAACCATGAAGTACAGTTATAACCAGTTTCCCATAAACAAGTCTAAATTATGTTTGATGCTCTCTGTAAGTAAAATGTTTGCAGTATTGTTTAAACTAGATGATAGGAACACTGTGGACAATTTTCAGCAAGCTGCAACCATGAAATACAAATACAAACAGTTTTCCATAAACAAGGTCTAAATCATGTTTGATGAACTCTGTAAGCAAAACTTTTTTGCACTACTGTTTAAACTAGATGATAGGAACACTGTGGACAATTTTCAGCAAGTTGCAACCATGAAATACAGTTATAAACAGTTTTCCATGAACAAGTCTAAATTATGTTTGATGCTCTCTGTAAGTAAAATGTTTGCTGTAATGTTTAAACTAGATAATAGGAACACTGTGGACAATTCTCAGCAAGTTGCAACCATGAAATACAGTTATAAACCGTTTTCATAAACAGGGTCTAAATCATGTTTGATGCACTCTGTAAGTATTATTTTCGCAGTACTATTTAAACTAGATGATAGGAACACTGTGGACAATTTTCAGCAAGTTGCAACCATGAAATACAGTTATAAACAGTTTTCCATGAACAAGGTCTAAATCATGTTTAATGCACTCTGTAAGCAAAACTTTTTTGCAGTACTGTTTAAACTAGATGATAGGAATACCGTGGACAAATTTCAGCAAGTTGCAACCATGAAGTACAGTTATAACCAGTTTCCCATGAACAAGTCTAAATTATGTTTGATGCTCTCTGTAAGTAAAATGTTTGCAGTATTGTTTAAACTAGATGATAGGAACACTGTGGACAATTTTCAGCAAGCTGCAACCATGAAATACAGTTACAAACAGTTTTCCATAAACAAGGTCTAAATCATGTTTGATGCACTCTGTAAGTAAATTTGTTTGCAGTATTGTTTAAACTAGATGATAGGAACACTGTGGACAATTTTCAGCAAGTTGCAACCATGAAATACAGTTATAAACAGTTTTCCATGAACAAGTCTAAATTATGTTTGATGATCTCTGTAAGTAAAATGTTTGCTGTAATGTTTAAACTAGATGATAGGAACACTGTGGACAATTTTCAGCAAGTTGCAACCATGAAATACAGTTACAAACAGTTTTCCATAAACAAGGTCTAAATCATGTTTGATGCACTCTGTAAGTATTTTTTTTTGCAGTATTGTTTAAACTAGATGATATGAACATTGTGGACAATTTTCAACAAGTTGCAACCGTGAAATCCAGTTATAAACAGTTTTCCATAAACAAGTCTAAATTATGTTTGATGCTCTCTGTAAGTAAAATGTTTGCAGTAATGTTTAAACTACAAGATAGGAACACTGTGGACAATTTTCAGCAAGTTGCAACCATGAAATACAGTTATAAACAGTTTTCCATGAACAAGGTCTAAATCATGTTTAATGCACTCTGTAAGCAAAACTTTTTTGCAGTACTGTTTAAACTAGATGATAGGAACACTGTGGACAGTTTTCAGCAAGTTGCAACCATGAAGTACAGTTATAACCAGTTTCCCATGAACAAGTCTAAATTATGTTTGATGCTCTCTGTAAGTAAAATGTTTGCAGTATTGTTTAAACTAGATGATAGGAACACTGTGGACAATTTTCAGCAAGCTGCAACCATGAAATACAGTTACAAACAGTTTTCCATAAACAAGGTCTAAATCATGTTTGATGCACTCTGTAAGTAAATTTGTTTGCAGTATTGTTTAAACTAGATGATAGGAACACTGTGGACAATTTTCAGCAAGTTGCAACCATGAAATACAGTTATAAACAGTTTTCCATGAACAAGGTCTAAATCATGTTTGATGCACTCTGTAAGTATTTTTTTTTTGCAGTATTGTTTAAACTAGATGATATGAACATTGTGGACAATTTTCAACAAGTTGCAACCGTGAAATCCAGTTATAAACAGTTTTCCATAAACAAGTCTAAATTATGTTTGATGCTCTCTGTAAGTAAAATGTTTGCAGTAATGTTTAAACTACAAGATAGGAACACTGTGGACAATTTTCAGCAAGTTGCAACCATGAAATACAGTTATAAACAGTTTTCCATGAACAAGGTCTAAATCATGTTTAATGCACTCTGTAAGCAAAACTTTTTTGCAGTACTGTTTAACTTCTTGCAACTATAGGGGGTGCTGTTCCGCATTAGCATATTTGTGTCTCCAAATTAAACTGCCTCGTGCTAAATTCTTGATCGTACAATATGCATATTATTGTTATTATTGGATAGAAAACACCTTCTAGTTTCTATAGAAGTTGGAATTTTGTCTCTGAGTGGTACAGAACAATTTCTACAGCACTTTTCATGACAGGGTTCAGATTTCAGAAATTTTTACCTCTGATCTGGAGTCTGTTTATAAGGCGACAGTGAATGCTATGAAGAAACCGACACTGCCTACGTCTTCCTCTGGGTGTCTGTACGTCATCACGTTTTCAATGAAATCGATGGGACGTTCACAGCCATTATAAAAGACCAAAATGTACAGAGACCCCCCTTTCTCAACGTGCGCCTGAAGCGTGAAGGACATCGGACCTGCCTCGTTCCAAATCGTTTTCTAACCAGCAATATTTCTCCGGTCATGTTTTCAGTCGTTATAGTTGTTAAAAACATCATAATGTAGTTAATTTGAACCGTTTTATAGCAATTTATATCCGTTTAGTGCGATTTTGAGGAATTTCTTTGTCGTGCCCTTTTTAGCTTTGGAAACGTTTCGGGGTGTCGGTCGTTGGTGGTGGACATTTCGAAGGACAGAGGACATCTATCGACCAAAAGACGTTTATAACATAGAAAGGATACATTGCCCAAGAATATGATGGAAGAACAGCTCAAAGTAAGCAATATTTAATATGATAAACCGTGTTTCTGTCGAAATATTTTAAACGCATATTTCGCCATTTTGTTTGGTATAGCTTCACCTGGCGAACCCTGTATTGAAAAGTAAGGATAATTTTAAAAATGTAAATCAGCGGTTGCATTAAGAACTAATTTGTCTTTCGATTCCTGTCTACCCTGTATTTTTTAGTCAAGTATATGATTAGCTTTCAATTAAACTAGATCACTCTGATAGATGACGTCAGACATATTGAGGCTTGATTTCCTAGTATTTTTATTGTGTAACCACGGTTTTGTATGGCTAAATATGCACCTTTTCGAACAAACTGTATATGTATGTTGTAAAATGATGTTACAGGAGTGTCATCGGAAGAATTCTGAGAAGGTTAGTGAAAAAATTAATATCTTTTGGCGGTGATTACGTTATAGCGCTCTTTGGCTGGAATCGATGCTCTGGTAACGTTTGCACATGTAGTATGCTAACTTATCGATTTATTGTGTTTTCGCTGAAAAACGCTTAGAAAATCTGAAATATGGTCTGAAATCACAAGAACTGGGTCTTTCCATTGCTATGCTTTGTCTATTTTTATGAAATGTTTTATGATGAGTAAATTGGTCATACACGTTGCTCTATCTAGTAATTCTAGTGGATTTGTGATGGTCGGTGCAATTGTAAACTGTGATTTCTACCTGAAATATGCACTTTTTTCTAACAAAAACTATCCTATACCATGAATATGTTATCAGACTGTCATCTGATGGTTTTTTTTATAGGTTATTGGCTATCAATATCTTAGTTGAGCCGAATTGGTGATAGCACCTGAAGGAGTAAGAAACTGATGGAGTTAGAATAGTGGTGTATTTTGCTAACGTGTTTAGCTAATAGATTTACATATTTTGTCTTCCCTGTAAAACATTTTAAAAATCTGAAATGGTGGCTTTATTCACAAGATCTGTATCTTTCATCTGGTGTCTTGGACTTGTGATTTAATGATATTTAGATGCTACTATCTACTTGTGAAGCTATGCTAGCTATGCTAATCAGTGTGTGGGGGGTGGGGGGTGCTCCCGGATCCGGGGTTAGTAGCCGTGAAAGGTTAAACTAGATGATAGGAATACCGTGGACAAATTTCAGCAAGTTGCAACCATGAAGTACAGTTATAAGCAGTTTCCCATGAACAAGTCTAAATTATGTTTGATGCTCTCTGTAAGTAAAATGTTTGCAGTATTGTTTAAACTAGATGATAGGAACACTGTGGACAATTTTCAGCAAGCTGCAACCATGAAATACAGTTACAAACAGTTTTCCATAAACAAGGTCTAAATCATGTTTGATGCACTCTGTAAGTAAATTTGTTTGCAGTATTGTTTAAACTAGATGATAGGAACACTGTGGACAATTTTCAGCAAGTTGCAACCATGAAATACAGTTATAAACAGTTTTCCATGAACAAGGTCTAAATTATGTTTGATGCTCTCTGTAAGTAAAATGTTTGCTGTAATGTTTAAATTAGATGATAGGAACACCGTGGACAATTTTAAGCAAGTTGCAACCATGAAATACAGTTACAAACAGTTTTCCAATAACAAGGTCTAAATCATGTTTGATGCACTCTGTAAGCAAAACTTTTTTGCAGTACTGTTTAAACTAGATGATAGGAATACCGTGGACAAATTTCAGCAAGTTGCAACCATGAAGTACAGTTACAACCAGTTTCCCATGAACAAGTCTAAATTATGTTTGATGCTCTCTGTAAGTAAAATGTTTGCAGTATTGTTTAAACTAGATGATAGGAACACTGTGGACAATTTTCAGCAAGCTGCAACCATGAAATACAGTTACAAACAGTTTTCCATAAACAAGGTCTAAATCATGTTTGATGCACTCTGTAAGTAAATTTGTTTGCAGTATTGTTTAAACTAGATGATAGGAACACTGTGGACAATTTTCAGCAAGTTGCAACCATGAAATACAGTTATAAACCGTTTTCCATGAACAAAGTCTAAATCATGTTTGATGAACTCTGTAAGCAAAACTTTTTTGCACTACTGTTTAAACTAGATGATAGGAACACTGTGGACAATTTTCAGCAAGTTGCAACCATGAAATACAGTTATAAACAGTTTTCCATAAACAAGGTCTAAATCATGTTTGATGCACTCTGTAAGTATTTTTTTTGCAGTATTGTTTAAACTAGATGATATGAACATTGTGGACAATTTTCAGCAAGTTGCAACCATAAAATACAGTTTTAAACAGTTTTCCATAAACAAGGTCTAAATCATGTTTGATGCACTCTGTAAGTAAATTTGTTTGCAGTATTGTTTAAACTAGATGATAGGAACACTGTGGACAATTTTCAGCAAGTTGCAACCGTGAAATACAGTTATAAACAGTTTTCCATAAACAAGTCTAAATTATGTTTGATGCTCTCTGTAAGTAAAATGTTTGCAGTAATGTTTAAACTACAAGATAGGAACACTGTGGACAATTTTCAGCAAGTTGCAACCATGAAATACAGTTATAAACAGTTTTCCATGAACAAGTCTAAATTATGTTTGATGCTCTCTGTAAGTAAAATGTTTGCTGTAATGTTTAAACTAGATGATAGGAACACTGTGGACAATTCTCAGCAAGTTGCAACCATGAAATACAGTTATAAACCGTTTTCATAAACAGGGTCTAAATCATGTTTGATGCTCTCTGTAAGTAAAATGTTTGCAGTAATGTTTAAACTACAAGATAGGAACACTGTGGACAATTTTCAGCAAGTTGCAACCATGAAATACAGTTATAAACAGTTTTCCATGAACAAGGTCTAAATCATGTTTAATGCACTCTCTAAGCAAAACTTTTTTGCAGTACTGTTTAAACTACATGATAGGAATACCGGGGACAAATTTCAGCAAGTTGCAACCATGAAGTACAGTTATAACCAGTTTCCCATAAACAAGTCTAAATTATGTTTGATGCTCTCTGTAAGTAAAATGTTTGCAGTATTGTTTAACTTCTTGGAACTATAGGGGGTGCTGTTCCGCATTAGCATATTTTGGTCTCCAAATTAAACTGCCTCGTGCTAAATTCTTGATCGTACAATATGCATATTATTGTTATTATTGGATAGAAAACACTTTCTAGTTTCTATAGCCGTTGGAATTTTGTCTCTGAGTGGTACAGAACTATATCTACAGCACTTTTCATGACAGGGGTCAGATTTCAGAAATTTTTACCCCTGATCTGGAGTCTGTTTTTAAGGTGACAGTGAATGCTATAAAGAAACCGACACTGCCTACGTCTTCCTCTGGGTGTCTGTACGTCATCACGTTTTGAATGGAATCGATTGCACAATCACAGCCATTATAAAAGAACAAAACGTATAGGTACCTCCCTTTCTCGTCGCGCGCCTGAAGCGTGAAGGACATCGGACTTGCCTCATTCCAAATCGTTGTCTAACCAGCAATATTTCTCCGGTCATGTTTTCAGTCGTTATAGTTGTTAAAAACATCATAATGTAGTTAATTTGAACCGTTTTATAGCAATTTATATCCTTTTAGTGCGATTCTGAGGAATTTATTTGTCGTGCACTTTCTAGCTTTGGGAACGTTTCGCGGTCTCGGTCGTTGTTAGTGGACATTTCGAAGGACAGAGGACATCTATCGACCAAAAGAAGATTACAACATAGAAAGGATACATTGCCCAAGAATCTGATGGAAGAACAGCTCAAAGTAAGCAATATTTAATATGATAAATCGTTGTTCTGTCGAAATATTTTAAACGCATATTTCGCCATTTTGTTTGTTATCGCGTCACTTGGCGAACCCTGTATTGAAAAGTAAGGATAATTTTAAAAATGTAAGTCAGCGGTTGCATTAAGAACTAATTTGTCTTTCGATTCCTGTCAACCCTGTATTTTTTAGTCAAGTATATGATTAGCTTTCAATTAAACTAGATCACTCTGAAAGATGACGTCAGACATTTTGAGGCTTGATTTCCTAGTATTTTCATTGTGTAACCACGGTTTTGTATGGCTAAATATGCACCTTTTCGAACAAACTGTATATGTATGTTGTAAAATGATGTTACAGGAGTGTCATCGGAAGAATTCTGAGAAGGTTAGTGAAAAAATTAATATATTTTGGCGGTGATTACGTTATAGCGCTCTTTGGCTGGAATCGATGCTCTGGTAACGTTTTCACATGTGGTATGCTAACTTATCGATTTATTGTGTTTTCGCTGTAAAACGCTTAGAAAATCTGAAATATTGTCTGGAATCACAAGATCTGGGTCTTTCCATTGCTATGCTTTGTCTATTCTTATGAAATGTTTTATTAAGAGTAAATTGGTCATACACGTTGCTCTCTATAGTAATTCTAGTCGTCTTGTGATGGTCGGTGCAATTGTAAACTGTGATTTCTACCTGAAATATGCACTTTTTTCTAACAAAACCTATCCTATACCATAAATATGTTATCAGACTGTCATCTGAAGAGGTTTTTTATAGGTTATTGGCTATCAATATCTTAGTTTAGCCGAATTGGTGATAGCACCTGAAGTAGTAAAACTGATGGAGTTAGAAAAGTGGTGTATTTTGCTAACGTGTTTAGCTAATAGATTTACATATTTTGTCTTCCCTGTAAAACATTTTAAAAATCTGAAATGGTGGCTTTATTCACAAGATCTGTATCTTTCATCTGGTGTCTTGGACTTGTGATTTAATGATATTTAGATGCTACTATCTACTTGTGAAGCTATGCTAGCTATGCTAATCAGTGTGTGGGGGGATGGGGGGTGATCCCGGACCCGGGGTAGAGGCTCGTTAGAGGTTAAACTAGATGACAGGAACACTGTGGACAATTTTCAGCAAGTTGCAACCATGAAATACAGTTATAAACAGTTTTCCATGAACAAGTCTAAATTATGTTTGATGCTCTCTGTAAGTAAAATGTTTGCTGTAATGTTTAAACTAGATGATAGGAACACTGTGGACAATTTTCAGCAAGTTGCAACCATGAAATAAAGTTACAAACAGTTTTCCATAAACAAGGTCTAAATCACGTTTGATGCACTCTGTAAGTATTTTCTTTTTGCAGTATTGATTAAACTAGATGATATGAACATTGTGGACAATTTTCAGCAAGTTGCAACCATGAAATACAGTTTTAAACAGTTTTCCATAAACAAGGTCTAAATCATGTTTGATGAACTCTGTAAGCAAAACTTTTTTGCACTACTGTTTAAACTAGATGATAGGAACACTGTGGACAATTTTCAGCAAGTTGCAACCATGAAATACAGTTATAAACAGTTTTCCATAAACAAGTCTAAATCATGTTTGATGCTCTCTGTAAGTAAAATGTTTGCTGTAATGTTTAAACTAGATAATAGGAACACTGTGGACAATTCTCAGCAAGTTGCAACCATGAAATACAGTTATAAACCGTTTTCATAAACAGGGTCTAAATCATGTTTGATGCTCTCTGTAAGTAAAATGTTTGCAGTAATGTTTAAACTACAAGATAGGAACACTGTGGACAATTTTCAGCAAGTTGCAACCATGAAATATAGTTATAAACAGTTTTCCATGAACAAGGTCTAAATCATGTTTAATGCACTCTGTAAGCAAAACTTTTTTGCAGTACTGTTTAAACTAGATGATAGGAATACCGTGGACAAATTTCAGCAAGTTGCAAGCATGAAGTACAGTTATAACCAGTTTCCCATAAACAAGTCTAAATTATGTTTGATGCTCTCTGTAAGTAAAATGTTTGCAGTATTGTTTAAACTAGATGATAGGAACACTGTGGACAATTTTCAGCAAGTTGCAACCATGAAATACAGTTATAAACAGTTTTCCATGAACAAGTCTAAATTATGTTTGATGCTCTCTGTAAGTAAAATGTTTGCTGTAATGTTTAAACTAGATGATAGGAACACTGTGGACAATTTTCAGCAAGTTGCAACCATGAAATACAGTTACAAACAGTTTTCCATAAACAAGGTCTAAATCACGTTTGATGCACTCTGTAAGTATTTTCTTTTTGCAGTATTGATTAAACTAGATGATATGAACATTGTGGACAATTTTCAGCAAGTTGCAACCATGAAATACAGTTACAAACAGTTTTGCATAAACAAGGTCTAAATCATGTTTGATGAACTCTGTAAGCAAAACTTTTTTGCACTACTGTTTAAACTAGATGATAGGAACACTGTGGACAATTTTCAGCAAGTTGCAACCATGAAATACAGTTATAAACAGTTTTCCATAAACAAGTCTAAATTATGTTTGATGCTCTCTGTAAGTAAAATGTTTGCTGTAATGTTTAAACTAGATGATAGGAACACTGTGGACAATTATCAGCAAGTTGCAACCATGAAATACAGTTATAAACAGTTTTCCATAAACAAGTCTAAATTATGTTTGATGCTCTCTGTAAGTAAAATGTTTGCTGTAATGTTTAAACCAGATGATAGGAACACTGTGGACAATTCTCAGCAAGTTGCAACCATGAAATACAGTTATAAACAGTTTTCCATGAACAAGGTCTAAATCATGTTTAATGCACTCTGTAAGCAAAACTTTTTTGCAGTACTGTTTAAACTAGATGATAGGAACACTGTGGACAAATTTCAGCAAGTTGCAAGCATGAAGTACAGTTATAACCAGTTTCCCATAAACAAGTCTAAATTATGTTTGATGCTCTCTGTAAGTAAAATGTTTGCAGTATTGTTTAAACTAGATGATAGGAACACTGTGGACAATTTTCAGCAAGTTGCAACCATGAAATACAGTTATAAACAGTTTTCCATGAACAAGTCTAAATTATGTTTGATGCTCTCTGTAAGTAAAATGTTTGCTGTAATGTTTAAACTAGATGATAGGAACACTGTGGACAATTTTCAGCAAGTTGCAACCATGAAATACAGTTACAAACAGTTTTCCATAAACAAGGTCTAAATCACGTTTGATGCACTCTGTAAGTATTTTCTTTTTGCAGTATTGATTAAACTAGATGATATGAACATTGTGGACAATTTTCAGCAAGTTGCAACCATGAAATACAATTACAAACAGTTTTCCATAAACAAGGTCTAAATCATGTTTGATGAACTCTGTAAGCAAAACTTTTTTGCACTACTGTTTAAACTAGATGATAGGAACACTGTGGACAATTTTCAGCAAGTTGCAACCATGAAATACAGTTATAAACAGTTTTCCATAAACAAGTCTAAATTATGTTTGATGCTCTCTGTAAGTAAAATGTTTGCTGTAATGTTTAAACTAGATGATAGGAACACTGTGGACAATTCTCAGCAAGTTGCAACCATGAAATACAGTTATAAACCGTTTTCATAAACAGGGTCTAAATCATGTTTGATGCTCTCTGTAAGTAAAATGTTTGCAGTAATGTTTAAACTACAAGATAGGAACACTGTGGACAATTTTCAGCAAGTTGCAACCATGAAATACAGTTATAAACAGTTTTCCATGAACAAGGTCTAAATCATGTTTAATGCACTCTCTAAGCAAAACTTTTTTGCAGTACTGTTTAAACTACATGATAGGAATACCGGGGACAAATTTCAGCAAGTTGCAACCATGAAGTACAGTTATAACCAGTTTCCCATAAACAAGTCTAAATTATGTTTGATGAACTCTGTAAGCAAAACTTTTTTGCACTACTGTTTAAACTAGATGATAGGAACACTGTGGACAATTTTCAGCAAGTTGCAACCATGAAATACAGTTATAAACAGTTTTCCATGAACAAGTCTAAATTATGTTTGATGCTCTCTGTAAGTAAAATGTTTGCTGTAATGTTTAAACTAGATGATAGGAACACTGTGGACAATTCTCAGCAAGTTGCAACCATGAAATACAGTTATAAACCGTTTTCATAAACAGGGTCTAAATCATGTTTGATGCTCTCTGTAAGTAAAATGTTTGCAGTAATGTTTAAACTACAAGATAGGAACACTGTGGACAATTTTCAGCAAGTTGCAACCATGAAATATAGTTATAAACAGTTTTCCATGAACAAGGTCTAAATCATGTTTAATGCACTCTGTAAGCAAAACTTTTTTGCAGTACTGTTTAAACTAGATGATAGGAATACCGTGGACAAATTTCAGCAAGTTGCAAGCATGAAGTACAGTTATAACCAGTTTCCCATAAACAAGTCTAAATTATGTTTGATGCTCTCTGTAAGTAAAATGTTTGCAGTATTGTTTAAACTAGATGATAGGAACACTGTGGACAATTCTCAGCAAGTTGCAACCATGAAATACAGTTATAAACCGTTTTCATAAACAGGGTCTAAATCATGTTTGATGCTCTCTGTAAGTAAAATGTTTGCAGTAATGTTTAAACTACAAGATAGGAACACTGTGGACAATTTTCAGCAAGTTGCAACCATGAAATACAGTTATAAACAGTTTTCCATGAACAAGGTCTAAATCATGTTTAATGCACTCTCTAAGCAAAACTTTTTTGCAGTACTGTTTAAACTACATGATAGGAATACCGGGGACAAATTTCAGCAAGTTGCAACCATGAAGTACAGTTATAACCAGTTTCCCATAAACAAGTCTAAATTATGTTTGATGAACTCTGTAAGCAAAACTTTTTTGCACTACTGTTTAAACTAGATGATAGGAACACTGTGGACAATTTTCAGCAAGTTGCAACCATGAAATACAGTTATAAACAGTTTTCCATGAACAAGTCTAAATTATGTTTGATGCTCTCTGTAAGTAAAATGTTTGCTGTAATGTTTAAACTAGATGATAGGAACACTGTGGACAATTCTCAGCAAGTTGCAACCATGAAATACAGTTATAAACCGTTTTCATAAACAGGGTCTAAATCATGTTTGATGCTCTCTGTAAGTAAAATGTTTGCAGTAATGTTTAAACTACAAGATAGGAACACTGTGGACAATTTTCAGCAAGTTGCAACCATGAAATATAGTTATAAACAGTTTTCCATGAACAAGGTCTAAATCATGTTTAATGCACTCTGTAAGCAAAACTTTTTTGCAGTACTGTTTAAACTAGATGATAGGAATACCGTGGACAAATTTCAGCAAGTTGCAAGCATGAAGTACAGTTATAACCAGTTTCCCATAAACAAGTCTAAATTATGTTTGATGCTCTCTGTAAGTAAAATGTTTGCAGTATTGTTTAAACTAGATGATAGGAACACTGTGGATAATTTTCAGCAAGTTGCAACCATGAAATACAGTTATAAACAGTTTTCCATGAACAAGTCTAAATTATGTTTGATGCTCTCTGTAAGTAAAATGTTTGCTGTAATGTTTAAACTAGATGATAGGAACACTGTGGACAATTTTCAGCAAGTTGCAACCATGAAATACAGTTATAAACAGTTTTCCATAAACAAGTCTAAATTATGTTTGATGCTCTCTGTAAGTAAAATGTTTGCTGTAATGTTTAAACTAGATGATAGGAACACTGTGGACAATTCTCAGCAAGTTGCAACCATGAAATACAGTTATAAACCGTTTTCATAAACAGGGTCTAAATCATGTTTGATGCTCTCTGTAAGTAAAATGTTTGCAGTAATGTTTAAACTACAAGATAGGAACACTGTGGACAATTTTCAGCAAGTTGCAACCATGAAATACAGTTATAAACAGTTTTCCATGAACAAGGTCTAAATCATGTTTAATGCACTCTCTAAGCAAAACTTTTTTGCAGTACTGTTTAAACTACATGATAGGAATACCGGGGACAAATTTCAGCAAGTTGCAACCATGAAGTACAGTTATAACCAGTTTCCCATAAACAAGTCTAAATTATGTTTGATGAACTCTGTAAGCAAAACTTTTTTGCACTACTGTTTAAACTAGATGATAGGAACACTGTGGACAATTTTCAGCAAGTTGCAACCATGAAATACAGTTATAAACAGTTTTCCATGAACAAGTCTAAATTATGTTTGATGCTCTCTGTAAGTAAAATGTTTGCTGTAATGTTTAAACTAGATGATAGGAACACTGTGGACAATTCTCAGCAAGTTGCAACCATGAAATACAGTTATAAACCGTTTTCATAAACAGGGTCTAAATCATGTTTGATGCTCTCTGTAAGTAAAATGTTTGCAGTAATGTTTAAACTACAAGATAGGAACACTGTGGACAATTTTCAGCAAGTTGCAACCATGAAATATAGTTATAAACAGTTTTCCATGAACAAGGTCTAAATCATGTTTAATGCACTCTGTAAGCAAAACTTTTTTGCAGTACTGTTTAAACTAGATGATAGGAATACCGTGGACAAATTTCAGCAAGTTGCAAGCATGAAGTACAGTTATAACCAGTTTCCCATAAACAAGTCTAAATTATGTTTGATGCTCTCTGTAAGTAAAATGTTTGCAGTATTGTTTAAACTAGATGATAGGAACACTGTGGATAATTTTCAGCAAGTTGCAACCATGAAATACAGTTATAAACAGTTTTCCATGAACAAGTCTAAATTATGTTTGATGCTCTCTGTAAGTAAAATGTTTGCTGTAATGTTTAAACTAGATGATAGGAACACTGTGGACAATTTTCAGCAAGTTGCAACCATGAAATACAGTTACAAACAGTTTTCCATAAACAAGGTCTAAATCACGTTTGATGCACTCTGTAAGCAAAACTTTTTTGCAGTACTGTTTAAACTAGATGATAGGAATACCGTGGACAAATTTCAGCAAGTTGCAAGCATGAAGTACAGTTATAACCAGTTTCCCATAAACAAGTCTAAATTATGTTTGATGCTCTCTGTAAGTAAAATGTTTGCAGTATTGTTTAAACTAGATGATAGGAACACTGTGGACAATTTTCAGCAAGTTGCAACCATGAAATACAGTTATAAACAGTTTTCCATAAACAAGTCTAAATTATGTTTGATGCTCTCTGTAAGTAAAATGTTTGCTGTAATGTTTAAACTAGATGATAGGAACACTGTGGACAATTCTCAGCAAGTTGCACCATGAAATACAGTTATAAACCGTTTTCATAAACAGGGTCTAAATCATGTTTGATGCTCTCTGTAAGTAAAATGTTTGCAGTTATGTTTAAACTACAAGATAGGAACACTGTGGACAATTTTCAGCAAGTTGCAACCATGAAATATAGTTATAAACAGTTTTCCATGAACAAGGTCTAAATCATGTTTAATGCACTCTGTAGGCAAAACTTTTTTGCAGTACTGTTTAAACTAGATGATAGGAATACCGTGGACAAATTTCAGCAAGTTGCAAGCATGAAGTACAGTTATAACCAGTTTCCCATAAACAAGTCTAAATTATGTTTGATGCTCTCTGTAAGTAAAATGTTTGCAGTATTGTTTAAACTAGATGATAGGAACACTGTGGACAATTTTCAGCAAGTTGCAACCATGAAATACAGTTATAAACAGTTTTCCATGAACAAGTCTAAATTATGTTTGATGCTCTCTGTAAGTAAAATGTTTGCTGTAATGTTTAAACTAGATGATAGGAACACTGTGGACAATTTTCAGCAAGTTGCAACCATGAAATACAGTTACAAACAGTTTTCCATAAACAAGGTCTAAATCACGTTTGATGCACTCTGTAAGTATTTTCTTTTTGCAGTATTGATTAAACTAGATGATATGAACATTGTGGACAATTTTCAGCAAGTTGCAACCATGAAATACAGTTACAAACAGTTTTCCATGAACAAGGTCTAAATCATGTTTAATGCACTCTGTAAGCAAAACTTTTTTGCAGTACTGTTTAAACTAGATGATAGGAATACCGTGGACAAATTTCAGCAAGTTGCAAGCATGAAGTACAGTTATAACCAGTTTCCCATAAACAAGTCTAAATTATGTTTGATGCTCTCTGTAAGTAAAATGTTTGCAGTATTGTTTAAACTAGATGATAGGAACACTGTGGATAATTTTCAGCAAGTTGCAACCATGAAATACAGTTATAAACAGTTTTCCATGAACAAGTCTAAATTATGTTTGATGCTCTCTGTAAGTAAAATGTTTGCTGTAATGTTTAAACTAGATGATAGGAACACTGTGGACAATTTTCAGCAAGTTGCAACCATGAAATACAGTTATAAACAGTTTTCCATAAACAAGTCTAAATTATGTTTGATGCTCTCTGTAAGTAAAATGTTTGCTGTAATGTTTAAACTAGATGATAGGAACACTGTGGACAATTCTCAGCAAGTTGCAACCATGAAATACAGTTATAAACCGTTTTCATAAACAGGGTCTAAATCATGTTTGATGCTCTCTGTAAGTAAAATGTTTGCAGTAATGTTTAAACTACAAGATAGGAACACTGTGGACAATTTTCAGCAAGTTGCAACCATGAAATACAGTTATAAACAGTTTTCCATGAACAAGGTCTAAATCATGTTTAATGCACTCTCTAAGCAAAACTTTTTTGCAGTACTGTTTAAACTACATGATAGGAATACCGGGGACAAATTTCAGCAAGTTGCAACCATGAAGTACAGTTATAACCAGTTTCCCATAAACAAGTCTAAATTATGTTTGATGAACTCTGTAAGCAAAACTTTTTTGCACTACTGTTTAAACTAGATGATAGGAACACTGTGGACAATTTTCAGCAAGTTGCAACCATGAAATACAGTTATAAACAGTTTTCCATGAACAAGTCTAAATTATGTTTGATGCTCTCTGTAAGTAAAATGTTTGCTGTAATGTTTAAACTAGATGATAGGAACACTGTGGACAATTCTCAGCAAGTTGCAACCATGAAATACAGTTATAAACCGTTTTCATAAACAGGGTCTAAATCATGTTTGATGCTCTCTGTAAGTAAAATGTTTGCAGTAATGTTTAAACTACAAGATAGGAACACTGTGGACAATTTTCAGCAAGTTGCAACCATGAAATATAGTTATAAACAGTTTTCCATGAACAAGGTCTAAATCATGTTTAATGCACTCTGTAAGCAAAACTTTTTTGCAGTACTGTTTAAACTAGATGATAGGAATACCGTGGACAAATTTCAGCAAGTTGCAAGCATGAAGTACAGTTATAACCAGTTTCCCATAAACAAGTCTAAATTATGTTTGATGCTCTCTGTAAGTAAAATGTTTGCAGTATTGTTTAAACTAGATGATAGGAACACTGTGGATAATTTTCAGCAAGTTGCAACCATGAAATACAGTTATAAACAGTTTTCCATGAACAAGTCTAAATTATGTTTGATGCTCTCTGTAAGTAAAATGTTTGCTGTAATGTTTAAACTAGATGATAGGAACACTGTGGACAATTTTCAGCAAGTTGGAACCATGAAATACAGTTACAAACAGTTTTCCATAAACAAGGTCTAAATCACGTTTGATGCACTCTGTAAGCAAAACTTTTTTGCAGTACTGTTTAAACTAGATGATAGGAATACCGTGGACAAATTTCAGCAAGTTGCAAGCATGAAGTACAGTTATAACCAGTTTCCCATAAACAAGTCTAAATTATGTTTGATGCTCTCTGTAAGTAAAATGTTTGCAGTATTGTTTAAACTAGATGATAGGAACACTGTGGACAATTTTCAGCAAGTTGCAACCATGAAATACAGTTATAAACAGTTTTCCATAAACAAGTCTAAATTATGTTTGATGCTCTCTGTAAGTAAAATGTTTGCTGTAATGTTTAAACTAGATGATAGGAACACTGTGGACAATTCTCAGCAAGTTGCACCATGAAATACAGTTATAAACCGTTTTCATAAACAGGGTCTAAATCATGTTTGATGCTCTCTGTAAGTAAAATGTTTGCAGTTATGTTTAAACTACAAGATAGGAACACTGTGGACAATTTTCAGCAAGTTGCAACCATGAAATATAGTTATAAACAGTTTTCCATGAACAAGGTCTAAATCATGTTTAATGCACTCTGTAGGCAAAACTTTTTTGCAGTACTGTTTAAACTAGATGATAGGAATACCGTGGACAAATTTCAGCAAGTTGCAAGCATGAAGTACAGTTATAACCAGTTTCCCATAAACAAGTCTAAATTATGTTTGATGCTCTCTGTAAGTAAAATGTTTGCAGTATTGTTTAAACTAGATGATAGGAACACTGTGGACAATTTTCAGCAAGTTGCAACCATGAAATACAGTTATAAACAGTTTTCCATGAACAAGTCTAAATTATGTTTGATGCTCTCTGTAAGTAAAATGTTTGCTGTAATGTTTAAACTAGATGATAGGAACACTGTGGACAATTTTCAGCAAGTTGCAACCATGAAATACAGTTACAAACAGTTTTCCATAAACAAGGTCTAAATCACGTTTGATGCACTCTGTAAGTATTTTCTTTTTGCAGTATTGATTAAACTAGATGATATGAACATTGTGGACAATTTTCAGCAAGTTGCAACCATGAAATACAGTTACAAACAGTTTTCCATGAACAAGGTCTAAATCATGTTTAATGCACTCTGTAAGCAAAACTTTTTTGCAGTACTGTTTAAACTAGATGATAGGAATACCGTGGACAAATTTCAGCAAGTTGCAAGCATGAAGTACAGTTATAACCAGTTTCCCATAAACAAGTCTAAATTATGTTTGATGCTCTCTGTAAGTAAAATGTTTGCAGTATTGTTTAAACTAGATGATAGGAACACTGTGGATAATTTTCAGCAAGTTGCAACCATGAAATACAGTTATAAACAGTTTTCCATGAACAAGTCTAAATTATGTTTGATGCTCTCTGTAAGTAAAATGTTTGCTGTAATGTTTAAACTAGATGATAGGAACACTGTGGACAATTTTCAGCAAGTTGCAAGCATGAAGTACAGTTATAACCAGTTTCCCATAAACAAGTCTAAATTATGTTTGATGCTCTCTGTAAGTAAAATGTTTGCAGTATTGTTTAAACTAGATGATAGGAACACTGTGGATAATTTTCAGCAAGTTGCAACCATGAAATACAGTTATAAACAGTTTTCCATGAACAAGTCTAAATTATGTTTGATGCTCTCTGTAAGTAAAATGTTTGCTGTAATGTTTAAACTAGATGATAGGAACACTGTGGACAATTTTCAGCAAGTTGCAACCATGAAATACAGTTATAAACAGTTTTCCATAAACAAGTCTAAATTATGTTTGATGCTCTCTGTAAGTAAAATGTTTGCTGTAATGTTTAAACTAGATGATAGGAACACTGTGGACAATTCTCAGCAAGTTGCAACCATGAAATACAGTTATAAACCGTTTTCATAAACAGGGTCTAAATCATGTTTGATGCTCTCTGTAAGTAAAATGTTTGCAGTAATGTTTAAACTACAAGATAGGAACACTGTGGACAATTTTCAGCAAGTTGCAACCATGAAATATAGTTATAAACAGTTTTCCATGAACAAGGTCTAAATCATGTTTAATGCACTCTGTAGGCAAAACTTTTTTGCAGTACTGTTTAAACTAGATGATAGGAATACCGTGGACAAATTTCAGCAAGTTGCAAGCATGAAGTACAGTTATAACCAGTTTCCCATAAACAAGTCTAAATTATGTTTGATGCTCTCTGTAAGTAAAATGTTTGCAGTATTGTTTAAACTAGATGATAGGAACACTGTGGACAATTTTCAGCAAGTTGCAACCATGAAATACAGTTATAAACAGTTTTCCATGAACAAGTCTAAATTATGTTTGATGCTCTCTGTAAGTAAAATGTTTGCTGTAATGTTTAAACTAGATGATAGGAACACTGTGGACAATTTTCAGCAAGTTGCAACCATGAAATACAGTTACAAACAGTTTTCCATAAACAAGGTCTAAATCACGTTTGATGCACTCTGTAAGTATTTTCTTTTTGCAGTATTGATTAAACTAGATGATATGAACATTGTGGACAATTTTCAGCAAGTTGCAACCATGAAATACAGTTACAAACAGTTTTCCATGAACAAGGTCTAAATCATGTTTAATGCACTCTGTAAGCAAAACTTTTTTGCAGTACTGTTTAAACTAGATGATAGGAATACCGTGGACAAATTTCAGCAAGTTGCAAGCATGAAGTACAGTTATAACCAGTTTCCCATAAACAAGTCTAAATTATGTTTGATGCTCTCTGTAAGTAAAATGTTTGCAGTATTGTTTAAACTAGATGATAGGAACACTGTGGATAATTTTCAGCAAGTTGCAACCATGAAATACAGTTATAAACAGTTTTCCATGAACAAGTCTAAATTATGTTTGATGCTCTCTGTAAGTAAAATGTTTGCTGTAATGTTTAAACTAGATGATAGGAACACTGTGGACAATTTTCAGCAAGTTGCAACCATGAAATACAGTTATAAACAGTTTTCCATAAACAAGTCTAAATTATGTTTGATGCTCTCTGTAAGTAAAATGTTTGCTGTAATGTTTAAACTAGATGATAGGAACACTGTGGACAATTCTCAGCAAGTTGCAACCATGAAATACAGTTATAAACCATTTTCATAAACAGGGTCTAAATCATGTTTGATGCTCTCTGTAAGTAAAATGTTTGCAGTAATGTTTAAACTACAAGATAGGAACACTGTGGACAATTTTCAGCAAGTTGCAACCATGAAATACAGTTATAAACAGTTTTCCATGAACAAGGTCTAAATCATGTTTAATGCACTCTCTAAGCAAAACTTTTTTGCAGTACTGTTTAAACTACATGATAGGAATACCGGGGACAAATTTCAGCAAGTTGCAACCATGAAGTACAGTTATAACCAGTTTCCCATAAACAAGTCTAAATTATGTTTGATGAACTCTGTAAGCAAAACTTTTTTGCACTACTGTTTAAACTAGATGATAGGAACACTGTGGACAATTTTCAGCAAGTTGCAACCATGAAATACAGTTATAAACAGTTTTCCATGAACAAGTCTAAATTATGTTTGATGCTCTCTGTAAGTAAAATGTTTGCTGTAATGTTTAAACTAGATGATAGGAACACTGTGGACAATTCTCAGCAAGTTGCAACCATGAAATACAGTTATAAACCGTTTTCATAAACAGGGTCTAAATCATGTTTGATGCTCTCTGTAAGTAAAATGTTTGCAGTAATGTTTAAACTACAAGATAGGAACACTGTGGACAATTTTCAGCAAGTTGCAACCATGAAATATAGTTATAAACAGTTTTCCATGAACAAGGTCTAAATCATGTTTAATGCACTCTGTAAGCAAAACTTTTTTGCAGTACTGTTTAAACTAGATGATAGGAATACCGTGGACAAATTTCAGCAAGTTGCAAGCATGAAGTACAGTTATAACCAGTTTCCCATAAACAAGTCTAAATTATGTTTGATGCTCTCTGTAAGTAAAATGTTTGCAGTATTGTTTAAACTAGATGATAGGAACACTGTGGATAATTTTCAGCAAGTTGCAACCATGAAATACAGTTATAAACAGTTTTCCATGAACAAGTCTAAATTATGTTTGATGCTCTCTGTAAGTAAAATGTTTGCTGTAATGTTTAAACTAGATGATAGGAACACTGTGGACAATTTTCAGCAAGTTGCAACCATGAAATACAGTTACAAACAGTTTTCCATAAACAAGGTCTAAATCACGTTTGATGCACTCTGTAAGCAAAACTTTTTTGCAGTACTGTTTAAACTAGATGATAGGAATACCGTGGACAAATTTCAGCAAGTTGCAAGCATGAAGTACAGTTATAACCAGTTTCCCATAAACAAGTCTAAATTATGTTTGATGCTCTCTGTAAGTAAAATGTTTGCAGTATTGTTTAAACTAGATGATAGGAACACTGTGGACAATTTTCAGCAAGTTGCAACCATGAAATACAGTTATAAACAGTTTTCCATAAACAAGTCTAAATTATGTTTGATGCTCTCTGTAAGTAAAATGTTTGCTGTAATGTTTAAACTAGATGATAGGAACACTGTGGACAATTCTCAGCAAGTTGCACCATGAAATACAGTTATAAACCGTTTTCATAAACAGGGTCTAAATCATGTTTGATGCTCTCTGTAAGTAAAATGTTTGCAGTTATGTTTAAACTACAAGATAGGAACACTGTGGACAATTTTCAGCAAGTTGCAACCATGAAATATAGTTATAAACAGTTTTCCATGAACAAGGTCTAAATCATGTTTAATGCACTCTGTAGGCAAAACTTTTTTGCAGTACTGTTTAAACTAGATGATAGGAATACCGTGGACAAATTTCAGCAAGTTGCAAGCATGAAGTACAGTTATAACCAGTTTCCCATAAACAAGTCTAAATTATGTTTGATGCTCTCTGTAAGTAAAATGTTTGCAGTATTGTTTAAACTAGATGATAGGAACACTGTGGACAATTTTCAGCAAGTTGCAACCATGAAATACAGTTATAAACAGTTTTCCATGAACAAGTCTAAATTATGTTTGATGCTCTCTGTAAGTAAAATGTTTGCTGTAATGTTTAAACTAGATGATAGGAACACTGTGGACAATTTTCAGCAAGTTGCAACCATGAAATACAGTTACAAACAGTTTTCCATAAACAAGGTCTAAATCACGTTTGATGCACTCTGTAAGTATTTTCTTTTTGCAGTATTGATTAAACTAGATGATATGAACATTGTGGACAATTTTCAGCAAGTTGCAACCATGAAATACAGTTACAAACAGTTTTCCATGAACAAGGTCTAAATCATGTTTAATGCACTCTGTAAGCAAAACTTTTTTGCAGTACTGTTTAAACTAGATGATAGGAATACCGTGGACAAATTTCAGCAAGTTGCAAGCATGAAGTACAGTTATAACCAGTTTCCCATAAACAAGTCTAAATTATGTTTGATGCTCTCTGTAAGTAAAATGTTTGCAGTATTGTTTAAACTAGATGATAGGAACACTGTGGATAATTTTCAGCAAGTTGCAACCATGAAATACAGTTATAAACAGTTTCCCATGAACAAGTCTAAATTATGTTTGATGCTCTTTGTAAGTAAAATGTTTGCTGTAATGTTTAAACTAGATGATAGGAACACTGTGGACAATTTTCAGCAAGTTGCAAGCATGAAGTACAGTTATAACCAGTTTCCCATAAACAAGTCTAAATTATGTTTGATGCTCTCTGTAAGTAAAATGTTTGCAGTATTGTTTAAACTAGATGATAGGAACACTGTGGATAATTTTCAGCAAGTTGCAACCATGAAATACAGTTATAAACAGTTTTCCATGAACAAGTCTAAATTATGTTTGATGCTCTCTGTAAGTAAAATGTTTGCTGTAATGTTTAAACTAGATGATAGGAACACTGTGGACAATTTTCAGCAAGTTGCAACCATGAAATACAGTTATAAACAGTTTTCCATAAACAAGTCTAAATTATGTTTGATGCTCTCTGTAAGTAAAATGTTTGCTGTAATGTTTAAACTAGATGATAGGAACACTGTGGACAATTCTCAGCAAGTTGCAACCATGAAATACAGTTATAAACCGTTTTCATAAACAGGGTCTAAATCATGTTTGATGCTCTCTGTAAGTAAAATGTTTGCAGTAATGTTTAAACTACAAGATAGGAACACTGTGGACAATTTTCAGCAAGTTGCAACCATGAAATACAGTTATAAACAGTTTTCCATGAACAAGGTCTAAATCATGTTTAATGCACTCTCTAAGCAAAACTTTTTTGCAGTACTGTTTAAACTACATGATAGGAATACCGGGGACAAATTTCAGCAAGTTGCAACCATGAAGTACAGTTATAACCAGTTTCCCATAAACAAGTCTAAATTATGTTTGATGAACTCTGTAAGCAAAACTTTTTTGCACTACTGTTTAAACTAGATGATAGGAACACTGTGGACAATTTTCAGCAAGTTGCAACCATGAAATACAGTTATAAACAGTTTTCCATGAACAAGTCTAAATTATGTTTGATGCTCTCTGTAAGTAAAATGTTTGCTGTAATGTTTAAACTAGATGATAGGAACACTGTGGACAATTCTCAGCAAGTTGCAACCATGAAATACAGTTATAAACCGTTTTCATAAACAGGGTCTAAATCATGTTTGATGCTCTCTGTAAGTAAAATGTTTGCAGTAATGTTTAAACTACAAGATAGGAACACTGTGGACAATTTTCAGCAAGTTGCAACCATGAAATATAGTTATAAACAGTTTTCCATGAACAAGTCTAAATTATGTTTGATGCTCTCTGTAAGTAAAATGTTTGCTGTAATGTTTAAACTAGATGATAGGAACACTGTGGACAATTTTCAGCAAGTTGCAACCATGAAATACAGTTACAAACAGTTTTCCATAAACAAGGTCTAAATCACGTTTGATGCACTCTGTAAGCAAAACTTTTTTGCAGTACTGTTTAAACTAGATGATAGGAATACCGTGGACAAATTTCAGCAAGTTGCAAGCATGAAGTACAGTTATAACCAGTTTCCCATAAACAAGTCTAAATTATGTTTGATGCTCTCTGTAAGTAAAATGTTTGCAGTATTGTTTAAACTAGATGATAGGAACACTGTGGACAATTTTCAGCAAGTTGCAACCATGAAATACAGTTATAAACAGTTTTCCATAAACAAGTCTAAATTATGTTTGATGCTCTCTGTAAGTAAAATGTTTGCTGTAATGTTTAAACTAGATGATAGGAACACTGTGGACAATTCTCAGCAAGTTGCACCATGAAATACAGTTATAAACCGTTTTCATAAACAGGGTCTAAATCATGTTTGATGCTCTCTGTAAGTAAAATGTTTGCAGTTATGTTTAAACTACAAGATAGGAACACTGTGGACAATTTTCAGCAAGTTGCAACCATGAAATATAGTTATAAACAGTTTTCCATGAACAAGGTCTAAATCATGTTTAATGCACTCTGTAGGCAAAACTTTTTTGCAGTACTGTTTAAACTAGATGATAGGAATACCGTGGACAAATTTCAGCAAGTTGCAAGCATGAAGTACAGTTATAACCAGTTTCCCATAAACAAGTCTAAATTATGTTTGATGCTCTCTGTAAGTAAAATGTTTGCAGTATTGTTTAAACTAGATGATAGGAACACTGTGGACAATTTTCAGCAAGTTGCAACCATGAAATACAGTTATAAACAGTTTTCCATGAACAAGTCTAAATTATGTTTGATGCTCTCTGTAAGTAAAATGTTTGCTGTAATGTTTAAACTAGATGATAGGAACACTGTGGACAATTTTCAGCAAGTTGCAACCATGAAATACAGTTACAAACAGTTTTCCATAAACAAGGTCTAAATCACGTTTGATGCACTCTGTAAGTATTTTCTTTTTGCAGTATTGATTAAACTAGATGATATGAACATTGTGGACAATTTTCAGCAAGTTGCAACCATGAAATACAGTTACAAACAGTTTTCCATGAACAAGGTCTAAATCATGTTTAATGCACTCTGTAAGCAAAACTTTTTTGCAGTACTGTTTAAACTAGATGATAGGAATACCGTGGACAAATTTCAGCAAGTTGCAAGCATGAAGTACAGTTATAACCAGTTTCCCATAAACAAGTCTAAATTATGTTTGATGCTCTCTGTAAGTAAAATGTTTGCAGTATTGTTTAAACTAGATGATAGGAACACTGTGGATAATTTTCAGCAAGTTGCAACCATGAAATACAGTTATAAACAGTTTTCCATGAACAAGTCTAAATTATGTTTGATGCTCTCTGTAAGTAAAATGTTTGCTGTAATGTTTAAACTAGATGATAGGAACACTGTGGACAATTTTCAGCAAGTTGCAACCATGAAATACAGTTATAAACAGTTTTCCATAAACAAGTCTAAATTATGTTTGATGCTCTCTGTAAGTAAAATGTTTGCTGTAATGTTTAAACTAGATGATAGGAACACTGTGGACAATTCTCAGCAAGTTGCAACCATGAAATACAGTTATAAACCGTTTTCATAAACAGGGTCTAAATCATGTTTGATGCTCTCTGTAAGTAAAATGTTAGCATTAATGTTTAAACTACAAGATAGGAACACTGTGGACAATTTTCAGCAAGTTGCAACCATGAAGTACAGTTATAAACAGTTTTCCATGAACAAGGTCTAAATCATGTTTAATGCACTCTCTAAGCAAAACTTTTTTGCAGTACTGTTTAAACTACATGATAGGAATACCGGGGACAAATTTCAGCAAGTTGCAACCATGAAGTACAGTTATAACCAGTTTCCCATAAACAAGTCTAAATTATGTTTGATGCTCTCTGTAAGTAAAATGTTTGCAGTATTGTTTAAACTAGATGATAGGAACACTGTGGACAATTTTCAGCAAGCTGCAACCATGAAATACAGTTACAAACAGTTTTCCATAAACAAGGTCTAAATCATGTTTGATGCACTCTGTAAGTAAATTTGTTTGCAGTATTGTTTAAACTAGATGATAGGAACACTGTGGACAATTTTCAGCAAGCTGCAACCATGAAATACAGTTACAAACAGTTTTCCATAAACAAGGTCTAAATCATGTTTGATGCACTCTGTAAGTAAATTTGTTTGCAGTATTGTTTAAACTAGATGATAGGAACACTGTGGATAATTTTCAGCAAGTTGCAACCATGAAATACAGTTATAAACAGTTTTCCATGAACAAGTCTAAATTATGTTTGATGCTCTCTGTAAGTAAAATGTTTGCTGTAATGTTTAAACTAGATGATAGGAACACTGTGGACAATTTTCAGCAAGTTGCAACCATGAAATACAGTTATAAACAGTTTTCCATAAACAAGTCTAAATTATGTTTGATGCTCTCTGTAAGTAAAATGTTTGCTGTAATGTTTAAACTAGATGATAGGAACACTGTGGACAATTCTCAGCAAGTTGCAACCATGAAATACAGTTATAAACCGTTTTCATAAACAGGGTCTAAATCATGTTTGATGCTCTCTGTAAGTAAAATGTTTGCAGTAATGTTTAAACTACAAGATAGGAACACTGTGGACAATTTTCAGCAAGTTGCAACCATGAAATACAGTTATAAACAGTTTTCCATGAACAAGGTCTAAATCATGTTTAATGCACTCTCTAAGCAAAACTTTTTTGCAGTACTGTTTAAACTACATGATAGGAATACCGGGGACAAATTTCAGCAAGTTGCAACCATGAAGTACAGTTATAACCAGTTTCCCATAAACAAGTCTAAATTATGTTTGATGAACTCTGTAAGCAAAACTTTTTTGCACTACTGTTTAAACTAGATGATAGGAACACTGTGGACAATTTTCAGCAAGTTGCAACCATGAAATACAGTTATAAACAGTTTTCCATGAACAAGTCTAAATTATGTTTGATGCTCTCTGTAAGTAAAATGTTTGCTGTAATGTTTAAACTAGATGATAGGAACACTGTGGACAATTTTCAGCAAGTTGCAACCATGAAATACAGTTACAAACAGTTTTCCATAAACAAGGTCTAAATCATGTTTGATGCACTCTGTAAGTATTTTCTTTTTGCAGTATTGATTAAACTAGATGATATGAACATTGTGGACAATTTTCAGCAAGTTGCAACCATGAAATACAGTTACAAACAGTTTTCCATAAACAAGGTCTAAATCATGTTTGATGAACTCTGTAAGCAAAACTTTTTTGCACTACTGTTTAAACTAGATGATAGGAACACTGTGGACAATTTTCAGCAAGTTGCAACCATGAAATACAGTTATAAACAGTTTTCCATAAACAAGTCTAAATTATGTTTGATGCTCTCTGTAAGTAAAATGTTTGCTGTAATGTTTAAACTAGATGATAGGAACACTGTGGACAATTCTCAGCAAGTTGCAACCATGAAATACAGTTATAAACAGTTTTCCATGAACAAGGTCTAAATCATGTTTAATGCACTCTGTAAGCAAAACTTTTTTGCAGTACTGTTTAAACTAGATGATAGGAATACCGTGGACAAATTTCAGCAAGTTGCAAGCATGAAGTACAGTTATAACCAGTTTCCCATAAACAAGTCTAAATTATGTTTGATGCTCTCTGTAAGTAAAATGTTTGCAGTATTGTTTAAACTAGATGATAGGAACACTGTGGACAATTTTCAGCAAGTTGCAACCATGAAATACAGTTATAAACAGTTTTCCATGAACAAGTCTAAATTATGTTTGATGCTCTCTGTAAGTAAAATGTTTGCTGTAATGTTTAAACTAGATGATAGGAACACTGTGGACAATTTTCAGCAAGTTGCAACCATGAAATACAGTTACAAACAGTTTTCCATAAACAAGGTCTAAATCACGTTTGATGCACTCTGTAAGTATTTTCTTTTTGCAGTATTGATTAAACTAGATTATATGAACATTGTGGACAATTTTCAGCAAGTTGCAACCATGAAATACAGTTACAAACAGTTTTCCATAAACAAGGTCTAAATCATGTTTAATGCACTCTCTAAGCAAAACTTTTTTGCAGTACTGTTTAAACTACATGATAGGAATACCGGGGACAAATTTCAGCAAGTTGCAACCATGAAGTACAGTTATAACCAGTTTCCCATAAACAAGTCTAAATTATGTTTGATGAACTCTGTAAGCAAAACTTTTTTGCACTACTGTTTAAACTAGATGATAGGAACACTGTGGACAATTTTCAGCAAGTTGCAACCATGAAATACAGTTATAAACAGTTTTCCATAAACAAGTCTAAATTATGTTTGATGCTCTCTGTAAGTAAAATGTTTGCTGTAATGTTTAAACTAGATGATAGGAACACTGTGGACAATTCTCAGCAAGTTGCAACCATGAAATACAGTTATAAACCGTTTTCATAAACAGGGTCTAAATCATGTTTGATGCTCTCTGTAAGTAAAATGTTTGCAGTAATGTTTAAACTACAAGATAGGAACACTGTGGACAATTTTCAGCAAGTTGCAACCATGAAATATAGTTATAAACAGTTTTCCATGAACAAGGTCTAAATCATGTTTAATGCACTCTGTAAGCAAAACTTTTTTGCAGTACTGTTTAAACTAGATGATAGGAATACCGTGGACAAATTTCAGCAAGTTGCAAGCATGAAGTACAGTTATAACCAGTTTCCCATAAACAAGTCTAAATTATGTTTGATGCTCTCTGTAAGTAATATGTTTGCAGTATTGTTTAAACTAGATGATAGGAACACTGTGGATAATTTTCAGCAAGTTGCAACCATGAAATACAGTTATAAACAGTTTTCCATGAACAAGTCTAAATTATGTTTGATGCTCTCTGTAAGTAAAATGTTTGCTGTAATGTTTAAACTAGATGATAGGAACACTGTGGACAATTTTCAGCAAGTTGCAACCATGAAATACAGTTACAAACAGTTTTCCATAAACAAGGTCTAAATCACGTTTGATGCACTCTGTAAGCAAAACTTTTTTGCAGTACTGTTTAAACTAGATGATAGGAATACCGTGGACAAATTTCAGCAAGTTGCAAGCATGAAGTACAGTTATAACCAGTTTCCCATAAACAAGTCTAAATTATGTTTGATGCTCTCTGTAAGTAAAATGTTTGCAGTATTGTTTAAACTAGATGATAGGAACACTGTGGACAATTTTCAGCAAGTTGCAACCATGAAATACAGTTATAAACAGTTTTCCATAAACAAGTCTAAATTATGTTTGATGCTCTCTGTAAGTAAAATGTTTGCTGTAATGTTTAAACTAGATGATAGGAACACTGTGGACAATTCTCAGCAAGTTGCACCATGAAATACAGTTATAAACCGTTTTCATAAACAGGGTCTAAATCATGTTTGATGCTCTCTGTAAGTAAAATGTTTGCAGTAATGTTTAAACTACAAGATAGGAACACTGTGGACAATTTTCAGCAAGTTGCAACCATGAAATATAGTTATAAACAGTTTTCCATGAACAAGGTCTAAATCATGTTTAATGCACTCTGTAAGCAAAACTTTTTTGCAGTACTGTTTAAACTAGATGATAGGAATACCGTGGACAAATTTCAGCAAGTTGCAAGCATGAAGTACAGTTATAACCAGTTTCCCATAAACAAGTCTAAATTATGTTTGATGCTCTCTGTAAGTAAAATGTTTGCAGTATTGTTTAAACTAGATGATAGGAACACTGTGGACAATTTTCAGCAAGTTGCAACCATGAAATACAGTTATAAACAGTTTTCCATGAACAAGTCTAAATTATGTTTGATGCTCTCTGTAAGTAAAATGTTTGCTGTAATGTTTAAACTAGATGATAGGAACACTGTGGACAATTTTCAGCAAGTTGCAACCATGAAATACAGTTACAAACAGTTTTCCATAAACAAGGTCTAAATCACGTTTGATGCACTCTGTAAGTATTTTCTTTTTGCAGTATTGATTAAACTAGATGATATGAACATTGTGGACAATTTTCAGCAAGTTGCAACCATGAAATACAGTTACAAACAGTTTTCCATAAACAAGGTCTAAATCATGTTTGATGAACTCTGTAAGCAAAACTTTTTTGCACTACTGTTTAAACTAGATGATAGGAACACTGTGGACAATTTTCAGCAAGTTGCAACCATGAAATACAGTTACAAACAGTTTTCCATAAACAAGGTCTAAATCACGTTTGATGCACTCTGTAAGCAAAACTTTTTTGCAGTACTGTTTAAACTAGATGATAGGAATACCGTGGACAAATTTCAGCAAGTTGCAAGCATGAAGTACAGTTATAACCAGTTTCCCATAAACAAGCTCTAAATTATGTTTGATGCTCTCTGTAAGTAAAATTGTTTGCAGTATTGTTTAAACTAGATGATAGGAACACTGTGGACAATTTTCAGCAAGTTGCAACCATGAAATACAGTTACAAACAGTTTTCCATAAACAAGCTCTAAATTATGTTTGATGCTCTCTGTAAGTAAAATTGTTTGCTGTAATGTTTAAACTAGATGATAGGAACACTGTGGACAATTCTCAGCAAGTTGCACGCATGAAATTGACAGTTATAAACACGTTTTCATTAAACAGGGTCTAAATCATGTTTGATGCTCTCTGTAAGTAAAATGTTTTGCAGTTACTGTTTAAACTACAAGATAGGAACACTGTGGACAATTTTCAGCAAGTTGCAACATTGAAATACAGAAATAAACACTTTTCCTTAAACAAGCTCTAAATCATGTTTAATGCACTCTGTTAGTGAAATTTTTTGCAGTACTGTTTAAACTAGATGATAGGAATACCGTGGACAAATTTCAGCAAGTTGCAAGCATGAAGTTGACAGTTATAACCAGTTTCCCATAAACAAGCTCTAAATTATGTTTGATGCTCTCTGTAAGTGAAATTGTTTGCAGTATTGTTTAAACTAGATGATAGGAACCAATTTCAGCGAGTTTCAACCATGAAATTGAAAAAAAACACTTTTCCTTAAACAAGCTCTAAATCGTGTTTAATGCACTCTGTTAGTGAAATTTTTTGCAGTACTGTTTAAACTAGAGGATAGGAACCAATTTCAGCGAGTTTCAAGCATGAAATTGAAAAAAAACACTTTTCCTTAAACAAGCTCTAAATCGTGTTTAATGCACTCTGTTAGTGAAATTTTTTGCAGTACTGCTTAAACTAGAGGATAGGAACCAATTTCAGCGAGTTTCAAGCATGAAATTGAAAAAAAACACTTTTCCTTAAACAAGCTCTAAATCGTGTTTAATGCACTCTGTTAGTGAACTTTTTTGCAGTACTGCTTAAACTAGAGGATAGGAACCAATTTCAGCGAGTTTCAAGCATGAAATTGAAAAAAAACACTTTTCCTTAAACAAGCTCTAAATCGTGTTTGATGCACTCTGTAAGTGAAATTGTTTGCTGTAATGTTTAAACTAGATGATAGGAACACTGTGGACAATTCTCAGCAAGTTGCAACCATGAAATTGACAGTTATAAACAGTTTTCCATGAACAAGGTCTAAATCATGTTTAATGCACTCTGTTAGCGAACTTTTTTGCAGTACTGCTTAAACTAGAGGATAGGAACCAATTTCAGCGAGTTTCAAGCATGAAATTGAAAAAAAACACTTTTCCTTAAACAAGCTCTAAATCGTGTTTAATGCACTCTGTTAGTGAAATTGTTTGCAGTACTGCTTAAACTAGATGATAGGAACACTGTGGACAATTTTCAGCAAGTTGCAACCATGAAATTGACAGTTATAAACAGTTTTCCATGAACAAGCTCTAAATTATGTTTGATGCTCTCTGTAAGTAAAATTGTTTGCTGTAATGTTTAAACTAGATGATAGGAACACTGTGGACAATTTTCAGCAAGTTGCAACCATGAAATTGACAGTTACAAACAGTTTTCCATAAACAAGGTCTAAATCACGTTTGATGCACTCTGTAAGTGATTTTCTTTTTGCAGTACTGATTAAACTAGATTATATGAACATTGTGGACAATTTTCAGCAAGTTGCAACCATGAAATACGAGTTACAAACAGTTTTCCATAAACAAGGTCTAAATCATGTTTAATGCACTCTGTAAGCAAAACTTTTTTGCAGTACTGTTTAAACTACATGATAGGAATACCGGGGACAAATTTCAGCGAGTTGCAAGCATGAAGTTGACAGTTATAACCAGTTTCCCATAAACAAGCTCTAAATTATGTTTGATGCACTCTGTAAGCAAAACTTTTTTGCACTACTGTTTAAACTAGATGATAGGAACACTGTGGACAATTTTCAGCAAGTTGCAACCATGAAATTGACAGTTATAAACAGTTTTCCATAAACAAGCTCTAAATTATGTTTGATGCTCTCTGTAAGTGAAATTTTTTGCAGTACTGCTTAAACTAGAGGATAGGAACCAATTTCAGCGAGTTTCAAGCATGAAATTGAAAAAAAACACTTTTCCTTAAACAAGCTCTAAATCGTGTTTAATGCACTCTGTTAGTGAAATTGTTTGCAGTACTGCTTAAACTAGAGGATAGGAACCAATTTCAGCGAGTTTCAAGCATGAAATTGAAAAAAAACACTTTTCCTTAAACAAGCTCTAAATCGTGTTTAATGCACTCTGTTAGTGAACTTTTTTGCAGTACTGCTTAAACTAGAGGATAGGAACCAATTTCAGCGAGTTTCAAGCATGAAATTGAAAAAAAACACTTTTCCTTAAACAAGCTCTAAATCGTGTTTAATGCACTCTGTTAGTGAAATTTTTTGCAGTACTGCTTAAACTAGAGGATAGGAACCAATTTCAGCGAGTTTCAAGCATGAAATTGAAAAAAAACACTTTTCCTTAAACAAGCTCTAAATCGTGTTTAATGCACTCTGTTAGTGAAATTTTTTGCAGTACTGCTTAAACTAGAGGATAGGAACCAATTTCAGCGAGTTTCAAGCATGAAATTGAAAAAAAACACTTTTCCTTAAACAAGCTCTAAATCGTGTTTAATGCACTCTGTTAGTGAAATTTTTTGCAGTACTGCTTAAACTAGAGGATAGGAACCAATTTCAGCGAGTTTCAAGCATGAAATTGAAAAAAAACACTTTTCCTTAAACAAGCTCTAAATCGTGTTTAATGCACTCTGTTAGTGAAATTTTTTGCAGTACTGCTTAAACTAGAGGATAGGAACCAATTTCAGCGAGTTTCAAGCATGAAATTGAAAAAAAACACTTTTCCTTAAACAAGCTCTAAATCGTGTTTAATGCACTCTGTTAGTGAAATTTTTTGCAGTACTGCTTAAACTAGAGGATAGGAACCAATTTCAGCGAGTTTCAAGCATGAAATTGAAAAAAAACACTTTTCCTTAAACAAGCTCTAAATCGTGTTTAATGCACTCTGTTAGTGAAATTTTTTGCAGTACTGCTTAAACTAGAGGATAGGAACCAATTTCAGCGAGTTTCAAGCATGAAATTGAAAAAAAACACTTTTCCTTAAACAAGCTCTAAATCGTGTTTAATGCACTCTGTTAGTGAAATTTTTTGCAGTACTGCTTAAACTAGAGGATAGGAACCAATTTCAGCGAGTTTCAAGCATGAAATTGAAAAAAAACACTTTTCCTTAAACAAGCTCTAAATCGTGTTTAATGCACTCTGTTAGTGAAATTTTTTGCAGTACTGCTTAAACTAGAGGATAGGAACCAATTTCAGCGAGTTTCAAGCATGAAATTGAATAAAAAACACTTTTCCTTAAACAAGCTCTAAATCGTGTTTAATGCACTCTGTTAGTGAAATTTTTTGCAGTACTGCTTAAACTAGAGGATAGGAACCAATTTCAGCGAGTTTCAAGCATGAAATGGAAAAAAAACACTTTTCCTTAAACAAGCTCTAAATCGTGTTTAATGCACTCTGTTAGTGAAATTTTTTGCAGTACTGCTTAAACTAGAGGATAGGAACCAATTTCAGCGAGTTTCAAGCATGAAATTGAAAAAAAACACTTTTCCTTAAACAAGCTCTAAATCGTGTTTAATGCACTCTGTTAGTGAAATTTTTTGCAGTACTGCTTAAACTAGAGGATAGGAACCAATTTCAGCGAGTTTCAAGCATGAAATTGAAAAAAAACACTTTTCCTTAAACAAGCTCTAAATCGTGTTTAATGCACTCTGTTAGTGAAATTTTTTGCAGTACTGCTTAAACTAGAGGATAGGAACCAATTTCAGCGAGTTTCAAGCATGAAATTGAAAAAAAACACTTTTCCTTAAACAAGCTCTAAATCGTGTTTAATGCACTCTGTTAGTGAAATTTTTTGCAGTACTGCTTAAACTAGAGGATAGGAACCAATTTCAGCGAGTTTCAAGCATGAAATTGAAAAAAAACACTTTTCCTTAAACAAGCTCTAAATCGTGTTTAATGCACTCTGTTAGTGAAATTTTTTGCAGTACTGCTTAAACTAGAGGATAGGAACCAATTTCAGCGAGTTTCAAGCATGAAATTGAAAAAAAACACTTTTCCTTAAACAAGCTCTAAATCGTGTTTAATGCACTCTGTTAGTGAAATTTTTTGCAGTACTGCTTAAACTAGAGGATAGGAACCAATTTCAGCGAGTTTCAAGCATGAAATTGAAAAAAAACACTTTTCCTTAAACAAGCTCTAAATCGTGTTTAATGCACTCTGTTAGTGAAATTTTTTGCAGTACTGCTTAAACTAGAGGATAGGAACCAATTTCAGCGAGTTTCAAGCATGAAATTGAAAAAAAACACTTTTCCTTAAACAAGCTCTAAATCGTGTTTAATGCACTCTGTTAGTGAAATTTTTTGCAGTACTGCTTAAACTAGAGGATAGGAACCAATTTCAGCGAGTTTCAAGCATGAAATTGAAAAAAAACACTTTTCCTTAAACAAGCTCTAAATCGTGTTTAATGCACTCTGTTAGTGAAATTTTTTGCAGTACTGCTTAAACTAGAGGATAGGAACCAATTTCAGCGAGTTTCAAGCATGAAATTGAAAAAAAACACTTTTCCTTAAACAAGCTCTAAATCGTGTTTAATGCACTCTGTTAGTGAAATTTTTTGCAGTACTGCTTAAACTAGAGGATAGGAACCAATTTCAGCGAGTTTCAAGCATGAAATTGAAAAAAAACACTTTTCCTTAAACAAGCTCTAAATCGTGTTTAATGCACTCTGTTAGTGAAATTTTTTGCAGTACTGCTTAAACTAGAGGATAGGAACCAATTTCAGCGAGTTTCAAGCATGAAATTGAAAAAAAACACTTTTCCTTAAACAAGCTCTAAATCGTGTTTAATGCACTCTGTTAGTGAAATTTTTTGCAGTACTGCTTAAACTAGAGGATAGGAACCAATTTCAGCGAGTTTCAAGCATGAAATTGAAAAAAAACACTTTTCCTTAAACAAGCTCTAAATCGTGTTTAATGCACTCTGTTAGTGAAATTTTTTGCAGTACTGCTTAAACTAGAGGATAGGAACCAATTTCAGCGAGTTTCAAGCATGAAATTGAAAAAAAACACTTTTCCTTAAACAAGCTCTAAATCGTGTTTAATGCACTCTGTTAGTGAAATTTTTTGCAGTACTGCTTAAACTAGAGGATAGGAACCAATTTCAGCGAGTTTCAAGCATGAAATTGAAAAAAAACACTTTTCCTTAAACAAGCTCTAAATCGTGTTTAATGCACTCTGTTAGTGAAATTTTTTGCAGTACTGCTTAAACTAGAGGATAGGAACCAATTTCAGCGAGTTTCAAGCATGAAATTGAAAAAAAACACTTTTCCTTAAACAAGCTCTAAATCGTGTTTAATGCACTCTGTTAGTGAAATTTTTTGCAGTACTGCTTAAACTAGAGGATAGGAACCAATTTCAGCGAGTTTCAAGCATGAAATTGAAAAAAAACACTTTTCCTTAAACAAGCTCTAAATCGTGTTTAATGCACTCTGTTAGTGAAATTTTTTGCAGTACTGCTTAAACTAGAGGATAGGAACCAATTTCAGCGAGTTTCAAGCATGAAATTGAAAAAAAACACTTTTCCTTAAACAAGCTCTAAATCGTGTTTAATGCACTCTGTTAGTGAAATTTTTTGCAGTACTGCTTAAACTAGAGGATAGGAACCAATTTCAGCGAGTTTCAAGCATGAAATTGAAAAAAAACACTTTTCCTTAAACAAGCTCTAAATCGTGTTTAATGCACTCTGTTAGTGAAATTTTTTGCAGTACTGCTTAAACTAGAGGATAGGAACCAATTTCAGCGAGTTTCAAGCATGAAATTGAAAAAAAACACTTTTCCTTAAACAAGCTCTAAATCGTGTTTAATGCACTCTGTTAGTGAAATTTTTTGCAGTACTGCTTAAACTAGAGGATAGGAACCAATTTCAGCGAGTTTCAAGCATGAAATTGAAAAAAAACACTTTTCCTTAAACAAGCTCTAAATCGTGTTTAATGCACTCTGTTAGTGAAATTTTTTGCAGTACTGCTTAAACTAGAGGATAGGAACCAATTTCAGCGAGTTTCAAGCATGAAATTGAAAAAAAACACTTTTCCTTAAACAAGCTCTAAATCGTGTTTAATGCACTCTGTTAGTGAAATTTTTTGCAGTACTGCTTAAACTAGAGGATAGGAACCAATTTCAGCGAGTTTCAAGCATGAAATTGAAAAAAAACACTTTTCCTTAAACAAGCTCTAAATCGTGTTTAATGCACTCTGTTAGTGAAATTTTTTGCAGTACTGCTTAAACTAGAGGATAGGAACCAATTTCAGCGAGTTTCAAGCATGAAATTGAAAAAAAACACTTTTCCTTAAACAAGCTCTAAATCGTGTTTAATGCACTCTGTTAGTGAAATTTTTTGCAGTACTGCTTAAACTAGAGGATAGGAACCAATTTCAGCGAGTTTCAAGCATGAAATTGAAAAAAAACACTTTTCCTTAAACAAGCTCTAAATCGTGTTTAATGCACTCTGTTAGTGAAATTTTTTGCAGTACTGCTTAAACTAGAGGATAGGAACCAATTTCAGCGAGTTTCAAGCATGAAATTGAAAAAAAACACTTTTCCTTAAACAAGCTCTAAATCGTGTTTAATGCACTCTGTTAGTGAAATTTTTTGCAGTACTGCTTAAACTAGAGGATAGGAACCAATTTCAGCGAGTTTCAAGCATGAAATTGAAAAAAAACACTTTTCCTTAAACAAGCTCTAAATCGTGTTTAATGCACTCTGTTAGTGAACTTTTTTGCAGTACTGCTTAAACTAGAGGATAGGAACCAATTTCAGCGAGTTTCAAGCATGAAATTGAAAAAAAACACTTTTCCTTAAACAAGCTCTAAATCGTGTTTAATGCACTCTGTTAGTGAAATTTTTTGCAGTACTGCTTAAACTAGAGGATAGGACCCAATTTCAGCGAGTTTCAAGCATGAAATTGAAAAAAAACACTTTTCCTTAAACAAGCTCTAAATCGTGTTTAATGCACTCTGTTAGTGAAATTTTTTGCAGTACTGCTTAAACTAGAGGATAGGAACCAATTTCAGCGAGTTTCAAGCATGAAATTGAAAAAAAACACTTTTCCTTAAACAAGCTCTAAATCGTGTTTAATGCACTCTGTTAGTGAAATTTTTTGCAGTACTGCTTAAACTAGAGGATAGGAACCAATTTCAGCGAGTTTCAAGCATGAAATTGAAAAAAAACACTTTTCCTTAAACAAGCTCTAAATCGTGTTTAATGCACTCTGTTAGTGAAATTTTTTGCAGTACTGCTTAAACTAGAGGATAGGAACCAATTTCAGCGAGTTTCAAGCATGAAATTGAAAAAAAACACTTTTCCTTAAACAAGCTCTAAATCGTGTTTAATGCACTCTGTTAGTGAAATTTTTTGCAGTACTGCTTAAACTAGAGGATAGGAACCAATTTCAGCGAGTTTCAAGCATGAAATTGAAAAACAAACACTTTTCCTTAAACAAGCTCTAAATCGTGTTTAATGCACTCTGTTAGTGAAATTTTTTGCAGTACTGCTTAAACTAGAGGATAGGAACCAATTTCAGCGAGTTTCAAGCATGAAATTGAAAAAAAACACTTTTCCTTAAACAAGCTCTAAATCGTGTTTAATGCACTCTGTTAGTGAAATTTTTTGCAGTACTGCTTAAACTAGAGGATAGGAACCAATTTCAGCGAGTTTCAAGCATGAAATTGAAAATAAACACTTTTCCTTAAACAAGCTCTAAATCGTGTTTAATGCACTCTGTTAGTGAAATTTTTTGCAGTACTGCTTAAACTAGAGGATAGGAACCAATTTCAGCGAGTTTCAAGCATGAAATTGAAAAAAAACACTTTTCCTTAAACAAGCTCTAAATCGTGTTTAATGCACTCTGTTAGTGAAATTTTTTGCAGTACTGCTTAAACTAGAGGATAGGAACCAATTTCAGCGAGTTTCAAGCATGAAATTGAAAAAAAACACTTTTCCTTAAACAAGCTCTAAATCGTGTTTAATGCACTCTGTTAGTGAACTTTTTTGCAGTACTGCTTAAACTAGAGGATAGGAACCAATTTCAGCGAGTTTCAAGCATGAAATTGAAAAAAAACACTTTTCCTTAAACAAGCTCTAAATCGTGTTTAATGCACTCTGTTAGTGAAATTTTTTGCAGTACTGCTTAAACTAGAGGATAGGAACCAATTTCAGCGAGTTTCAAGCATGAAATTGAAAAAAAACACTTTTCCTTAAACAAGCTCTAAATCGTGTTTAATGCACTCTGTTAGTGAAATTTTTTGCAGTACTGCTTAAACTAGAGGATAGGAACCAATTTCAGCGAGTTTCAAGCATGAAATTGAAAAAAAACACTTTTCCTTAAACAAGCTCTAAATCGTGTTTAATGCACTCTGTTAGTGAAACTTTTTGCAGTACTGCTTAAACTAGAGGATAGGAACCAATTTCAGCGAGTTTCAAGCATGAAATTGAAAAAAAACACTTTTCCTTAAACAAGCTCTAAATCGTGTTTAATGCACTCTGTTAGTGAAATTTTTTGCAGTACTGCTTAAACTAGAGGATAGGAACCAATTTCAGCGAGTTTCAAGCATGAAATTGAAAAAAAACACTTTTCCTTAAACAAGCTCTAAATCGTGTTTAATGCACTCTGTTAGTGAAATTTTTTGCAGTACTGCTTAAACTAGAGGATAGGAACCAATTTCAGCGAGTTTCAAGCATGAAATTGAAAAAAAACACTTTTCCTTAAACAAGCTCTAAATCGTGTTTAATGCACTCTGTTAGTGAAATTTTTTGCAGTACTGCTTAAACTAGAGGATAGGAACCAATTTCAGCGAGTTTCAAGCATGAAATTGAAAAAAAACACTTTTCCTTAAACAAGCTCTAAATCGTGTTTAATGCACTCTGTTAGTGAAATTTTTTGCAGTACTGCTTAAACTAGAGGATAGGAACCAATTTCAGCGAGTTTCAAGCATGAAATTGAAAAAAAACACTTTTCCTTAAACAAGCTCTAAATCGTGTTTAATGCACTCTGTTAGTGAAATTTTTTGCAGTACTGCTTAAACTAGAGGATAGGAACCATTTTCAGCGAGTTTCAAGCATGAAATTGAAAAAAAACACTTTTCCTTAAACAAGCTCTAAATCGTGTTTAATGCACTCTGTTAGTGAAATTTTTTGCAGTACTGCTTAAACTAGAGGATAGGAACCAATTTCAGCGAGTTTCAAGCATGAAATTGAAAAAAAACACTTTTCCTTAAACAAGCTCTAAATCGTGTTTAATGCACTCTGTTAGTGAACTTTTTTGCAGTACTGCTTAAACTAGAGGATAGGAACCAATTTCAGCGAGTTTCAAGCATGAAATTGAAAAAAAACACTTTTCCTTAAACAAGCTCTAAATCGTGTTTAATGCACTCTGTTAGTGAAATTTTTTGCAGTACTGCTTAAACTAGAGGATAGGAACCAATTTCAGCGAGTTTCAAGCATGAAATTGAAAAAAAACACTTTTCCTTAAACAAGCTCTAAATCGTGTTTAATGCACTCTGTTAGTGAAATTTTTTGCAGTACTGCTTAAACTAGAGGATAGGAACCAATTTCAGCGAGTTTCAAGCATGAAATTGAAAAAAAACACTTTTCCTTAAACAAGCTCTAAATCGTGTTTAATGCACTCTGTTAGTGAAATTTTTTGCAGTACTGCTTAAACTAGAGGATAGGAACCAATTTCAGCGAGTTTCAAGCATGAAATTGAAAAAAAACACTTTTCCTTAAACAAGCTCTAAATCGTGTTTAATGCACTCTGTTAGTGAACTTTTTTGCAGTACTGCTTAAACTAGAGGATAGGAACCAATTTCAGCGAGTTTCAAGCATGAAATTGAAAAAAAACACTTTTCCTTAAACAAGCTCTAAATCGTGTTTAATGCACTCTGTTAGTAAAATTGTTTGCTGTAATGTTTAAACTAGATGATAGGAACACTGTGGACAATTCTCAGCAAGTTGCAACCATGAAATTGACAGTTATAAACACGTTTTCCATAAACAGGGTCTAAATCATGTTTGATGCTCTCTGTAAGTAAAATGTTTTGCAGTAATGTTTAAACTACAAGATAGGAACACTGTGGACAATTTTCAGCAAGTTGCAACCATGAAATATGAGTTATAAACAGTTTTCCATGAACAAGGTCTAAATCATGTTTAATGCACTCTGTTAGTGAAATTTTTTGCAGTACTGCTTAAACTAGAGGATAGGAACCAATTTCAGCGAGTTGCAAGCATGAAGTACAGTTATAACCAGTTTCCCATAAACAAGCTCTAAATTATGTTTGATGCTCTCTGTAAGTGAATATGTTTGCAGTATTGTTTAAACTAGATGATAGGAACACTGTGGATAATTTTCAGCAAGTTGCAACCATGAAATACAGTTATAAACAGTTTTCCATGAACAAGCTCTAAATTATGTTTGATGCTCTCTGTAAGTAAAATTTTTTGCTGTAATGTTTAAACTAGATGATAGGAACACTGTGGACAATTTTCAGCAAGTTGCAACCATGAAATACAGTTACAAACAGTTTTCCATAAACAAGGTCTAAATCATGTTTGATGAACTCTGTAAGCAAAACTTTTTTGCACTACTGTTTAAACTAGATGATAGGAACACTGTGGACAATTTTCAGCAAGTTGCAACCATGAAATACAGTTATAAACAGTTTTCCATGAACAAGTCTAAATTATGTTTGATGCTCTCTGTAAGTAAAATGTTTGCTGTAATGTTTAAACTAGATGATAGGAACACTGTGGACAATTTTCAGCAAGTTGCAACCATGAAATACAGTTACAAACAGTTTTCCATAAACAAGGTCTAAATCACGTTTGATGCACTCTGTAAGTATTTTCTTTTTGCAGTATTGATTAAACTAGATTATATGAACATTGTGGACAATTTTCAGCAAGTTGCAACCATGAAATACAGTTACAAACAGTTTTCCATAAACAAGGTCTAAATCATGTTTAATGCACTCTCTAAGCAAAACTTTTTTGCAGTACTGTTTAAACTACATGATAGGAATACCGGGGACAAATTTCAGCAAGTTGCAACCATGAAGTACAGTTATAACCAGTTTCCCATAAACAAGTCTAAATTATGTTTGATGAACTCTGTAAGCAAAACTTTTTTGCACTACTGTTTAAACTAGATGATAGGAACACTGTGGACAATTTTCAGCAAGTTGCAACCATGAAATACAGTTATAAACAGTTTTCCATAAACAAGTCTAAATTATGTTTGATGCTCTCTGTAAGTAAAATGTTTGCTGTAATGTTTAAACTAGATGATAGGAACACTGTGGACAATTCTCAGCAAGTTGCAACCATGAAATACAGTTATAAACCGTTTTCATAAACAGGGTCTAAATCATGTTTGATGCTCTCTGTAAGTAAAATGTTTGCAGTAATGTTTAAACTACAAGATAGGAACACTGTGGACAATTTTCAGCAAGTTGCAACCATGAAATATAGTTATAAACAGTTTTCCATGAACAAGGTCTAAATCATGTTTAATGCACTCTGTAAGCAAAACTTTTTTGCAGTTCTGTTTAAACTAGATGATAGGAATACCGTGGACAAATTTCAGCAAGTTGCAAGCATGAAGTACAGTTATAACCAGTTTCCCATAAACAAGTCTAAATTATGTTTGATGCTCTCTGTAAGTAATATGTTTGCAGTATTGTTTAAACTAGATGATAGGAACACTGTGGATAATTTTCAGCAAGTTGCAACCATGAAATACAGTTATAAACAGTTTTCCATGAACAAGTCTAAATTATGTTTGATGCTCTCTGTAAGTAAAATTTTGCTGTAATGTTTAAACTAGATGATAGGAACACTGTGGACAATTTTCAGCAAGTTGCAACCATGAAATACAGTTACAAACAGTTTTCCATAAACAAGGTCTAAATCATGTTTGATGAACTCTGTAAGCAAAACTTTTTTGCACTACTGTTTAAACTAGATGATAGGAACACTGTGGACAATTTTCAGCAAGTTGCAACCATGAAATACAGTTATAAACAGTTTTCCATGAACAAGTCTAAATTATGTTTGATGCTCTCTGTAAGTAAAATGTTTGCTGTAATGTTTAAACTAGATGATAGGAACACTGTGGACAATTTTCAGCAAGTTGCAACCATGAAATACAGTTACAAACAGTTTTCCATAAACAAGGTCTAAATCACGTTTGATGCACTCTGTAAGTATTTTCTTTTTGCAGTATTGATTAAACTAGATTATATGAACATTGTGGACAATTTTCAGCAAGTTGCAACCATGAAATACAGTTACAAACAGTTTTCCATAAACAAGGTCTAAATCATGTTTAATGCACTCTCTAAGCAAAACTTTTTTGCAGTACTGTTTAAACTACATGATAGGAATACCGGGGACAAATTTCAGCAAGTTGCAACCATGAAGTACAGTTATAACCAGTTTCCCATAAACAAGTCTAAATTATGTTTGATGAACTCTGTAAGCAAAACTTTTTTGCACTACTGTTTAAACTAGATGATAGGAACACTGTGGACAATTTTCAGCAAGTTGCAACCATGAAATACAGTTATAAACAGTTTTCCATAAACAAGTCTAAATTATGTTTGATGCTCTCTGTAAGTAAAATGTTTGCTGTAATGTTTAAACTAGATGATAGGAACACTGTGGACAATTCTCAGCAAGTTGCAACCATGAAATACAGTTATAAACCGTTTTCATAAACAGGGTCTAAATCATGTTTGATGCTCTCTGTAAGTAAAATGTTTGCAGTAATGTTTAAACTACAAGATAGGAACACTGTGGACAATTTTCAGCAAGTTGCAACCATGAAATATAGTTATAAACAGTTTTCCATGAACAAGGTCTAAATCATGTTTAATGCACTCTGTAAGCAAAACTTTTTTGCAGTTCTGTTTAAACTAGATGATAGGAATACCGTGGACAAATTTCAGCAAGTTGCAAGCATGAAGTACAGTTATAACCAGTTTCCCATAAACAAGTCTAAATTATGTTTGATGCTCTCTGTAAGTAATATGTTTGCAGTATTGTTTAAACTAGATGATAGGAACACTGTGGATAATTTTCAGCAAGTTGCAACCATGAAATACAGTTATAAACAGTTTTCCATGAACAAGTCTAAATTATGTTTGATGCTCTCTGTAAGTAAAATGTTTGCTGTAATGTTTAAACTAGATGATAGGAACACTGTGGACAATTTTCAGCAAGTTGCAACCATGAAATACAGTTACAAACAGTTTTCCATAAACAAGGTCTAAATCACGTTTGATGCACTCTGTAAGCAAAACTTTTTTGCAGTACTGTTTAAACTAGATGATAGGAATACCGTGGACAAATTTCAGCAAGTTGCAAGCATGAAGTACAGTTATAACCAGTTTCCCATAAACAAGTCTAAATTATGTTTGATGCTCTCTGTAAGTAAAATGTTTGCAGTATTGTTTAAACTAGATGATAGGAACACTGTGGACAATTTTCAGCAAGTTGCAACCATGAAATACAGTTATAAACAGTTTTCCATAAACAAGTCTAAATTATGTTTGATGCTCTCTGTAAGTAAAATGTTTGCTGTAATGTTTAAACTAGATGATAGGAACACTGTGGACAATTCTCAGCAAGTTGCACCATGAAATACAGTTATAAACCGTTTTCATAAACAGGGTCTAAATCATGTTTGATGCTCTCTGTAAGTAAAATGTTTGCAGTAATGTTTAAACTACAAGATAGGAACACTGTGGACAATTTTCAGCAAGTTGCAACCATGAAATATAGTTATAAACAGTTTTCCATGAACAAGGTCTAAATCATGTTTAATGCACTCTGTAAGCAAAACTTTTTTGCAGTACTGTTTAAACTAGATGATAGGAATACCGTGGACAAATTTCAGCAAGTTGCAAGCATGAAGTACAGTTATAACCAGTTTCCCATAAACAAGTCAAAATTATGTTTGATGCTCTCTGTAAGTAAAATGTTTGCAGTATTGTTTAAACTAGATGATAGGAACACTGTGGACAATTTTCAGCAAGTTGCAACCATGAAATACAGTTATAAACAGTTTTCCATGAACAAGTCTAAATTATGTTTGATGCTCTCTGTAAGTAAAATGTTTGCTGTAATGTTTAAACTAGATGATAGGAACACTGTGGACAATTTTCAGCAAGTTGCAACCATGAAATACAGTTACAAACAGTTTTCCATACACAAGGTCTAAATCACGTTTGATGCACTCTGTAAGTATTTTCTTTTTGCAGTATTGATTAAACTAGATGATATGAACATTGTGGACAATTTTCAGCAAGTTGCAACCATGAAATACAGTTACAAACAGTTTTCCATAAACAAGGTCTAAATCATGTTTGATGAACTCTGTAAGCAAAACTTTTTTGCACTACTGTTTAAACTAGATGATAGGAACACTGTGGACAATTTTCAGCAAGTTGCAACCATGAAATACAGTTATAAACAGTTTTCCATAAACAAGTCTAAATTATGTTTGATGCTCTCTGTAAGTAAAATGTTTGCTGTAATGTTTAAACTAGATGATAGGAACACTGTGGACAATTCTCAGCAAGTTGCAACCATGAAATACAGTTATAAACCGTTTTCATAAACAGGGTCTAAATCATGTTTGATGCTCTCTGTAAGTAAAATGTTTGCAGTAATGTTTAAACTACAAGATAGGAACACTGTGGACAATTTTCAGCAAGTTGCAACCATGAAATACAGTTATAAACAGTTTTCCATGAACAAGGTCTAAATCATGTTTAATGCACTCTCTAAGCAAAACTTTTTTGCAGTACTGTTTAAACTACATGATAGGAATACCGGGGACAAATTTCAGCAAGTTGCAACCATGAAGTATTGTTATAACCAGTTTCCCATAAACAAGTCTAAATTATGTTTGATGAACTCTGTAAGCAAAACTTTTTTGCACTACTGTTTAAACTAGATGATAGGAACACTGTGGACAATTTTCAGCAAGTTGCAACCATGAAATACAGTTATAAACAGTTTTCCATAAACAAGTCTAAATTATGTTTGATGCTCTCTGTAAGTAAAATGTTTGCTGTAATGTTTAAACTAGATGATAGGAACACTGTGGACAATTCTCAGCAAGTTGCAACCATGAAATACAGTTATAAACCGTTTTCATAAACAGGGTCTAAATCATGTTTGATGCTCTCTGTAAGTAAAATGTTTGCTGTAATGTTTAAACTAGATGATAGGAACACTGTGGACAATTCTCAGCAAGTTGCACCATGAAATACAGTTATAAACCGTTTTCATAAACAGGGTCTAAATCATGTTTGATGCTCTCTGTAAGCAAAACTTTTTTGCAGTACTGTTTAAACTAGATGATAGGAATACCGTGGACAAATTTCAGCAAGTTGCAAGCATGAAATACAGTTATAAACAGTTTTCCATAAACAAGTCTAAATTATGTTTGATGCTCTCTGTAAGTAAAATGTTTGCTGTAATGTTTAAACTAGATGATAGGAACACTGTGGACAATTCTCAGCAAGTTGCACCATGAAATACAGTTATAAACCGTTTTCATAAACAGGGTCTAAATCATGTTTGATGCTCTCTGTAAGTAAAATGTTTGCAGTAATGTTTAAACTACAAGATAGGAACACTGTGGACAATTTTCAGCAAGTTGCAACCATGAAATATAGTTATAAACAGTTTTCCATGAACAAGGTCTAAATCATGTTTAATGCACTCTGTAAGCAAAACTTTTTTGCAGTACTGTTTAAACTAGATGATAGGAATACCGTGGACAAATTTCAGCAAGTTGCAAGCATGAAGTACAGTTATAACCAGTTTCCCATAAACAAGTCTAAATTATGTTTGATGCTCTCTGTAAGTAAAATGTTTGCAGTATTGTTTAAACTAGATGATAGGAACACTGTGGACAATTTTCAGCAAGTTGCAACCATGAAATACAGTTATAAACAGTTTTCCATGAACAAGTCTAAATTATGTTTGATGCTCTCTGTAAGTAAAATGTTTGCTGTAATGTTTAAACTAGATGATAGGAACACTGTGGACAATTTTCAGCAAGTTGCAACCATGAAATACAGTTACAAACAGTTTTCCATAAACAAGGTCTAAATCACGTTTGATGCACTCTGTAAGTATTTTCTTTTTGCAGTATTGATTAAACTAGATGATATGAACATTGTGGACAATTTTCAGCAAGTTGCAACCATGAAATACAGTTACAAACAGTTTTCCATGAACAAGGTCTAAATCATGTTTGATGAACTCTGTAAGCAAAACTTTTTTGCACTACTGTTTAAACTAGATGATAGGAACACTGTGGACAATTTTCAGCAAGTTGCAACCATGAAATACAGTTATAAACAGTTTTCCATAAACAAGTCTAAATTATGTTTGATGCTCTCTGTAAGTAAATGTTTGCTGTAATGTTTAAACTAGATGATAGGAACACTGTGGACAATTCTCAGCAAGTTGCAACCATGAAATACAGTTATAAACCGTTTTCATAAACAGGGTCTAAATCATGTTTGATGCTCTCTGTAAGTAAAATGTTTGCTGTAATGTTTAAACTAGATGATAGGAACACTGTGGACAATTCTCAGCAAGTTGCACCATGAAATACAGTTATAAACCGTTTTCATAAACAGGGTCTAAATCATGTTTGATGCTCTCTGTAAGCAAAACTTTTTTGCAGTACTGTTTAAACTAGATGATAGGAATACCGTGGACAAATTTCAGCAAGTTGCAAGCATGAAATACAGTTATAAACAGTTTTCCATAAACAAGTCTAAATTATGTTTGATGCTCTCTGTAAGTAAAATGTTTGCTGTAATGTTTAAACTAGATGATAGGAACACTGTGGACAATTCTCAGCAAGTTGCACCATGAAATACAGTTATAAACCGTTTTCATAAACAGGGTCTAAATCATGTTTGATGCTCTCTGTAAGTAAAATGTTTGCAGTAATGTTTAAACTACAAGATAGGAACACTGTGGACAATTTTCAGCAAGTTGCAACCATGAAATATAGTTATAAACAGTTTTCCATGAACAAGGTCTAAATCATGTTTAATGCACTCTGTAAGCAAAACTTTTTTGCAGTACTGTTTAAACTAGATGATAGGAATACCGTGGACAAATTTCAGCAAGTTGCAAGCATGAAGTACAGTTATAACCAGTTTCCCATAAACAAGTCTAAATTATGTTTGATGCTCTCTGTAAGTAAAATGTTTGCAGTATTGTTTAAACTAGATGATAGGAACACTGTGGACAATTTTCAGCAAGTTGCAACCATGAAATACAGTTATAAACAGTTTTCCATGAACAAGTCTAAATTATGTTTGATGCTCTCTGTAAGTAAAATGTTTGCTGTAATGTTTAAACTAGATGATAGGAACACTGTGGACAATTTTCAGCAAGTTGCAACCATGAAATACAGTTACAAACAGTTTTCCATAAACAAGGTCTAAATCACGTTTGATGCACTCTGTAAGTATTTTCTTTTTGCAGTATTGATTAAACTAGATGATATGAACATTGTGGACAATTTTCAGCAAGTTGCAACCATGAAATACAGTTACAAACAGTTTTCCATAAACAAGGTCTAAATCATGTTTGATGAACTCTGTAAGCAAAACTTTTTTGCACTACTGTTTAAACTAGATGATAGGAACACTGTGGACAATTTTCAGCAAGTTGCAACCATGAAATACAGTTATAAACAGTTTTCCATAAACAAGTCTAAATTATGTTTGATGCTCTCTGTAAGTAAATGTTTGCTGTAATGTTTAAACTAGATGATAGGAACACTGTGGACAATTCTCAGCAAGTTGCAACCATGAAATACAGTTATAAACCGTTTTCATAAACAGGGTCTAAATCATGTTTGATGCTCTCTGTAAGTAAAATGTTTGCAGTAATGTTTAAACTACAAGATAGGAACACTGTGGACAATTTTCAGCAAGTTGCAACCATGAAATACAGTTATAAACAGTTTTCCATGAACAAGGTCTAAATCATGTTTAATGCACTCTCTAAGCAAAACTTTTTTGCAGTACTGTTTAAACTACATGATAGGAATACCGGGGACAAATTTCAGCAAGTTGCAACCATGAAGTATTGTTATAACCAGTTTCCCATAAACAAGTCTAAATTATGTTTGATGAACTCTGTAAGCAAAACTTTTTTGCACTACTGTTTAAACTAGATGATAGGAACACTGTGGACAATTTTCAGCAAGTTGCAACCATGAAATACAGTTATAAACAGTTTTCCATAAACAAGTCTAAATTATGTTTGATGCTCTCTGTAAGTAAAATGTTTGCTGTAATGTTTAAACTAGATGATAGGAACACTGTGGACAATTCTCAGCAAGTTGCAACCATGAAATACAGTTATAAACCGTTTTCATAAACAGGGTCTAAATCATGTTTGATGCTCTCTGTAAGTAAAATGTTTGCAGTAATGTTTAAACTACAAGATAGGAACACTGTGGACAATTTTCAGCAAGTTGCAACCATGAAATATAGTTATAAACAGTTTTCCATGAACAAGGTCTAAATCATGTTTAATGCACTCTGTAAGCAAAACTTTTTTGCAGTACTGTTTAAACTAGATGATAGGAATACCGTGGACAAATTTCAGCAAGTTGCAAGCATGAAGTACAGTTATAACCAGTTTCCCATAAACAAGTCTAAATTATGTTTGATGCTCTCTGTAAGTAAAATGTTTGCAGTATTGTTTAAACTAGATGATAGGAACACTGTGGACAATTTTCAGCAAGTTGCAACCATGAAATACAGTTATAAACAGTTTTCCATGAACAAGTCTAAATTATGTTTGATGCTCTCTGTAAGTAAAATGTTTGCTGTAATGTTTAAACTAGATGATAGGAACACTGTGGACAATTTTCAGCAAGTTGCAACCATGAAATACAGTTACAAACAGTTTTCCATAAACAAGGTCTAAATCACGTTTGATGCACTCTGTAAGTATTTTCTTTTTGCAGTATTGATTAAACTAGATGATATGAACATTGTGGACAATTTTCAGCAAGTTGCAACCATGAAATACAGTTACAAACAGTTTTCCATAAACAAGGTCTAAATCATGTTTGATGAACTCTGTAAGCAAAACTTTTTTGCACTACTGTTTAAACTAGATGATAGGAACACTGTGGACAATTTTCAGCAAGTTGCAACCATGAAATACAGTTATAAACAGTTTTCCATAAACAAGTCTAAATTATGTTTGATGCTCTCTGTAAGTAAAATGTTTGCTGTAATGTTTAAACTAGATGATAGGAACACTGTGGACAATTCTCAACAAGTTGCAACCATGAAATACAGTTATAAACCGTTTTCATAAACAGTGTCTAAATCATGTTTGATGCTCTCTGTAAGTAAAATGTTTGCAGTAATGTTTAAACTACAAGATAGGAACACTGTGGACAATTTTCAGCAAGTTGCAACCATGAAATACAGTTATAAACAGTTTTCCATGAACAAGGTCTAAATCATGTTTAATGCACTCTCTAAGCAAAACTTTTTTGCATTACATTACATTTACATTTAAGTCATTTAGCAGACGCTCTTATCCAGAGCGACTTACAAATTGGTGCATTCACCTTATGACATCCAGTGGAACAGCCACTTTACAATAGTGCATCTAAATCTTTTAAGGGGGGGGGGGGGGGGGTGAGAAGGATTACTTTATCCTATCCTAGGTATTCCTTAAAGAGGTGGGGTTTCAGGTGTCTCCGGAAGGTGGTGATTGACTCCGCTGTCCTGGCGTCGTGAGGGAGTTTGTTCCACCATTGGGGGGCCAGAGCAGCGAACAGTTTTGACTGGGCTGAGCGGGAACTGTACTTCCTCAGTGGTAGGGAGGCGAGCAGGCCAGAGGTGGATGAACGCAGTGCCCTTGTTTGGGTGTAGGGCCTGATCAGAGCCTGGAGGTACTGAGGTGCCGTTCCCCTCACAGCTCCGTAGGCAAGCACCATGGTCTTGTAGCGGATGCGAGCTTCAACTGGAAGCCAGTGGAGAGAGCGGAGGAGCGGGGTGACGTGAGAGAACTTGGGAAGGTTGAACACCAGACGGGCTGCGGCGTTCTGGATGAGTTGTAGGGGTTTAATGGCACAGGCAGGGAGCCCAGCCAACAGCGAGTTGCAGTAATCCAGACGGGAGATGACAAGTGCCTGGATTAGGACCTGCGCCGCTTCCTGTGTGAGGCAGGGTCGTACTCTGCGGATGTTGTAGAGCATGAACCTACAGGAACGGGCCACCGCCTTGATGTTAGTTGAGAACGACAGGGTGTTGTCCAGGATCACGCCAAGGTTCTTAGCGCTCTGGGAGGAGGACACAATGGAGTTGTCAACCGTGATGGCGAGATCATGGAACGGGCAGTCCTTCCCCGGGAGGAAGAGCAGCTCCGTCTTGCCGAGGTTCAGCTTGAGGTGGTGATCCGTCATCCACACTGATATGTGGCAGTACTGTTTAAACTACATGATAGGAATACCGGGGACAAATTTCAGCAAGTTGCAACCATGAAGTACAGTTATAACCAGTTTCCCATAAACAAGTCTAAATTATGTTTGATGAACTCTGTAAGCAAAACTTTTTTGCACTACTGTTTAAACTAGATGATAGGAACACTGTGGACAATTTTCAGCAAGTTGCAACCATGAAATACAGTTATAAACAGTTTTCCATAAACAAGTCTAAATTATGTTTGATGCTCTCTGTAAGTAAAATGTTTGCTGTAATGTTTAAACTAGATGATAGGAACACTGTGGACAATTCTCAGCAAGTTGCAACCATGAAATACAGTTATAAACCGTTTTCATAAACAGGGTCTAAATCATGTTTGATGCTCTCTGTAAGTAAAATGTTTGCAGTAATGTTTAAACTACAAGATAGGAACACTGTGGACAATTTTCAGCAAGTTGCAACCATGAAATATAGTTATAAACAGTTTTCCATGAACAAGGTCTAAATCATGTTTAATGCACTCTGTAAGCAAAACTTTTTTGCAGTACTGTTTAAACTAGATGATAGGAATACCGTGGACAAATTTCAGCAAGTTGCAAGCATGAAGTACAGTTATAACCAGTTTCCCATAAACAAGTCTAAATTATGTTTGATGCTCTTTGTAAGTAAAATGTTTGCAGTATTGTTTAAACTAGATGATAGGAACACTGTGGACAATTTTCAGCAAGTTGCAACCATGAAATACAGTTATAAACAGTTTTCCATGAACAAGTCTAAATTATGTTTGATGCTCTCTGTAAGTAAAATTTTGCTGTAATGTTTAAACTAGATGATAGGAACACTGTGGACAATTTTCAGCAAGTTGCAACCATGAAATACAGTTACAAACAGTTTTCCATAAACAAGGTCTAAATCATGTTTGATGAACTCTGTAAGCAAAACTTTTTTGCACTACTGTTTAAACTAGATGATAGGAACACTGTGGACAATTTTCAGCAAGTTGCAACCATGAAATATAGTTATAAACAGTTTTCCATGAACAAGGTCTAAATCATGTTTAATGCACTCTGTAAGCAAAACTTTTTTGCAGTACTGTTTAAACTAGATGATAGGAATACCGTGGACAAATTTCAGCAAGTTGCAAGCATGAAGTACAGTTATAACCAGTTTCCCATAAACAAGTCTAAATTATGTTTGATGCTCTCTGTAAGTAAAATGTTTGCAGTATTGTTTAAACTAGATGATAGGAACACTGTGGACAATTTTCAGCAAGTTGCAACCATGAAATACAGTTATAAACAGTTTTCCATGAACAAGTCTAAATTATGTTTGATGCTCTCTGTAAGTAAAATGTTTGCTGTAATGTTTAAACTAGATGATAGGAACACTGTGGACAATTTTCAGCAAGTTGCAACCATGAAATACAGTTACAAACAGTTTTCCATAAACAAGGTCTAAATCACGTTTGATGCACTCTGTAAGTATTTTCTTTTTGCAGTATTGATTAAACTAGATGATATGAACATTGTGGACAATTTTCAGCAAGTTGCAACCATGAAATACAGTTACAAACAGTTTTCCATAAACAAGGTCTAAATCATGTTTGATGAACTCTGTAAGCAAAACTTTTTTGCACTACTGTTTAAACTAGATGATAGGAACACTGTGGACAATTTTCAGCAAGTTGCAACCATGAAATACAGTTATAAACAGTTTTCCATAAACAAGTCTAAATTATGTTTGATGCTCTCTGTAAGTAAAATGTTTGCTGTAATGTTTAAACTAGATGATAGGAACACTGTGGACAATTCTCAACAAGTTGCAACCATGAAATACAGTTATAAACCGTTTTCATAAACAGGGTCTAAATCATGTTTGATGCTCTCTGTAAGTAAAATGTTTGCAGTAATGTTTAAACTACAAGATAGGAACACTGTGGACAATTTTCAGCAAGTTGCAACCATGAAATACAGTTATAAACAGTTTTCCATGAACAAGGTCTAAATCATGTTTAATGCACTCTCTAAGCAAAACTTTTTTGCAGTACTGTTTAAACTACATGATAGGAATACCGGGGACAAATTTCAGCAAGTTGCAACCATGAAGTACAGTTATAACCAGTTTCCCATAAACAAGTCTAAATTATGTTTGATGAACTCTGTAAGCAAAACTTTTTTGCACTACTGTTTAAACTAGATGATAGGAACACTGTGGACAATTTTCAGCAAGTTGCAACCATGAAATACAGTTATAAACAGTTTTCCATAAACAAGTCTAAATTATGTTTGATGCTCTCTGTAAGTAAAATGTTTGCTGTAATGTTTAAACTAGATGATAGGAACACTGTGGACAATTCTCAGCAAGTTGCAACCATGAAATACAGTTATAAACCGTTTTCATAAACAGGGTCTAAATCATGTTTGATGCTCTCTGTAAGTAAAATGTTTGCAGTAATGTTTAAACTACAAGATAGGAACACTGTGGACAATTTTCAGCAAGTTGCAACCATGAAATATAGTTATAAACAGTTTTCCATGAACAAGGTCTAAATCATGTTTAATGCACTCTGTAAGCAAAACTTTTTTGCAGTACTGTTTAAACTAGATGATAGGAATACCGTGGACAAATTTCAGCAAGTTGCAAGCATGAAGTACAGTTATAACCAGTTTCCCATAAACAAGTCTAAATTATGTTTGATGCTCTTTGTAAGTAAAATGTTTGCAGTATTGTTTAAACTAGATGATAGGAACACTGTGGACAATTTTCAGCAAGTTGCAACCATGAAATACAGTTATAAACAGTTTTCCATGAACAAGTCTAAATTATGTTTGATGCTCTCTGTAAGTAAAATTTTGCTGTAATGTTTAAACTAGATGATAGGAACACTGTGGACAATTTTCAGCAAGTTGCAACCATGAAATACAGTTACAAACAGTTTTCCATAAACAAGGTCTAAATCATGTTTGATGAACTCTGTAAGCAAAACTTTTTTGCACTACTGTTTAAACTAGATGATAGGAACACTGTGGACAATTTTCAGCAAGTTGCAACCATGAAATACAGTTATAAACAGTTTTCCATAAACAAGTCTAAATTATGTTTGATGCTCTCTGTAAGTAAAATGTTTGCTGTAATGTTTAAACTAGATGATAGGAACACTGTGGACAATTCTCAACAAGTTGCAACCATGAAATACAGTTATAAACCGTTTTCATAAACAGGGTCTAAATCATGTTTGATGCTCTCTGTAAGTAAAATGTTTGCAGTAATGTTTAAACTACAAGATAGGAACACTGTGGACAATTTTCAGCAAGTTGCAACCATGAAATACAGTTATAAACAGTTTTCCATGAACAAGGTCTAAATCATGTTTAATGCACTCTCTAAGCAAAACTTTTTTGCAGTACTGTTTAAACTACATGATAGGAATACCGGGGACAAATTTCAGCAAGTTGCAACCATGAAGTACAGTTATAACCAGTTTCCCATAAACAAGTCTAAATTATGTTTGATGAACTCTGTAAGCAAAACTTTTTTGCACTACTGTTTAAACTAGATGATAGGAACACTGTGGACAATTTTCAGCAAGTTGCAACCATGAAATACAGTTATAAACAGTTTTCCATAAACAAGTCTAAATTATGTTTGATGCTCTCTGTAAGTAAAATGTTTGCTGTAATGTTTAAACTAGATGATAGGAACACTGTGGACAATTCTCAGCAAGTTGCAACCATGAAATACAGTTATAAACCGTTTTCATAAACAGGGTCTAAATCATGTTTGATGCTCTCTGTAAGTAAAATGTTTGCAGTAATGTTTAAACTACAAGATAGGAACACTGTGGACAATTTTCAGCAAGTTGCAACCATGAAATATAGTTATAAACAGTTTTCCATGAACAAGGTCTAAATCATGTTTAATGCACTCTGTAAGCAAAACTTTTTTGCAGTACTGTTTAAACTAGATGATAGGAATACCGTGGACAAATTTCAGCAAGTTGCAAGCATGAAGTACAGTTATAACCAGTTTCCCATAAACAAGTCTAAATTATGTTTGATGCTCTTTGTAAGTAAAATGTTTGCAGTATTGTTTAAACTAGATGATAGGAACACTGTGGACAATTTTCAGCAAGTTGCAACCATGAAATACAGTTATAAACAGTTTTCCATGAACAAGTCTAAATTATGTTTGATGCTCTCTGTAAGTAAAATTTTGCTGTAATGTTTAAACTAGATGATAGGAACACTGTGGACAATTTTCAGCAAGTTGCAACCATGAAATACAGTTACAAACAGTTTTCCATAAACAAGGTCTAAATCACGTTTGATGCACTCTGTAAGCAAAACTTTTTTGCAGTACTGTTTAAACTAGATGATAGGAATACCGTGGACAAATTTCAGCAAGTTGCAAGCATGAAGTACAGTTATAACCAGTTTCCCATAAACAAGTCTAAATTATGTTTGATGCTCTCTGTAAGTAAAATGTTTGCAGTATTGTTTAAACTAGATGATAGGAACACTGTGGACAATTTTCAGCAAGTTGCAACCATGAAATACAGTTATAAACAGTTTTCCATAAACAAGTCTAAATTATGTTTGATGCTCTCTGTAAGTAAAATGTTTGCTGTAATGTTTAAACTAGATGATAGGAACACTGTGGACAATTCTCAGCAAGTTGCAACCATGAAATACAGTTATAAACCGTTTTCATAAACAGGGTCTAAATCATGTTTGATGCTCTCTGTAAGTAAAATGTTTGCAGTAATGTTTAAACTACAAGATAGGAACACTGTGGACAATTTTCAGCAAGTTGCAACCATGAAATATAGTTATAAACAGTTTTCCATGAACAAGGTCTAAATCATGTTTAATGCACTCTGTAAGCAAAACTTTTTGGCAGTACTGTTTAAACTAGATGATAGGAATACCGTGGACAAATTTCAGCAAGTTGCAAGCATGAAGTACAGTTATAACCAGTTTCCCATAAACAAGTCTAAATTATGTTTGATGCTCTCTGTAAGTAAAATGTTTGCAGTATTGTTTAAACTAGATGATAGGAACACTGTGGACAATTTTCAGCAAGTTGCAACCATGAAATACAGTTATAAACAGTTTTCCATGAACAAGTCTAAATTATGTTTGATGCTCTCTGTAAGTAAAATGTTTGCTGTAATGTTTAAACTAGATGATAGGAACACTGTGGACAATTTTCAGCAAGTTGCAACCATGAAATACAGTTACAAACAGTTTTCCATAAACAAGGTCTAAATCACGTTTGATGCACTCTGTAAGTATTTTCTTTTTGCAGTATTGATTAAACTAGATGATATGAACATTGTGGACAATTTTCAGCAAGTTGCAACCATGAAATACAGTTTTAAACAGTTTTCCATAAACAAGGTCTAAATCATGTTTGATGAACTCTGTAAGCAAAACTTTTTTGCACTACTGTTTAAACTAGATGATAGGAACACTGTGGACAATTTTCAGCAAGTTGCAACCATGAAATACAGTTATAAACAGTTTTCCATAAACAAGTCTAAATCATGTTTGATGCTCTCTGTAAGTAAAATGTTTGCTGTAATGTTTAAACTAGATAATAGGAACACTGTGGACAATTCTCAGCAAGTTGCAACCATGAAATACAGTTATAAACCGTTTTCATAAACAGGGTCTAAATCATGTTTGATGCACTCTGTAAGTATTATTTTCGCAGTACTATTTAAACTAGATGATAGGAACACTGTGGACAATTTTCAGCAAGTTGCAACCATGAAATACAGTTACAAACAGTTTTCCATAAACAAGTATAAATCTTGTTTTATGCACTCTGTAAGTAAATTTTTTGGCAGTATTGTTTAAACTAGATGATAGGAACACTGTGGACAATTTTCAGCAAGTTGCAACCATGAAATATAGTTATAAACAGTTTTCCATGAACAAGGTCTAAATCATGTTTAATGCACTCTCTAAGCAAAACTTTTTTGCAGTACTGTTTAAACTACATGATAGGAATACCGGGGACAAATTTCAGCAAGTTGCAACCATGAAGTACAGTTATAACCAGTTTCCCATAAACAAGTCTAAATTATGTTTGATGCTCTCTGTAAGTAAAATGTTTGCAGTATTGTTTAAACTAGATGATAGGAACACTGTGGACAATTTTCAGCAAGTTGCAACCATGAAATACAGTTACAAACAGTTTTCCATAAACAAGGTCTAAATCATGTTTGATGAACTCTGTAAGCAAAACTTTTTTGCACTACTGTTTAAACTAGATGATAGGAACACTGTGGACAATTTTCAGCAAGTTGCAACCATGAAATACAGTTATAAACAGTTTTCCATAAACAAGTCTAAATTATGTTTGATGCTCTCTGTAAGTAAAATGTTTGCTGTAATGTTTAAACTAGATGATAGGAACACTGTGGACAATTCTCAGCAAGTTGCAACCATGAAATACAGTTATAAACCGTTTTCATAAACAGGGTCTAAATCATGTTTGATGCTCTCTGTAAGTAAAATGTTTGCAGTAATGTTTAAACTACAAGATAGGAACACTGTGGACAATTTTCAGCAAGTTGCAACCATGAAATACAGTTACAAACAGTTTTCCATAAACAAGGTCTAAATCACGTTTGATGCACTCTGTAAGTATTTTCTTTTTGCAGTATTGATTAAACTAGATGATATGAACATTGTGGACAATTTTCAGCAAGTTGCAACCATGAAATACAGTTTTAAACAGTTTTCCATAAACAAGGTCTAAATCATGTTTGATGAACTCTGTAAGCAAAACTTTTTTGCACTACTGTTTAAACTAGATGATAGGAACACTGTGGACAATTTTCAGCAAGTTGCAACCATGAAATACAGTTATAAACAGTTTTCCATAAACAAGTCTAAATCATGTTTGATGCTCTCTGTAAGTAAAATGTTTGCTGTAATGTTTAAACTAGATAATAGGAACACTGTGGACAATTCTCAGCAAGTTGCAACCATGAAATACAGTTATAAACCGTTTTCATAAACAGGGTCTAAATCATGTTTGATGCACTCTGTAAGTATTATTTTCGCAGTACTATTTAAACTAGATGATAGGAACACTGTGGACAATTTTCAGCAAGTTGCAACCATGAAATACAGTTACAAACAGTTTTCCATAAACAAGTATAAATCTTGTTTTATGCACTCTGTAAGTAAATTTTTTGGCAGTATTGTTTAAACTAGATGATAGGAACACTGTGGACAATTTTCAGCAAGTTGCAACCATGAAATATAGTTATAAACAGTTTTCCATGAACAAGGTCTAAATCATGTTTAATGCACTCTCTAAGCAAAACTTTTTTGCAGTACTGTTTAAACTACATGATAGGAATACCGGGGACAAATTTCAGCAAGTTGCAACCATGAAGTACAGTTATAACCAGTTTCCCATAAACAAGTCTAAATTATGTTTGATGCTCTCTGTAAGTAAAATGTTTGCAGTATTGTTTAAACTAGATGATAGGAACACTGTGGACAATTTTCAGCAAGTTGCAACCATGAAATACAGTTACAAACAGTTTTCCATAAACAAGGTCTAAATCATGTTTGATGAACTCTGTAAGCAAAACTTTTTTGCACTACTGTTTAAACTAGATGATAGGAACACTGTGGACAATTTTCAGCAAGTTGCAACCATGAAATACAGTTATAAACAGTTTTCCATAAACAAGTCTAAATTATGTTTGATGCTCTCTGTAAGTAAAATGTTTGCTGTAATGTTTAAACTAGATGATAGGAACACTGTGGACAATTCTCAGCAAGTTGCAACCATGAAATACAGTTATAAACCGTTTTCATAAACAGGGTCTAAATCATGTTTGATGCTCTCTGTAAGTAAAATGTTTGCAGTAATGTTTAAACTACAAGATAGGAACACTGTGGACAATTTTCAGCAAGTTGCAACCATGAAATACAGTTACAAACAGTTTTCCATAAACAAGGTCTAAATCACGTTTGATGCACTCTGTAAGTATTTTCTTTTTGCAGTATTGATTAAACTAGATGATATGAACATTGTGGACAATTTTCAGCAAGTTGCAACCATGAAATACAGTTTTAAACAGTTTTCCATAAACAAGGTCTAAATCATGTTTGATGAACTCTGTAAGCAAAACTTTTTTGCACTACTGTTTAAACTAGATGATAGGAACACTGTGGACAATTTTCAGCAAGTTGCAACCATGAAATACAGTTATAAACAGTTTTCCATGAACAAGTCTAAATTATGTTTGATGCTCTCTGTAAGTAAAATGTTTGCTGTAATGTTTAAACTAGATAATAGGAACACTGTGGACAATTCTCAGCAAGTTGCAACCATGAAATACAGTTACAAACAGTTTTCCATAAACAAGTATAAATCTTGTTTTATGCACTCTGTAAGTAAATTTTTTGGCAGTATTGTTTAAACTAGATGATAGGAACACTGTGGACAATTTTCAGCAAGTTGCAACCATGAAATACAGTTATAAACAGTTTTCCATAGACAAGTCTAAACTATGTTTGATGCTCTCTGTAAGTAAAATGTTTGCAGTAATGTTTAAACTACAAGATAGGAACACTGTGGACAATTTTCAGCAAGTTGCAACCATGAAATATAGTTATAAACAGTTTTCCATGAACAAGGTCTAAATCATGTTTAATGCACTCTGTAAGCAAAACTTTTTTGCAGTACTGTTTAAACTAGATGATAGGAATACCGTGGACAAATTTCAGCAAGTTGCAACCATGATGTACAGTTATAACCAGTTTCCCATAAACAAGTCTAAATTATGTTTGATGCTCTCTGTAAGTAAAATGTTTGCAGTAGTATTGTTTAAACTAGATGATAGGAACACTGTGGACAATTTTCAGCAAGTTGCAACCATGAAATACAGTTACAAACAGTTTTCCATAAACAAGGTCTAAATCATGTTTGATGAACTCTGTAAGCAAAACTTTTTTGCACTACTGTTTAAACTAGATGATAGGAACACTGTGGACAATTTTCAGCAAGTTGCAACCATGAAATACAGTTATAAACAGTTTTCCATAAACAAGTCTAAATTATGTTTGATGCTCTCTGTAAGTAAAATGTTTGCTGTAATGTTTAAACTAGATGATAGGAACACTGTGGACAATTCTCAGCAAGTTGCAACCATGAAATACAGTTATAAACCGTTTTCATAAACAGGGTCTAAATCATGTTTGATGCTCTCTGTAAGTAAAATGTTTGCAGTAATGTTTAAACTACAAGATAGGAACACTGTGGACAATTTTCAGCAAGTTGCAACCATGAAATACAGTTACAAACAGTTTTCCATAAACAAGGTCTAAATCACGTTTGATGCACTCTGTAAGTATTTTCTTTTTGCAGTATTGATTAAACTAGATGATATGAACATTGTGGACAATTTTCAGCAAGTTGCAACCATGAAATACAGTTTTAAACAGTTTTCCATAAACAAGGTCTAAATCATGTTTGATGAACTCTGTAAGCAAAACTTTTTTGCACTACTGTTTAAACTAGATGATAGGAACACTGTGGACAATTTTCAGCAAGTTGCAACCATGAAATACAGTTATAAACAGTTTTCCATGAACAAGTCTAAATTATGTTTGATGCTCTCTGTAAGTAAAATGTTTGCTGTAATGTTTAAACTAGATAATAGGAACACTGTGGACAATTCTCAGCAAGTTGCAACCATGAAATACAGTTACAAACCGTTTTCATAAACAGGGTCTAAATCATGTTTGATGCTCTCTGTAAGTAAAATGTTTGCAGTAATGTTTAAACTACAAGATAGGAACACTGTGGACAATTTTCAGCAAGTTGCAACCATGAAATACAGTTATAAACAGTTTTCCATAAACAAGTCTAAATCATGTTTGATGCTCTCTGTAAGTAAAATGTTTGCTGTAATGTTTAAACTAGATAATAGGAACACTGTGGACAATTCTCAGCAAGTTGCAACCATGAAATACAGTTATAAACCGTTTTCATAAACAGGGTCTAAATCATGTTTGATGCACTCTGTAAGTATTATTTTCGCAGTACTATTTAAACTAGATGATAGGAACACTGTGGACAATTTTCAGCAAGTTGCAACCATGAAATACAGTTACAAACAGTTTTCCATAAACAAGTATAAATCTTGTTTTATGCACTCTGTAAGTAAATTTTTTGGCAGTATTGTTTAAACTAGATGATAGGAACACTGTGGACAATTTTCAGCAAGTTGCAACCATGAAATATAGTTATAAACAGTTTTCCATGAACAAGGTCTAAATCATGTTTAATGCACTCTCTAAGCAAAACTTTTTTGCAGTACTGTTTAAACTACATGATAGGAATACCGGGGACAAATTTCAGCAAGTTGCAACCATGAAGTACAGTTATAACCAGTTTCCCATAAACAAGTCTAAATTATGTTTGATGCTCTCTGTAAGTAAAATGTTTGCAGTATTGTTTAAACTAGATGATAGGAACACTGTGGACAATTTTCAGCAAGTTGCAACCATGAAATACAGTTACAAACAGTTTTCCATAAACAAGGTCTAAATCATGTTTGATGAACTCTGTAAGCAAAACTTTTTTGCACTACTGTTTAAACTAGATGATAGGAACACTGTGGACAATTTTCAGCAAGTTGCAACCATGAAATACAGTTATAAACAGTTTTCCATAAACAAGTCTAAATTATGTTTGATGCTCTCTGTAAGTAAAATGTTTGCTGTAATGTTTAAACTAGATGATAGGAACACTGTGGACAATTCTCAGCAAGTTGCAACCATGAAATACAGTTATAAACCGTTTTCATAAACAGGGTCTAAATCATGTTTGATGCTCTCTGTAAGTAAAATGTTTGCAGTAATGTTTAAACTACAAGATAGGAACACTGTGGACAATTTTCAGCAAGTTGCAACCATGAAATACAGTTACAAACAGTTTTCCATAAACAAGGTCTAAATCACGTTTGATGCACTCTGTAAGTATTTTCTTTTTGCAGTATTGATTAAACTAGATGATATGAACATTGTGGACAATTTTCAGCAAGTTGCAACCATGAAATACAGTTTTAAACAGTTTTCCATAAACAAGGTCTAAATCATGTTTGATGAACTCTGTAAGCAAAACTTTTTTGCACTACTGTTTAAACTAGATGATAGGAACACTGTGGACAATTTTCAGCAAGTTGCAACCATGAAATACAGTTATAAACAGTTTTCCATGAACAAGTCTAAATTATGTTTGATGCTCTCTGTAAGTAAAATATTTGCTGTAATGTTTAAACTAGATAATAGGAACACTGTGGACAATTCTCAGCAAGTTGCAACCATGAAATACAGTTACAAACAGTTTTCCATAAACAAGTATAAATCTTGTTTTATGCACTCTGTAAGTAAATTTTTTGGTAGTATTGTTTAAACTAGATGATAGGAACACTGTGGACAATTTTCAGCAAGTTGCAACCATGAAATACAGTTATAAACAGTTTTCCATAGACAAGTCTAAACTATGTTTGATGCTCTCTGTAAGTAAAATGTTTGCAGTAATGTTTAAACTACAAGATAGGAACACTGTGGACAATTTTCAGCAAGTTGCAACCATGAAATATAGTTATAAACAGTTTTCCATGAACAAGGTCTAAATCATGTTTAATGCACTCTGTAAGCAAAACTTTTTTGCAGTACTGTTTAAACTAGATGATAGGAATACCGTGGACAAATTTCAGCAAGTTGCAACCATGATGTACAGTTATAACCAGTTTCCCATAAACAAGTCTAAATTATGTTTGATGCTCTCTGTAAGTAAAATGTTTGCAGTAGTATTGTTTAAACTAGATGATAGGAACACTGTGGACAATTTTCAGCAAGTTGCAACCATGAAATACAGTTACAAACAGTTTTCCATAAACAAGGTCTAAATCATGTTTGATGAACTCTGTAAGCAAAACTTTTTTGCACTACTGTTTAAACTAGATGATAGGAACACTGTGGACAATTTTCAGCAAGTTGCAACCATGAAATACAGTTATAAACAGTTTTCCATAAACAAGTCTAAATTATGTTTGATGCTCTCTGTAAGTAAAATGTTTGCTGTAATGTTTAAACTAGATGATAGGAACACTGTGGACAATTCTCAGCAAGTTGCAACCATGAAATACAGTTATAAACCGTTTTCATAAACAGGGTCTAAATCATGTTTGATGCTCTCTGTAAGTAAAATGTTTGCAGTAATGTTTAAACTACAAGATAGGAACACTGTGGACAATTTTCAGCAAGTTGCAACCATGAAATACAGTTACAAACAGTTTTCCATAAACAAGGTCTAAATCACGTTTGATGCACTCTGTAAGCAAAACTTTTTTGCACTACTGTTTAAACTAGATGATAGGAACACTGTGGACAATTTTCAGCAAGTTGCAACCATGAAATACAGTTATAAACAGTTTTCCATAAACAAGTCTAAATTATGTTTGATGCTCTCTGTAAGTAAAATGTTTGCAGTAGTATTGTTTAAACTAGATGATAGGAACACTGTGGACAATTTTCAGCAAGTTGCAACCATGAAATACAGTTACAAACAGTTTTCCATAAACAAGGTCTAAATCATGTTTGATGAACTCTGTAAGCAAAACTTTTTTGCACTACTGTTTAAACTAGATGATAGGAACACTGTGGACAATTTTCAGCAAGTTGCAACCATGAAATACAGTTATAAACAGTTTTCCATAAACAAGTCTAAATTATGTTTGATGCTCTCTGTAAGTAAAATGTTTGCTGTAATGTTTAAACTAGATGATAGGAACACTGTGGACAATTCTCAGCAAGTTGCAACCATGAAATACAGTTATAAACCGTTTTCATAAACAGGGTCTAAATCATGTTTGATGCTCTCTGTAAGTAAAATGTTTGCAGTAATGTTTAAACTACAAGATAGGAACACTGTGGACAATTTTCAGCAAGTTGCAACCATGAAATACAGTTACAAACAGTTTTCCATAAACAAGGTCTAAATCACGTTTGATGCACTCTGTAAGTATTTTCTTTTTGCAGTATTGATTAAACTAGATGATATGAACATTGTGGACAATTTTCAGCAAGTTGCAACCATGAAATACAGTTTTAAACAGTTTTCCATAAACAAGGTCTAAATCATGTTTGATGAACTCTGTAAGCAAAACTTTTTTGCACTACTGTTTAAACTAGATGATAGGAACACTGTGGACAATTTTCAGCAAGTTGCAACCATGAAATACAGTTATAAACAGTTTTCCATGAACAAGTCTAAATTATGTTTGATGCTCTCTGTAAGTAAAATGTTTGCTGTAATGTTTAAACTAGATAATAGGAACACTGTGGACAATTCTCAGCAAGTTGCAACCATGAAATACAGTTACAAACAGTTTTCCATAGACAAGTCTAAACTATGTTTGATGCTCTCTGTAAGTAAAATGTTTGCAGTAATGTTTAAACTACAAGATAGGAACACTGTGGACAATGTTCAGCAAGTTGCAACCATGAAATATAGTTATAAACAGTTTTCCATGAACAAGGTCTAAATCATGTTTAATGCACTCTGTAAGCAAAACTTTTTTGCAGTACTGTTTAAACTAGATGATAGGAATACCGTGGACAAATTTCAGCAAGTTGCAACCATGATGTACAGTTATAACCAGTTTCCCATAAACAAGTCTAAATTATGTTTGATGCTCTCTGTAAGTAAAATGTTTGCAGTATTGTTTAAACTAGATGATAGGAACACTGTGGACAATTTTCAGCAAGTTGCAACCATGAAATACAGTTATAAACAGTTTTCCATGAACAAGTCTAAATTATGTTTGATGCTCTCTGTAAGTAAAATGTTTGCTGTAATGTTTAAACTAGATGATAGGAACACTGTGAACAATTTTCAGCAAGTTGCAACCATGAAATACAGTTACAAACAGTTTTCCATAAACAAGGTCTAAATCACGTTTGATGCACTCTGTAAGTATTTTCTTTTTGCAGTATTGATTAAACTAGATGATATGAACATTGTGGACAATTTTCAGCAAGTTGCAACCATGAAATACAGTTTTAAACAGTTTTCCATAAACAAGGTCTAAATCATGTTTGATGAACTCTGTAAGCAAAACTTTTTTGCACTACTGTTTAAACTAGATGATAGGAACACTGTGGACAATTTTCAGCAAGTTGCAACCATGAAATACAGTTATAAACAGTTTTCCATAAACAAGTCTAAATCATGTTTGATGCTCTCTGTAAGTAAAATGTTTGCTGTAATGTTTAAACTAGATAATAGGAACACTGTGGACAATTCTCAGCAAGTTGCAACAATGAAATACAGTTATAAACCGTTTTCATAAACAGGGTCTAAATCATGTTTGATGCACTCTGTAAGTATTATTTTCGCAGTACTATTTAAACTAGATGATAGGAACACTGTGGACAATTTTCAGCAAGTTGCAACCATGAAATACAGTTACAAACAGTTTTCCATAAACAAGTATAAATCTTGTTTTATGCACTCTGTAAGTAAATTTTTTGGCAGTATTGTTTAAACTAGATGATAGGAACACTGTGGACAATTTTCAGCAAGTTGCAACCATGAAATACAGTTATAAACAGTTTTCCATAGACAAGTCTAAACTATGTTTGATGCTCTCTGTAAGTACAATGTTTGCAGTAATGTTTAAACTACAAGATAGGAACACTGTGGACAATTTTCAGCAAGTTGCAACCATGAAATACAGTTATAAACAGTTTTCCATGAACAAGGTCTAAATCATGTTTAATGCACTCTGTAAGCAAAACTTTTTTGAAGTACTGTTTAAACTAGATGATAGGAATACCGTGGACAAATTTCTGCAAGTTGCAACCATGATGTACAGTTATAACCAGTTTCCCATAAACAAGTCTAAATTATGTTTGATGCTCTCTGTAAGTAAAATGTTTGCAGTATTGTTTAAACTAGATGATAGGAACACTGTGGACAATTTTCAGCAAGCTGCAACCATGAAATACAGTTACAAACCGTTTTCCATGAACAAGGTCTAAATCATGTTTGATGCACTCTGTAAGTAAATTTGTTTGCAGTATTGTTTAAACTAGATGATAGGAACACTGTGGACAATTTTCAGCAAGTTGCAACCATGAAATACAGTTATAAACAGTTTTCCATGAACAAGGTCTAAATCATGTTTGATGAACTCTGTAAGCAAAACTTTTTTGCACTACTGTTTAAACTAGATGATAGGAACACTGTGGACAATTTTCAGCAAGTTGCAACCATGAAATACAGTTATAAACAGTTTTCCATGAACAAGTCTAAATTATGTTTGATGCTCTCTGTAAGTAAAATGTTTGCTGTAATGTTTAAACTAGATGATACGAACACTGTGGACAATTTTCAGCAAGTTGCAACCATGAAATACAGTTACAAACAGTTTTCCATAAACAAGGTCTAAATCATGTTTGATGCACTCTGTAAGTATTTTTTTTTGCAGTATTGTTTAAACTAGATGATATGAACATTGTGGACAATTTTCAGCAAGTTGCAACCATGAAATACAGTTTTAAACAGTTTCCATAAACAAGGTCTAAATCATGTTTGATGCACTCTGTAAGTAAATTTGTTTGCAGTATTGTTTAAACTAGATGATAGGAACACTGTGGACAATTTTCAGCAAGTTGCAACCGTGAAATACAGTTATAAACAATTTTCCATAAACAAGTCAAAATTATGTTTGATGCTCTCTGTAAGTAAAATGTTTGCAGTAATGTTTAAACTACAAGATGGGAACACTGTGGACAATTTTCAGCAAGTTGCAACCATGAAATACAGTTATAAACAGTTTTCCATGAACAAGGTCTTAAATCATGTTGAATGCACTCTGTAAGCAAATCTTTTTTGCAGTACTGTTTAAACTAGATGATAGGAATACCGTGGACAAATTTCAGCAAGTTGCAACCATGAAGTACAGTTATAACCAGTTTCCCATAAACAAGTCTAAATTATGTTTGATGCTCTCTGTAAGTAAAATGTTTGCAGTATTGTTTAATCTAGATGATAGGAACACTGTGGACAATTTTCAGCAAGTTGCAACCATGAAATACAGTTATAAACCGTTTTCATAAACAGGGTCTAAATCATGTTTGATGCACTCTGTAAGTATTTTTTTCGCAGTACTATTTAAACTAGATGATAGGAACACTGTGGACAATTTTCAGCAAGTTGCAACCATGAAATACAGTTACAAACAGTTTTCCATAAACAAGTATAAATCTTGTTTTATGCACTCTGTAAGTAACATTTTTTGCAGGTCTGTTTAAACTAGATAGGAACACTGTGGACAATTTTCAGCAAGTTGCAACAATGAAATACAGTTATAAACAGTTTTCCATGAACAAGGTCTAAATCATGTTTAATGCACTCTGTAAGCAGAACTTTTTTGCAGTACTGTTTAAACTAGATTATAGGAACACTGTGGACAATTTTCAGCAAGTTGCAACCATGAAATACAGTTACAAACAGTTTTCCATAAACAAGGTCTAAATCATGTTTGATGCACTCTGTAAGTATTTTTTTTGCAATATTGTTTAAACTAGATGATATGAACATTGTGGACAAATTTCAGCAAGTTAAAACCATGAAATACAGTTTTAAACAGTTTTCCATAAACAAGGTCTAAATCATGTTTGATGCACTCTGTAAGAACAACTTTTTTGCAGTATTGTTTAAACTGGATGATATGGAACCCCTCTGGACAATTTTCAGCAAGTTGCAACCATGAAATAAAGATACAAACAGGTTTCCATAAACAAGGTCTAAATCATGTTCGATGCACTCTGTAAGTATTTTTTTGCAGTACTGTTTAAACTCGATGATATGAACACTGCGGACAAATTTCAGCAAGTTGCAACCATGAAATACAGTTATAAACAGTTTCCATAAACAAGGTCTAAATCATGTTTTATGCACTCTGTCTGTTAATTGTTTTGAAGTGTTGTTTAAACTAGATGATAGGAACACTGTGGACAATTTTCAGCAAGTTGGAACCATGAAATACAGTTTTAAACAGTTTTCCATGAACAAGGTCTAAATCATGTTTAATGCACTCTGTAAGCAAAACTTTTTTGCACTACTGTTTAAACTAGATGATAGGAACACTGTGGACAATTTTCAGCAAGTTGCAACCATGAAATACAGTTATAAACAGTTTTCCATAAACAAGTCTAAATTATGTTTGATGCTCTCTGTAAGTAAAAGGTTTGCTGTAATGTTTAAACTAGATGATAGGAACACTGTGGACAATTCTCAGCAAGTTGCAACCATGAAATACAGTTATAAACAGTTTTCCATGAACAAGTCTAAATTATGTTTGATGCTCTCTGTAAGTAAAATGTTTGCTGTAATGTTTAAACTAGATGATAGGAACACTGTGGACAATTTTCAGCAAGTTGCAACCATGAAATACAGTTACAAACAGTTTTCCATAAACAAGGTCTAAATCATGTTTGATGCACTCTGTAAGAACAACTTTTTTGCAGTATTGTTTAAACTGGATGAATTTGTAAGTCGCTCTGGATAAGAGCGTCTGCTAAATGACTTAAATGTAAATGTAAATGATATGGAACCCCTCTGGACAATTTTCAGCAAGTTGCAACCATGAAATACAGTTACAAACAGGTTTCCATAAACAAGGTCTACATCATGTTCGATGCACTCTGTAAGTATTTTTTTTTTGCAGTAATGTTTAAACTAGATGATAGGAACACTGTGGACAATTTTCAGCAAGTTGCAACCATGAAATACAGTTATAAACAGTTTTCCATGAACAAGTCTAAATTATGTTTGATGCTCTCTGTAAGTAAAATGTTTGCTGTAATATTTAAACTAGATGATAGGAACACTGTGGACAATTCTCAGCAAGTTGCAACCATGAAATACAGTTATAAACCGCTTTCATAAACAGGGTCTAAATCATGTTTGATGCACTTTGTAAGTATTTTTTATTGCAGTACTGTTTAAACTAGATGATAGGAACACTGTGGAGATTTTTCAGCAAGTTGCAACCATGAAATACAGTGCCAAACAGTTTTCCATAAACAAGTCTAAATTATGTTTGATGCTCTCTGTAAGTAAAATGTTTGGAGTAATGTTTATACTAGATGATAGGAACACTGTGGACAATTTTCAGCAAGTTGCAACCGTGAAATACAGTTACAAACAGTTTTCCATAAACAAGGTCTAAATCATGTTTGATGCACACTGTAAGAACAACTTTTTTGCAGTATTGTTTAAACTGGATGATATGGAACCCCTCTGGACAATTTTCAGCAAGTTGCAACCATGAAATAAAGTTACAAACAGGTTTCCATAAACAAGGTCTAAATTATGTTTGATGCACTCTGTAAGAACAACTTCTTTGCACTACTGTTTAAACTAGATGATAGGAACACTGTGGACAATTTTCAGCAAGTTGCAACCATGAAATACAGTTATAAACAGTTTTCCATAAACAAGTCTAAACTATGTTTGATGCTCTCTGTAAGTAAAATGTTTGCAGTAATGTTTAAACTACAAGATAGGAACACTGTGGACAATTTTCAGCAAGTTGCAACCATGAAATACAGTTATAAACAGTTTTCCATGAACAAGGTCTAAATCATGTTTAATGCACTCTGTAAGCAAAACTTTTTTGCAGTACTGTTTAAACTAGATGATAGGAATACCGTGGACAACTTTCAGCAAGTTGCAACCATGATGTACAGTTATAACCAGTTTCCCATAAACAAGTCTAAATTATGTTTGATGCTCTCTGTAAGTAAAATGTTTGCAGTATTGTTTAAACTAGATGATAGGAACACTGTGGACAATTTTCAGCAAGCTGCAACCATGAAATACAGTTACAAACCGTTTTCCATGAACAAGGTCTAAATCATGTTTGATGCACTCTGTAAGTAAATTTGTTTGCAGTATTGTTTAAACTAGATGATGGGAACACTGTGGACAATTTTCAGCAAGTTGCAACCATGAAATACAGTTATAAACAGTTTTCCATGAACAAGGTCTAAATCATGTTTGATGAACTCTGTAAGCAAAACTTTTTTGCACTACTGTTTAAACTAGATGATAGGAATACCGTGGACAAATTTCAGCAAGTTGCAACCATGAAGTACAGTTATAACCAGTTTCCCATAAACAAGTCTAAATTATGTTTGATGCTCTCTGTAAGTAAAATGTTTGCTGTAATGTTTAAACTAGATGATAGGAACACTGTGGACAATTTTCAGCAAGTTGCAACCATGAAATACAGTTACAAACAGTTTTCCATAAACAAGGTCTAAATCATGTTTGATGCACTCTGTAAGTATTTTTTTTTGCAGTATTGTTTAAACTAGATGATATGAACATTGTGGACAATTTTCAGCAAGTTGCAACCGTGAAATACAGTTACAAACAGTTTTCCATAAACAAGGTCTAAATCATGTTTGATGCACTCAGTAAGAACACCTTTTTTGCAGTATTGTTTAAACTGGATGATATGGAACCCCTCTGGACAATTTTCAGCAAGTTGCAACCATGAAATAAAGTTACAAACAGGTTTCCATAAACAAGGTCTAAATTATGTTTGACGCACTCTGTAAGAACAACTTCTTTGCACTACTGTTTAAACTAGATGATAGGAACACTGTGGACAATTTTCAGCAAGTTGCAACCATGAAATACAGTTATAAACAGTTTTCCATAAACAAGTCTAAACTATGTTTGATGCTCTCTGTAAGTAAAATGTTTGCAGTAATGTTTAAACTACAAGATAGGAACACTGTGGACAATTTTCAGCAAGTTGCAACCATGAAATACAGTTATAAACAGTTTTCCATGAACAAGGTCTAAATCATGTTTAATGCACTCTGTAAGCAAAACTTTTTTGCAGTACTGTTTAAACTAGATGATAGGAATACCGTGGACAAATTTCAGCAAGTTGCAACCATGATGTACAGTTATAACCAGTTTCCCATAAACAAGTCTAAATTATGTTTGATGCTCTCTGTAAGTAAAATGTTTGCAGTACTGTTTAAACTAGATGATAGGAACACTGTGGACAATTTTCAGCAAGCTGCAACCATGAAATACAGTTACAAACCGTTTTCCATGAACAAGGTCTAATTCATGTTTGATGCACTCTGTAAGTAAATTTGTTTGCAGTATTGTTTAAACTAGATGATGGGAACACTGTGGACAATTTTCAGCAAGTTGCAACCATGAAATACAGTTATAAACAGTTTTCCATGAACAAGGTCTAAATCATGTTTGATGAACTCTGTAAGCAAAACTTTTTTGCACTACTGTTTAAACTAGATGATAGGAATACCGTGGACAAATTTCAGCAAGTTGCAACCATGAAGTACAGTTATAACCAGTTTCCCATAAACAAGTCTAAATTATGTTTGATGCTCTCTGTGAGTAAAATGTTTGCTGTAATGTTTAAACTAGATGATAGGAACACTGTGGACAATTTTCAGCAAGTTGCAACCATGAAATACAGTTACAAACAGTTTTCCATAAACAAGGTCTAAATCATGTTTGAAGCACTCTGTAAGTATTTTTTTTTGCAGTATTGTTTAAACTAGATGATATGAACATTGTGGACAATTTTCAGCAAGTTGCAACCATGAAATACAGTTTTAAACAGTTTCCATAAACAAGGTCTAAATCATGTTTGATGCACTCTGTAAGTAAATTTGTTTGCAGTATTGTTTAAACTAGATGATAGGAACACTGTGGACAATTTTCAGCAAGTTGCAACCGTGAAATACAGTTATAAACAATTTTCCATAAACAAGTCAAAATTATGTTTGATGCTCTCTGTAAGTAAAATGTTTGCAGTAATGTTTAAACTACAAGATAGGAACACTGTGGACAATTTTCAGCAAGTTGCAACCATGAAATACAGTTATAAACAGTTTTCCATGAACAAGGTCTTAAATCATGTTGAATGCACTCTGTAAGCAAAACTTTTTTGCAGTACTGTTTAAACTAGATGATAGGAATACCGTGGACAAATTTCAGCAAGTTGCAACCATGAAGTACAGTTATAACCAGTTTCCCATAAACAAGTCTAAATTATGTTTGATGCTCTCTGTAAGTAAAATGTTTGCAGTATTGTTTAATCTAGATGATAGGAACACTGTGGACAATTTTCAGCAAGTTGCAACCATGAAATACAGTTATAAACCGTTTTCATAAACAGGGTCTAAATCATGTTTGATGCACTCTGTAAGTATTTTTTTCGCAGTAGTATTTAAACTAGATGATAGGAACACTGTGGACAATTTTCAGCAAGTTGCAACCATGAAATACAGTTACAAACAGTTTTCCATAAACAAGTATAAATCTTGTTTTATGCACTCTGTAAGTAACATTTTTTGCAGGTCTGTTTAAACTAGATAGGAACACTGTGGACAATTTTCAGCAAGTTGCAACAATGAAATACAGTTATAAACAGTTTTCCATGAACAAGGTCTAAATCATGTTTGATGCACTCTGTAAGAACAACTTTTTTGCAGTATTGTTTAAACTGGATGAATTTGTAAGTCGCTCTGGATAAGAGCGTCTGCTAAATGACTTAAATGTAAATGTAAATGATATGGAACCCCTCTGGACAATTTTCAGCAAGTTGCAACCATGAAATACAGTTACAAACAGGTTTCCATAAACAAGGTCTACATCATGTTTGATGCTCTCTGTAAGTAAAATGTTTGCTGTAATATTTAAACTAGATGATAGGAACACTGTGGACAATTCTCAGCAAGTTGCAACCATGAAATACAGTTATAAACCGCTTTCATAAACAGGGTCTAAATCATGTTTGATGCACTTTGTAAGTATTTTTTATTGCAGTACTGTTTAAACTAGATGATAGGAACACTGTGGAGATTTTTCAGCAAGTTGCAACCATGAAATACAGTGCCAAACAGTTTTCCATAAACAAGTCTAAATTATGTTTGATGCTCTCTGTAAGTAAAATGTTTGGAGTAATGTTTATACTAGATGATAGGAACACTGTGGACAATTTTCAGCAAGTTGCAACCGTGAAATACAGTTAAACAGTTTTCCATAAACAAGGTCTAAATCATGTTTGATGCACTCTGTAAGAACAACTTTTTTGCAGTATTGTTTAAACTGGATGATGTGGAACCCCTCTGGACAATTTTCAGCAAGTTGCAACCATGAAATAAAGTTACAAACAGGTTTCCATAAACAAGGTCTAAATCATGTTCGATGCACTCTGTAAGTATTTTTTTGCAGTACTGTTTAAACTCGATGATATGAACACTGCGGACAATTTTCAGCAAGTTGCAACCATGAAATACAGTTATAAACAGTTTCCATAAACAAGGTCTAAATCATGTTTTATGCACTCTGTCTGTTAATTGTTTTGAAGTGTTGTTTAAACTAGATGATAGGAACACTGTGGACAATTTTCAACAAGTTGCAACCATGAAATACAGTTTTAAACAGTTTTCCAAAAACAAGGTCTAAATCATGTTTGATGCACTCTGTAAGTAAATTTGTTTGCAGTATTGTTTAAACTAGATGATAGGAACACTGTGGACAATTTTCAACAAGTTGCAACCATGAAATACAGTTATAAACCGTTTTCCATGAACAAGTCTAAATTATGTTTGATGCACTCTGTAAGTAAATTTGTTTGCAGTATTGTTTAAACTAGATGATAGGAACACTGTGGACAATTTTCAGCAAGTTGCAACCATGAAATACAGTTATAAACAGTTTTCCATGAACAAGGTCTAAATCATGTTTGATGAACTCTGTAAGCAAAACTTTTTTGCACTACTGTTTAAACTAGATGATAGGAATACCGTGGACAAATTTCAGCAAGTTGCAACCATGAAGTACAGTTATAACCAGTTTCCCATAAACAAGTCTAAATTATGTTTGATGCTCTCTGTAAGTAAAATGTTTGCTGTAATGTTTAAACTAGATGATAGGAACACTGTGGACAATTTTCAGCAAGTTGCAACCATGAAATACAGTTACAAACAGTTTTCCATAAACAAGGTCTAAATCATGTTTGATGCACTCTGTAAGTATTTTTTTTTTGCAGTATTGTTTAAACTAGATGATATGAACATTGTGGACAATTTTCAGCAAGTTGCAACCATGAAATACAGTTTTAAACAGTTTCCATAAACAAGGTCTAAATCATGTTTGATGCACTCTGTAAGTAACTTTGTTTGCAGTATTGTTTAAACTAGATGATAGGAACACTGTGGACAATTTTCAGAAAGTTGCAACCGTGAAATACAGTTATAAACAATTTTCCATAAACAAGTCAAAATTATGTTTGATGCTCTCTGTAAGTAAAATGTTTGCAGTAATGTTTAAACTACAAGATAGGAACACTGTGGACAATTTTCAGCAAGTTGCAACCATGAAATACAGTTATAAACAGTTTTCCATGAACAAGGTCTTAAATCATGTTGAATGCACTCTGTAAGCAAAACTTTTTTGCAGTACTGTTTAAACTAGATGATAGGAATACCGTGGACAAATTTCAGCAAGTTGCAACCATGAAGTACAGTTATAACCAGTTTCCCATAAACAAGTCTAAATTATGTTTGATGCTCTCTGTAAGTAAAATGTTTGCAGTATTGTTTAATCTAGATGATAGGAACACTGTGGACAATTTTCAGCAAGTTGCAACCATGAAATACAGTTATAAACCGTTTTCATAAACAGGGTCTAAATCATGTTTGATGCACTCTGTAAGTATTTTTTTCGCAGTACTATTTAAACTAGATGATAGGAACACTGTGGACAATTTTCAGCAAGTTGCAACCATGAAATACAGTTACAAACAGTTTTCCATAAACAAGTATAAATCTTGTTTTATGCACTCTGTAAGTAACATTTTTTGCAGGTCTGTTTAAACTAGATAGGAACACTGTGGACAATTTTCAGCAAGTTGCAACAATGAAATACAGTTATAAACAGTTTTCCATGAACAAGGTCTAAATCATGTTTGATGCACTCTGTAAGAACAACTTTTTTGCAGTATTGTTTAAACTGGATGAATTTGTAAGTCGCTCTGGATAAGAGCGTCTGCTAAATGACTTAAATGTAAATGTAAATGATATGGAACCCCTCTGGACAATTTTCAGCAAGTTGCAACCATGAAATACAGTTACAAACAGGTTTCCATAAACAAGGTCTACATCATGTTTGATGCTCTCTGTAAGTAAAATGTTTGCTGTAATATTTAAACTAGATGATAGGAACACTGTGGACAATTCTCAGCAAGTTGCAACCATGAAATACAGTTATAAACCGCTTTCATAAACAGGGTCTAAATCATGTTTGATGCACTTTGTAAGTATTTTTTATTGCAGTACTGTTTAAACTAGATGATAGGAACACTGTGGAGATTTTTCAGCAAGTTGCAACCATGAAATACAGTGCCAAACAGTTTTCCATAAACAAGTCTAAATTATGTTTGATGCTCTCTGTAAGTAAAATGTTTGGAGTAATGTTTATACTAGATGATAGGAACACTGTGGACAATTTTCAGCAAGTTGCAACCGTGAAATACAGTTAAACAGTTTTCCATAAACAAGGTCTAAATCATGTTTGATGCACTCTGTAAGAACAACTTTTTTGCAGTATTGTTTAAACTGGATGATGTGGAACCCCTCTGGACAATTTTCAGCAAGTTGCAACCATGAAATAAAGTTACAAACAGGTTTCCATAAACAAGGTCTAAATCATGTTCGATGCACTCTGTAAGTATTTTTTTGCAGTACTGTTTAAACTCGATGATATGAACACTGCGGACAATTTTCAGCAAGTTGCAACCATGAAATACAGTTATAAACAGTTTCCATAAACAAGGTCTAAATCATGTTTTATGCACTCTGTCTGTTAATTGTTTTGAAGTGTTGTTTAAACTAGATGATAGGAACACTGTGGACAATTTTCAGCAAGTTGCAACCATGAAATACAGTTTTAAACAGTTTTCCAAAAACAAGGTCTAAATCATGTTTGATGCACTCTGTAAGTAAATTTGTTTGCAGTATTGTTTAAACTAGATGATAGGAACACTGTGGACAATTTTCAACAAGTTGCAACCATGAAATACAGTTATAAACCGTTTTCCATGAACAAGGTCTAAATCATGTTTAATGCACTCTGTAAGCAAAACTTTTTTGCACTACTGTTTAAACTAGATGATAGGAACACTGTGGACAATTTTCAGCAAGTTGCAACCATGAAATACAGTTATAAACAGTTTTCCATAAACAAGTCTAAATTATGTTTGATGCTCTCTGTAAGTAAAAGGTTTGCTGTAATGTTTAAACTAGATGATAGGAACACTGTGGACAATTCTCAGCAAGTTGCAACCATGAAATACAGTTATAAACCGTTTTCATAAACAGGGTCTAAATAATGTTTGATGCACTCTGTAAGTATTTTTTTCACAGTACTGTTTAAACTAGATGATAGGAACACTGTGGACAATTTTCAGCAAGTTGCAACCATGAAATACAGTTACAAACAGTTTTCCATAAACAAGTATAAATCTTGTTTTATGCACTCTGTAAGTAACATTTTTTGCAGGTCTGTTTAAACTAGATAGGAACACTGTGGACAATTTTCAGCAAGTTGCAACCATGAAATACAGTTATAAACAGTTTTCCATGAACAAGTCTAAATTATGTTTGATGCTCTCTGTAAGTAAAATGTTTGCTGTAAAGTTTAAACTAGATGATAGGAACACTGTGGACAATTTTCAGCAAGTTGCAACCATGAAATACAGTTACAAACAGTTTTCCATAAACAAGGTCTAAATCATATTTGATGCACTCTGTAAGTATTTTTTTTGCAGTATTGTTTAAACTAGATGATATGAACATTGTGGACAATTTTCAGAAAGTTGCAACCATGAAATACAGTTTTAAACAGTTTTCCATAAACAAGGTCTAAATCATGTTTGATGCACTCTGTAAGTAAATTTGTTTGCAGTATTGTTTAAACTAGATGATAGGAACACTGTGGACAATTTTCAGCAAGTTGCAACCGTGAAATACAGTTATAAACAGTTTTCCATAAACAAGTCTAAATTATGTTTGATGCTCTCTGTAAGTAAAATGTTTGCAGTAATGTTTAAACTACAAGATAGGAACACTGTGGACAATTTTCAGCAAGTTGCAACCATGAAATACAGTTATAAACAGTTTTCCATGAACAGGGTCTATATCATGTTTAATGCACTCTGTAAGCAAAACTTTTTTTGCAGTACTGTTTAAACTAGATGATAGGAATACCGTGGACAAATTTCAGCAAGTTGCAACCATGAAGTACAGTTATAACCAGTTTCCCATAAACAAGTCTACATTTAACATTTAAGTCATTTAGCAGACGCTCTTATCCAGAGCGACTTACAAATTGGTGCATTCACCTTATGATATCCAGTGGAACAACCACTTTACAATAGTGCATCTAACTCTTTTAAGGGGGGGGGGGGGTTAGAAGGATTACTTTATCCTATCCTAGGTATTCCTTAAAGAGGTGGGGTTTCAGGTGTCTCCGGAAGGTGGTGATTGACTCCGCTGACCTGGCGTCGTGAGGGAGTTTGTTCCACCATTGGGGTGCCAGAGCAGCGAACAGTTTTGACTGGGCTGAGCGGGAACTGTACTTCCTCAGAGGTAGGGAGGCGAGCAGGCCAGAGGTGGATGAACGCAGTGCCCTTGTTTGGGTGTAGGGCCTGATCAGAGCCTGAAGGTACGGAGGTGCCGTTCCCCTCACAGCTCCGTAGGCAAGCACCATGGTCTTGTAGCGGATGCGAGCTTCAACTGGAAGCCAGTGGAGAGAGCGGAAACCAATTTCAGCGAGTTTCAAGCATGAAATTGAAAAAAAACACTTTTCCTTAAACAAGCTCTAAATCGTGTTTAATGCACTCTGTTAGTGAAATTTTTTGCAGTACTGCTTAAACTAGAGGATAGGAACCAATTTCAGCGAGTTTCAAGCATGAAATTGAAAAAAAACACTTTTCCTTAAACAAGCTCTAAATCGTGTTTAATGCACTCTGTAAGTAAAATGTTTGCAGTATTGTTTAAACTAGATGATAGGAACACTGTGGACAATTTTCAGCAAGCTGCAACCATGAAATACAGTTTTAAACAGTTTCCATAAACAAGGTCTAAATCATGTTTGATGCACTCTGTAAGTAAATTTGTTTGCAGTATTGTTTAAACTAGATGATAGGAACACTGTGGACAATTTTCAGCAAGTTGCAACCGTGAAATACAGTTATAAACAATTTTCCATAAACAAGTCAAAATTATGTTTGATGCTCTCTGTAAGTAAAATGTTTGCAGTAATGTTTAAACTACAAGATAGGAACACTGTGGACAATTTTCAGCAAGTTGCAACCATGAAATACAGTTATAAACAGTTTTCCATGAACAAGGTCTTAAATCATGTTGAATGCACTCTGTTAGTGAAACTTTTTTGCAGTACTGTTTAAACTAGATGATAGGAATACCGTGGACAAATTTCAGCAAGTTGCAACCATGAAGTACAGTTATAACCAGTTTCCCATAAACAAGTCTAAATTATGTTTGATGCTCTCTGTAAGTAAAATGTTTGCAGTATTGTTTAATCTAGATGATAGGAACACTGTGGACAATTTTCAGCAAGTTGCAACCATGAAATACAGTTATAAACCGTTTTCATAAACAGGGTCTAAATCATGTTTGATGCACTCTGTAAGTATTTTTTTCGCAGTACTATTTAAACTAGATGATAGGAACACTGTGGACAATTTTCAGCAAGTTGCAACCATGAAATACAGTTACAAACAGTTTTCCATAAACAAGTATAAATCTTGTTTTATGCACTCTGTAAGTAACATTTTTTGCAGGTCTGTTTAAACTAGATAGGAACACTGTGGACAATTTTCAGCAAGTTGCAACAATGAAATACAGTTATAAACAGTTTTCCATGAACAAGGTCTAAATCATGTTTGATGCACTCTGTAAGAACAACTTTTTTGCAGTATTGTTTAAACTGGATGAATTTGTAAGTCGCTCTGGATAAGAGCGTCTGCTAAATGACTTAAATGTAAATGTAAATGATATGGAACCCCTCTGGACAATTTTCAGCAAGTTGCAACCATGAAATACAGTTACAAACAGGTTTCCATAAACAAGGTCTACATCATGTTTGATGCTCTCTGTAAGTAAAATGTTTGCTGTAATATTTAAACTAGATGATAGGAACACTGTGGACAATTCTCAGCAAGTTGCAACCATGAAATACAGTTATAAACCGCTTTCATAAACAGGGTCTAAATCATGTTTGATGCACTTTGTAAGTATTTTTTATTGCAGTACTGTTTAAACTAGATGATAGGAACACTGTGGAGATTTTTCAGCAAGTTGCAACCATGAAATACAGTGCCAAACAGTTTTCCATAAACAAGTCTAAATTATGTTTGATGCTCTCTGTAAGTAAAATGTTTGGAGTAATGTTTATACTAGATGATAGGAACACTGTGGACAATTTTCAGCAAGTTGCAACCATGAAATAAAGTTACAAACAGGTTTCCATAAACAAGGTCTAAATCATGTTCGATGCACTCTGTAAGTATTTTTTTGCAGTACTGTTTAAACTCGATGATATGAACACTGCGGACAATTTTCAGCAAGTTGCAACCATGAAATACAGTTATAAACAGTTTCCATAAACAAGGTCTAAATCATGTTTTATGCACTCTGTCTGTTAATTGTTTTGAAGTGTTGTTTAAACTAGATGATAGGAACACTGTGGACAATTTTCAGCAAGTTGCAACCATGAAATACAGTTTTAAACAGTTTTCCATGAACAAGGTCTAAATCATGTTTAATGCACTCTGTAAGTAAAAGGTTTGCTGTAATGTTTAAACTAGATGATAGGAACACTGTGGACAATTTTCAGCAAGTTGCAACCATGAAATACAGTTATAAACAGTTTTCCATAAACAAGTCTAAATCATGTTCGATGCACTCTGTAAGTAAATTTGTTTGCAGTATTGTTTAAACTAGATGATAGGAACACTGTGGACAATTTTCAACAAGTTGCAACCATGAAATACAGTTATAAACCGTTTTCCATGAACAAGGTCTAAATCATGTTTAATGCACTCTGTAAGTAAAAGGTTTGCTGTAATGTTTAAACTAGATGATAGGAACACTGTGGACAATTTTCAGCAAGTTGCAACCATGAAATACAGTTATAAACAGTTTTCCATAAACAAGTCTAAATTATGTTTGATGCTCTCTGTAAGTAAAAGGTTTGCTGTAATGTTTAAACTAGATGATAGGAACACTGTGGACAATTCTCAGCAAGTTGCAACCATGAAATACAGTTATAAACCGTTTTCATAAACAGGGTCTAAATAATGTTTGATGCACTCTGTAAGTATTTTTTTCACAGTACTGTTTAAACTAGATGATAGGAACACTGTGGACAATTTTCAGCAAGTTGCAACCATGAAATACAGTTACAAACAGTTTTCCATAAACAAGTATAAATCTTGTTTTATGCACTCTGTAAGTAACATTTTTTTGCAGGTCTGTTTAAACTAGATAGGAACACTGTGGACAATTTTCAGCAAGTTGCAACCATGAAATACAGTTATAAACAGTTTTCCATGAACAAGTCTAAATTATGTTTGATGCTCTCTGTAAGTAAAATGTTTGCTGTAAAGTTTAAACTAGATGATAGGAACACTGTGGACAATTTTCAGCAAGTTGCAACCATGAAATACAGTTTTAAACAGTTTTCCAAAAACAAGGTCTAAATCATGTTCGATGCACTCTGTAAGTAAATTTGTTTGCAGTATTGTTTAAACTAGATGATAGGAACACTGTGGACAATTTTCAACAAGTTGCAACCATGAAATACAGTTATAAACCGTTTTCCATGAACAAGGTCTAAATCATGTTTAATGCACTCTGTAAGCAAAACTTTTTTGCACTACTGTTTAAACTAGATGATAGGAACACTGTGGACAATTTTCAGCAAGTTGCAACCATGAAATACAGTTATAAACAGTTTTCCATAAACAAGTCTAAATTATGTTTGATGCTCTCTGTAAGTAAAAGGTTTGCTGTAATGTTTAAACTAGATGATAGGAACACTGTGGACAATTCTCAGCAAGTTGCAACCATGAAATACAGTTATAAACCGTTTTCATAAACAGGGTCTAAATAATGTTTGATGCACTCTGTAAGTATTTTTTTCACAGTACTGTTTAAACTAGATGATAGGAACACTGTGGACAATTTTCAGCAAGTTGCAACCATGAAATACAGTTACAAACAGTTTTCCATAAACAAGTATAAATCTTGTTTTATGCACTCTGTAAGTAACATTTTTTGCAGGTCTGTTTAAACTAGATAGGAACACTGTGGACAATTTTCAGCAAGTTGCAACCATGAAATACAGTTATAAACAGTTTTCCATGAACAAGTCTAAATTATGTTTGATGCTCTCTGTAAGTAAAATGTTTGCTGTAAAGTTTAAACTAGATGATAGGAACACTGTGGACAATTTTCAGCAAGTTGCAACCATGAAATACAGTTTTAAACAGTTTTCCAAAAACAAGGTCTAAATCATGTTCGATGCACTCTGTAAGTAAATTTGTTTGCAGTATTGTTTAAACTAGATGATAGGAACACTGTGGACAATTTTCAACAAGTTGCAACCATGAAATACAGTTATAAACCGTTTTCCATGAACAAGGTCTAAATCATGTTTAATGCACTCTGTAAGCAAAACTTTTTTGCACTACTGTTTAAACTAGATGATAGGAACACTGTGGACAATTTTCAGCAAGTTGCAACCATGAAATACAGTTATAAACAGTTTTCCATAAACAAGTCTAAATTATGTTTGATGCTCTCTGTAAGTAAAAGGTTTGCTGTAATGTTTAAACTAGATGATAGGAACACTGTGGACAATTCTCAGCAAGTTGCAACCATGAAATACAGTTATAAACCGTTTTCATAAACAGGGTCTAAATAATGTTTGATGCACTCTGTAAGTATTTTTTTCACAGTACTGTTTAAACTAGATGATAGGAACACTGTGGACAATTTTCAGCAAGTTGCAACCATGAAATACAGTTACAAACAGTTTTCCATAAACAAGTATAAATCTTGTTTTATGCACTCTGTAAGTAACATTTTTTGCAGGTCTGTTTAAACTAGATAGGAACACTGTGGACAATTTTCAGCAAGTTGCAACCATGAAATACAGTTATAAACAGTTTTCCATGAACAAGTCTAAATTATGTTTGATGCTCTCTGTAAGTAAAATGTTTGCAGTATTGTTTAAACTAGATGATATGAACATTGTGGACAATTTTCAGAAAGTTGCAACCATGAAATACAGTTTTAAACAGTTTTCCATAAACAAGGTCTAAATCATGTTTGATGCACTCTGTAAGTAAATTTGTTTGCAGTATTGTTTAAACTAGATGATAGGAACACTGTGGACAATTTTCAGCAAGTTGCAACCGTGAAATACAGTTATAAACAGTTTTCCATAAACAAGTCTAAATTATGTTTGATGCTCTCTGTAAGTAAAATGTTTGCAGTAATGTTTAAACTACAAGATAGGAACACTGTGGACAATTTTCAGCAAGTTGCAACCATGAAATACAGTTATAAACAGTTTTCCATGAACAGGGTCTATATCATGTTTAATGCACTCTGTAAGCAAAACTTTTTTGCAGTACTGTTTAAACTAGATGATAGGAATACCGTGGACAAATTTCAGCAAGTTGCAACCATGAAGTACAGTTATAACCAGTTTCCCATAAACAAGTCTAAATTATGTTTGATGCTCTCTGTAAGTAAAATGTTTGCAGTATTGTTTAAACTAGATGATAGGAACACTGTGGACAATTTTCAGCAAGCTGCAACCATGAAATACAGTTACAAACAGTTTTCCATAAACAAGGTCTAAATCATGTTCGATGCACTCTGTAAGTAAATTGTTTTACAGTACTGTTTAAACTCGATGATATGAACACTGTGGACAATTTTCAGCAAGTTGCAACCATGAAATACAGTTTTAAACAGTTTTCCATAAACAAGTCTAAATTATGTTTGATGCTCTCTGTAAGTAAAATGTTTGCTGTAATGTTTAAACTAGATGATAGGAACACTGTGGACAATTTTCAGCAAGTTGCAACCATGAAATACAGTTACAAACCGTTTTCATAAACAGGGTCTAAATCATGTTTGATGCACTCTGTAAGTATTTTTTTTGCTGTAATGTTTAAACTAGATGACAGGAACACTGTGGACAATTTTCAGCAAGTTGCAACCATGAAATACAGTTACAAACAGTTTTCCAACAACAAGGTCTAAATCATGTTTGATGCACTCTGTCTGTTAATTGTTTTGAAGTGTTGTTTAAACTAAATGATAGGAACACTGTGAACAATTTTCAGCAAGTTGCAACCATGAAATACAGTTTTAAACAGTTTTCCAAAAACAAGGTCTAAATCATGTTTGATGCACTCTGTAAGTAAATTTGTTTGCAGTATTGTTTAAACTAGATGATAGGAACACTGTGGACAATTTTCAACAAGTTGCAACCATGAAATACAGTTATAAACCGTTTTCCATGAACAAGGTCTAAATCATGTTTAATGCACTCTGTAAGCAAAACTTTTTTGCACTACTGTTTAAACTAGATGATAGGCACACTGTGGACAATTTTCAGCAAGTTGCAACCATGAAATACAGTTATAAACAGTTTTCCATAAACAAGTCTAAATTATGTTTGATGCTCTCTGTAAGTAAAATGTTTGCAGTATTGTTTAAACTAGATGATAGGAACACTGTGGACAATTTTCAGCAAGCTGCAACCATGAAATACAGTTACAAACAGTTTTCCATAAACAAGGTCTAAATCATGTTCGATGCACTCTGTAAGTAAATTGTTTTACAGTACTGTTTAAACTCGATGATATGAACACTGTGGACAATTTTCAGCAAGTTGCAACCATGAAATACAGTTTTAAACAGTTTTCCATAAACAAGTCTAAATTATGTTTGATGCTCTCTGTAAGTAAAAGGTTTGCTGTAATGTTTAAACTAGATGATAGGAACACTGTGGACAATTTTCAGCAAGTTGCAACCATGAAATACAGTTATAAACAGTTTTCCATAAACAAGTCTAAATTATGTTTGATGCTCTCTGTAAGTAAAAGGTTTGCTGTAATGTTTAAACTAGATGATAGGAACACTGTGGACAATTCTCAGCAAGTTGCAACCATGAAATACAGTTATAAACCGTTTTCATAAACAGGGTCTAAATAATGTTTGATGCACTCTGTAAGTATTTTTTTCACAGTACTGTTTAAACTAGATGATAGGAACACTGTGGACAATTTTCAGCAAGTTGCAACCATGAAATACAGTTACAAACAGTTTTCCATAAACAAGTATAAATCTTGTTTTATGCACTCTGTAAGTAACATTTTTTGCAGGTCTGTTTAAACTAGATAGGAACACTGTGGACAATTTTCAGCAAGTTGCAACCATGAAATACAGTTATAAACAGTTTTCCATGAACAAGTCTAAATTATGTTTGATGCTCTCTGTAAGTAAAATGTTTGCTGTAAAGTTTAAACTAGATGATAGGAACACTGTGGACAATTTTCAGCAAGTTGCAACCATGAAATACAGTTTTAAACAGTTTTCCAAAAACAAGGTCTAAATCATGTTCGATGCACTCTGTAAGTAAATTTGTTTGCAGTATTGTTTAAACTAGATGATAGGAACACTGTGGACAATTTTCAACAAGTTGCAACCATGAAATACAGTTATAAACCGTTTTCCATGAACAAGGTCTAAATCATGTTTAATGCACTCTGTAAGCAAAACTTTTTTGCACTACTGTTTAAACTAGATGATAGGAACACTGTGGACAATTTTCAGCAAGTTGCAACCATGAAATACAGTTATAAACAGTTTTCCATAAACAAGTCTAAATTATGTTTGATGCTCTCTGTAAGTAAAAGGTTTGCTGTAATGTTTAAACTAGATGATAGGAACACTGTGGACAATTCTCAGCAAGTTGCAACCATGAAATACAGTTATAAACCGTTTTCATAAACAGGGTCTAAATAATGTTTGATGCACTCTGTAAGTATTTTTTTCACAGTACTGTTTAAACTAGATGATAGGAACACTGTGGACAATTTTCAGCAAGTTGCAACCATGAAATACAGTTACAAACAGTTTTCCATAAACAAGTATAAATCTTGTTTTATGCACTCTGTAAGTAACATTTTTTGCAGGTCTGTTTAAACTAGATAGGAACACTGTGGACAATTTTCAGCAAGTTGCAACCATGAAATACAGTTATAAACAGTTTTCCATGAACAAGTCTAAATTATGTTTGATGCTCTCTGTAAGTAAAATGTTTGCAGTATTGTTTAAACTAGATGATATGAACATTGTGGACAATTTTCAGAAAGTTGCAACCATGAAATACAGTTTTAAACAGTTTTCCATAAACAAGGTCTAAATCATGTTTGATGCACTCTGTAAGTAAATTTGTTTGCAGTATTGTTTAAACTAGATGATAGGAACACTGTGGACAATTTTCAGCAAGTTGCAACCGTGAAATACAGTTATAAACAGTTTTCCATAAACAAGTCTAAATTATGTTTGATGCTCTCTGTAAGTAAAATGTTTGCAGTAATGTTTAAACTACAAGATAGGAACACTGTGGACAATTTTCAGCAAGTTGCAACCATGAAATACAGTTATAAACAGTTTTCCATGAACAGGGTCTATATCATGTTTAATGCACTCTGTAAGCAAAACTTTTTTGCAGTACTGTTTAAACTAGATGATAGGAATACCGTGGACAAATTTCAGCAAGTTGCAACCATGAAGTACAGTTATAACCAGTTTCCCATAAACAAGTCTAAATTATGTTTGATGCTCTCTGTAAGTAAAATGTTTGCAGTATTGTTTAAACTAGATGATAGGAACACTGTGGACAATTTTCAGCAAGCTGCAACCATGAAATACAGTTACAAACAGTTTTCCATAAACAAGGTCTAAATCATGTTCGATGCACTCTGTAAGTAAATTGTTTTACAGTACTGTTTAAACTCGATGATATGAACACTGTGGACAATTTTCAGCAAGTTGCAACCATGAAATACAGTTTTAAACAGTTTTCCATAAACAAGTCTAAATTATGTTTGATGCTCTCTGTAAGTAAAATGTTTGCTGTAATGTTTAAACTAGATGATAGGAACACTGTGGACAATTTTCAGCAAGTTGCAACCATGAAATACAGTTACAAACCGTTTTCATAAACAGGGTCTAAATCATGTTTGATGCACTCTGTAAGTATTTTTTTTGCTGTAATGTTTAAACTAGATGACAGGAACACTGTGGACAATTTTCAGCAAGTTGCAACCATGAAATACAGTTACAAACAGTTTTCCAAAAACAAGGTCTAAATCATGTTTGATGCACTCTGTCTGTTAATTGTTTTGAAGTGTTGTTTAAACTAAATGATAGGAACACTGTGAACAATTTTCAGCAAGTTGCAACCATGAAATACAGTTTTAAACAGTTTTCCAAAAACAAGGTCTAAATCATGTTTGATGCACTCTGTAAGTAAATTTGTTTGCAGTATTGTTTAAACTAGATGATAGGAACACTGTGGACAATTTTCAACAAGTTGCAACCATGAAATACAGTTATAAACCGTTTTCCATGAACAAGGTCTAAATCATGTTTAATGCACTCTGTAAGCAAAACTTTTTTGCACTACTGTTTAAACTAGATGATAGGCACACTGTGGACAATTTTCAGCAAGTTGCAACCATGAAATACAGTTATAAACAGTTTTCCATAAACAAGTCTAAATTATGTTTGATGCTCTCTGTAAGTAAAAGGTTTGCTGTAATGTTTAAACTAGATGATAGGAACACTGTGGACAATTCTCAGCAAGTTGCAACCATGAAATACAGTTATAAACCGTTTTCATAAACAGGGTCTAAATCATGTTTGATTCACTCTGTAAGTATTTTTTTCACAGTACTGTTTAAACTAGATGATAGGAACACTGTGGACAATTTTCAGCAAGTTGCAACCATGAAATACAGTTACAAACAGTTTTCCATAAACAAGTATAAATCTTGTTTTATGCACTCTGTAAGTAACATTTTTTGCAGGTCTGTTTAAACTAGATAGGAACACTGTGGACAATTTTCAGCAAGTTGCAACCATGAAATACAGTTATAAACAGTTTTCCATGAACAAGGTCTAAATTATGTTTGATGCTCTCTGTAAGTAAAATGTTTGCTGTAATGTTTAAACTAGATGATAGGAACACTGTGGACAATTTTCAGCAAGTTGCAACCATGAAATACAGTTACAAACAGTTTTCCATAAACAAGGTCTAAATCATATTTGATGCACTCTGTAAGTATTTTTTTTGCAGTATTGTTTAAACTAGATGATATGAACATTGTGGACAATTTTCAGAAAGTTGCAACCATGAAATACAGTTTTAAACAGTTTTCCATAAACAAGGTCTAAATCATGTTTGATGCACTCTGTAAGTAAATTTGTTTGCAGTATTGTTTAAACTACAAGATAGGAACACTGTGGACAATTTTCAGCAAGTTGCAACCATGAAATACAGTTATAAACAGTTTTCCAAGAACAGGGTCTATATCAGGTTTAATGCACTGTAAGCAAAACTTTTTTGCAGTACTGTTTAAACTAGATGATAGGAATACCGTGGACAAATTTCAGCAAGTTGCAACCATGAAGTACAGTTATAACCAGTTTCCCATAAACAAGTCTAAATTATGTTTGATGCTCTCTGTAAGTAAAATGTTTGCAGTATTGTTTAAACTAGATGATAGGAACACTGTGGACAATTTTCAGCAAGCTGCAACCATGAAATACAGTTACAAACAGTTTTCCATAAACAAGGTCTAAATCATGTTCGATGCACTCTGTAAGTAAATTGTTTTACAGTACTGTTTAAACTCGATGATAGGAACACTGTGGACAATTTTCAGCAAGTTGCAACCATGAAATACAGTTACAAACAGTTTTCCATAAACAAGTATAAATCTTGTTTTATGCACTCTGTAAGTAACATTTTTTGCAGGTCTGTTTAAACTAGATAGGAACACTGTGGACAATTTTCAGCAAGTTGCAACCATGAAATACAGTTATAAACAGTTTTCCATGAACAAGGTCTAAATCATGTTCGATGCTCTCTGTAAGTAAAATGTTTGCAGTATTGTTTAAACTAGATGATATGAACATTGTGGACAATTTTCAGAAAGTTGCAACCATGAAATACAGTTTTAAACAGTTTTCCATAAACAAGGTCTAAATCATGTTTGATGCACTCTGTAAGTAAATTTGTTTGCAGTATTGTTTAAACTAGATGATAGGAACACTGTGGACAATTTTCAGCAAGTTGCAACCGTGAAATACAGTTATAAACAGTTTTCCATAAACAAGTCTAAATTATGTTTGATGCTCTCTGTAAGTAAAATGTTTGCAGTAATGTTTAAACTACAAGATAGGAACACTGTGGACAATTTTCAGCAAGTTGCAACCATGAAATACAGTTATAAACAGTTTTCCATGAACAGGGTCTATATCATGTTTAATGCACTCTGTAAGCAAAACTTTTTTGCAGTACTGTTTAAACTAGATGATAGGAATACCGTGGACAAATTTCAGCAAGTTGCAACCATGAAGTACAGTTATAACCAGTTTCCCATAAACAAGTCTAAATTATGTTTGATGCTCTCTGTAAGTAAAATGTTTGCAGTATTGTTTAAACTAGATGATAGGAACACTGTGGACAATTTTCAGCAAGCTGCAACCATGAAATACAGTTACAAACAGTTTTCCATAAACAAGGTCTAAATCATGTTCGATGCACTCTGTAAGTAAATTGTTTTACAGTACTGTTTAAACTCGATGATATGAACACTGTGGACAATTTTCAGCAAGTTGCAACCATGAAATACAGTTTTAAACAGTTTTCCATAAACAAGTCTAAATTATGTTTGATGCTCTCTGTAAGTAAAATGTTTGCTGTAATGTTTAAACTAGATGATAGGAACACTGTGGACAATTTTCAGCAAGTTGCAACCATGAAATACAGTTACAAACAGTTTTCCAAAAACAAGGTCTAAATCATGTTTGATGCACTCTGTCTGTTAATTGTTTTGAAGTGTTGTTTAAACTAAATGATAGGAACACTGTGAACAATTTTCAGCAAGTTGCAACCATGAAATACAGTTTTAAACAGTTTTCCAAAAACAAGGTCTAAATCATGTTTGATGCACTCTGTAAGTAAATTTGTTTGCAGTATTGTTTAAACTAGATGATAGGAACACTGTGGACAATTTTCAACAAGTTGCAACCATGAAATACAGTTATAAACCGTTTTCCATGAACAAGGTCTAAATCATGTTTAATGCACTCTGTAAGCAAAACTTTTTTGCACTACTGTTTAAACTAGATGATAGGCACACTGTGGACAATTTTCAGCAAGTTGCAACCATGAAATACAGTTATAAACAGTTTTCCATAAACAAGTCTAAATTATGTTTGATGCTCTCTGTAAGTAAAAGGTTTGCTGTAATGTTTAAACTAGATGATAGGAACACTGTGGACAATTCTCAGCAAGTTGCAACCATGAAATACAGTTATAAACCGTTTTCATAAACAGGGTCTAAATCATGTTTGATTCACTCTGTAAGTATTTTTTTCACAGTACTGTTTAAACTAGATGATAGGAACACTGTGGACAATTTTCAGCAAGTTGCAACCATGAAATACAGTTACAAACAGTTTTCCATAAACAAGTATAAATCTTGTTTTATGCACTCTGTAAGTAACATTTTTTGCAGGTCTGTTTAAACTAGATAGGAACACTGTGGACAATTTTCAGCAAGTTGCAACCATGAAATACAGTTATAAACAGTTTTCCATGAACAAGGTCTAAATTATGTTTGATGCTCTCTGTAAGTAAAATGTTTGCTGTAATGTTTAAACTAGATGATAGGAACACTGTGGACAATTTTCAGCAAGTTGCAACCATGAAATACAGTTACAAACAGTTTTCCATAAACAAGGTCTAAATCATATTTGATGCACTCTGTAAGTATTTTTTTTGCAGTATTGTTTAAACTAGATGATATGAACATTGTGGACAATTTTCAGAAAGTTGCAACCATGAAATACAGTTTTAAACAGTTTTCCATAAACAAGGTCTAAATCATGTTTGATGCACTCTGTAAGTAAATTTGTTTGCAGTATTGTTTAAACTAGATGATAGGAACACTGTGGACAATTTTCAGCAAGTTGCAACCGTGAAATACAGTTATAAACAGTTTTCCATAAACAAGTCTAAATTATGTTTGATGCTCTCTGTAAGTAAAATGTTTGCAGTAATGTTTAAACTACAAGATAGGAACACTGTGGACAATTTTCAGCAAGTTGCAACCATGAAATACAGTTATAAACAGTTTTCCATGAACAGGGTCTATATCATGTTTAATGCACTCTGTAAGCAAAACTTTTTTGCAGTACTGTTTAAACTAGATGATAGGAATACCGTGGACAAATTTCAGCAAGTTGCAACCATGAAGTACAGTTATAACCAGTTTCCCATAAACAAGTCTAAATTATGTTTGATGCTCTCTGTAAGTAAAATGTTTGCAGTATTGTTTAAACTAGATGATAGGAACACTGTGGACAATTTTCAGCAAGCTGCAACCATGAAATACAGTTACAAACAGTTTTCCATAAACAAGGTCTAAATCATGTTCGATGCACTCTGTAAGTAAATTGTTTTACAGTACTGTTTAAACTCGATGATATGAACACTGTGGACAATTTTCAGCAAGTTGCAACCATGAAATACAGTTTTAAACAGTTTTCCATAAACAAGTCTAAATTATGTTTGATGCTCTCTGTAAGTAAAATGTTTGCTGTAATGTTTAAACTAGATGATAGGAACACTGTGGACAATTTTCAGCAAGTTGCAACCATGAAATACAGTTACAAACCGTTTTCATAAACAGGGTCTAAATCATGTTTGATGCACTCTGTAAGTATTTTTTTTGCTGTAATGTTTAAACTAGATGACAGGAACACTGTGGACAATTTTCAGCAAGTTGCAACCATGAAATACAGTTACAAACAGTTTTCCAAAAACAAGGTCTAAATCATGTTTGATGCACTCTGTCTGTTAATTGTTTTGAAGTGTTGTTTAAACTAAATGATAGGAACACTGTGAACAATTTTCAGCAAGTTGCAACCATGAAATACAGTTTTAAACAGTTTTCCAAAAACAAGGTCTAAATCATGTTTGATGCACTCTGTAAGTAAATTTGTTTGCAGTATTGTTTAAACTAGATGATAGGAACACTGTGGACAATTTTCAACAAGTTGCAACCATGAAATACAGTTATAAACCGTTTTCCATGAACAAGGTCTAAATCATGTTTAATGCACTCTGTAAGCAAAACTTTTTTGCACTACTGTTTAAACTAGATGATAGGCACACTGTGGACAATTTTCAGCAAGTTGCAACCATGAAATACAGTTATAAACAGTTTTCCATAAACAAGTCTAAATTATGTTTGATGCTCTCTGTAAGTAAAAGGTTTGCTGTAATGTTTAAACTAGATGATAGGAACACTGTGGACAATTCTCAGCAAGTTGCAACCATGAAATACAGTTATAAACCGTTTTCATAAACAGGGTCTAAATCATGTTTGATTCACTCTGTAAGTATTTTTTTCACAGTACTGTTTAAACTAGATGATAGGAACACTGTGGACAATTTTCAGCAAGTTGCAACCATGAAATACAGTTACAAACAGTTTTCCATAAACAAGTATAAATCTTGTTTTATGCACTCTGTAAGTAACATTTTTTGCAGGTCTGTTTAAACTAGATAGGAACACTGTGGACAATTTTCAGCAAGTTGCAACCATGAAATACAGTTATAAACAGTTTTCCATGAACAAGGTCTAAATTATGTTTGATGCTCTCTGTAAGTAAAATGTTTGCTGTAATGTTTAAACTAGATGATAGGAACACTGTGGACAATTTTCAGCAAGTTGCAACCATGAAATACAGTTACAAACAGTTTTCCATAAACAAGGTCTAAATCATATTTGATGCACTCTGTAAGTATTTTTTTTGCAGTATTGTTTAAACTAGATGATATGAACATTGTGGACAATTTTCAGAAAGTTGCAACCATGAAATACAGTTTTAAACAGTTTTCCATAAACAAGGTCTAAATCATGTTTGATGCACTCTGTAAGTAAATTTGTTTGCAGTATTGTTTAAACTAGATGATAGGAACACTGTGGACAATTTTCAGCAAGTTGCAACCGTGAAATACAGTTATAAACAGTTTTCCATAAACAAGTCTAAATTATGTTTGATGCTCTCTGTAAGTAAAATGTTTGCAGTAATGTTTAAACTACAAGATAGGAACACTGTGGACAATTTTCAGCAAGTTGCAACCATGAAATACAGTTATAAACAGTTTTCCATGAACAGGGTCTATATCATGTTTAATGCACTCTGTAAGCAAAACTTTTTTGCAGTACTGTTTAAACTAGATGATAGGAATACCGTGGACAAATTTCAGCAAGTTGCAACCATGAAGTACAGTTATAACCAGTTTCCCATAAACAAGTCTAAATTATGTTTGATGCTCTCTGTAAGTAAAATGTTTGCAGTATTGTTTAAACTAGATGATAGGAACACTGTGGACAATTTTCAGCAAGCTGCAACCATGAAATACAGTTACAAACAGTTTTCCATAAACAAGGTCTAAATCATGTTCGATGCACTCTGTAAGTAAATTTGTTTGCAGTATTGTTTAAACTAGATGATAGGAACACTGTGGACAATTTTCAGCAAGTTGCAACCGTGAAATACAGTTATAAACAGTTTTCCATAAACAAGTCTAAATTATGTTTGATGCACTCTGTAAGTATTTTTTTTGCTGTAATGTTTAAACTAGATGACAGGAACACTGTGGATAATTTTCAGCAAGTTGCAACCATGAAATACAGTTACAAACAGTTTTCCAAAAACAAGGTCTAAATCATGTTTGATGCACTCTGTCTGTTAATTGTTTTGAAGTGTTGTTTAAACTAAATGATAGGAACACTGTGAACAATTTTCAGCAAGTTGCAACCATGAAATACAGTTTTAAACAGTTTTCCAAAAACAAGGTCTAAATCATGTTTGATGCACTCTGTAAGTAAATTTGTTTGCAGTATTGTTTAAACTAGATGATAGGAACACTGTGGACAATTTTCAGCAAGTTGCAACCATGAAATACAGTTATAAACAGTTTCCATAAACAAGGTCTAAATCATGTTTGATGAACTCTGTACGTAACATTTTTTTGCAGTACTGTTTAACCTAGATGATAGGAACACCGGGGACAATTTTCAACAAGTTGCAACCATGAAATATAGTTATAAACAGTTTTCCATAAACAAGGTCTAAATCATGTTTGATGCACTCTGTCAGCAAAACTTTTTTGCAGTAATGTTTAAACTAGATGATAGGAACACTGTGGACAATTTTCAGCAAGTTGCAACCATGAAATACAGTTTTAAACAGTTTTCCATAAACAAGTCTAAATTATGTTTGATGCTCTCTGTAAGTAAGATTTTTGCAGTAATGTTTAAACTAGATGATAGGAACACTGTGGACAATTTTCAGCAAGTTGCAACCATGAAATACAGTTATAAACAGTTTTCCATAAACAAGTCTAAATTATGTTTGATGCTCTCTGTAAGTAAAATGTTTGCTGTAATGTTTAAACTAGATGATAGGAACACTGTGGACATTTCTCAGCAAGTTGCAACCATGAAATACAGTTATAAACCGTTTTCATAAACAGGGTCTAAATCATGTTTGATGCACTCTGTAAGTATTTTTTTCACAGTACTGTTTAAACTAGATGATAGGAACACTGTGGACAATTTTCAGCAAGTTGCAACCATGAAATACAGTTACAAACAGTTTTCCATAAACAAGGTCTAAATCATTTTTGATGCACTCTGTAAGTATTTTTTTTGCAGTATTGTTTAAACTAGATGATAGGAACACTGTGGACAATTTTCAGCAAGTTGCAACCGTGAAATACAGTTTAAACAGTTTTCCATAAACAAGTCTAAACTATGTTTGATGCTCTCTGTAAGTAAAATGTTTGCAGTAATGTTTAAACTACAAGATAGGAACACTGTGGACAATTTTCAGCAAGTTGCAACCATGAAATACAGTTATAAACAGTTTTCCATGAACAAGGTCTATATCATGTTTAATGCACTCTGTAAGCAAAACTTTTTTGCAGTACTGTTTAAACTAGATGATAGGAATACCGTGGACAAATTTCAGCAAGTTGCAACCATGAAGTACAGTTATAACCAGTTTCCCATAAACAAGTCTAAATTATGTTTGATGCTCTCTGTAAGTAAAATGTTTGCAGTATTGTTTAAACTAGATGATAGGAACACTGTGGACAATTTTCAGCAAGCTGCAACCATGAAATACAGTTACAAACAGTTTTCCATGAACAAGGTCTAAATCATGTTCGATGCACTCTGTAAGTAAATTGTTTTACAGTACTGTTTAAACTCGATGATAGGAACACTGTGAACAATTTTCAGCAAGTTGCAACCATGAAATACAGTTACAAACAGTTTTCCAAAAAGAAGGTCTAAATCATGTTTGATGCACTCTGTCTGTTAATTGTTTTGAAGTGTTGTTTAAACTAAATGATAGGAACACTGTGAACAATTTTCAGCAAGTTGCAACCATGAAATACAGTTTTAAACAGTTTTCCAAAAACAAGGTCTAAATCATGTTTGATGCACTCTGTAAGTAAATTTGTTTGCAGTATTGTTTAAACTAGATGATAGGAACACTGTGGACAATTTTCAGCAAGTTGCAACCATGAAATACAGTTATAAACAGTTTCCATAAACAAGGTCTAAATCATGTTTGATGAACTCTGTACGTAACATTTTTTTTGCAGTACTGTTTAACCTAGATGATAGGAACACCGTGGACAATTTTCAACAAGTTGCAACCATGAAATACAGTTATAAACCGTTTTCCATGAACAAGGTCTAAATCATGTTTAATGCACTCTGTAAGCAAAACCTTTTTGCACTACTGTTTAAACTAGATGATAGGAACACTGTGGACAATTTTCAGCAAGTTGCAACCATGAAATATAGTTATAAACAGTTTTCCATAAACAAGGTCTAAATCATGTTTGATGCACTCTGTCAGCAAAACATTTTTGCAGTACTGTTTAAACTAGATGATAGGAATACCGTGGACAAATTTCAGCAAGTTGCAACCATGAAGTACAGTTATAACCAGTTTCCCATAAACAAGTCTAAATTATGTTTGATGCTCTCTGTAAGTAAAATGTTTGCAGTATTGTTTAAACTAGATGATAGGAACACTGTGGACAATTTTCAGCAAGCTGCAACCATGAAATACAGTTACAAACAGTTTTCCATGAACAAGGTCTAAATCATGTTCGATGCACTCTGTAAGTAAATTGTTTTACAGTACTGTTTAAACTCGATGATAGGAACACTGTGAACAATTTTCAGCAAGTTGCAACCATGAAATACAGTTACAAACTGTTTTCCAAAAACAAGGTCTAAATCATGTTTGATGCACTCTGTCTGTTAATTGTTTTGAAGTGTTGTTTAAACTAAATGATAGGAACACTGTGAACAATTTTCAGCAAGTTGCAACCATGAAATACAGTTTTAAACAGTTTTCCAAAAACAAGGTCTAAATCATGTTTGATGCACTCTGTAAGTAAATTTGTTTGCATTATTGTTTAAACTAGATGATAGGAACACTGTGGACAATTTTCAGCAAGTTGCAACCATGAAATACAGTTATAAACAGTTTCCATAAACAAGGTCTAAATCATGTTTGATGAACTCTGTACGTAACATTTTTTTGCAGTACTGTTTAACCTAGATGATAGGAACACCGTGGACAATTTTCAACAAGTTGCAACCATGAAATACAGTTATAAACAGTTTTCCATGAACAAGTCTAAATTATGTTTGATGCTCTCTGTAAGTAAAATGTTTGCTGTAATGTTTAAACTAGATGATAGGAACACTGTGGACAATTTTCAGCAAGTTGCAACCATGAAATACAGTTACAAACAGTTTTCCATAAACAAGGTCTAAATCATTTTTGATGCACTCTGTAAGTATTTTTTTTGCAGTATTGTTTAAACTAGATGATAGGAACACTGTGGACAATTTTCAGCAAGTTGCAACCGTGAAATACAGTTATAAACAGTTTTCCATAAACAAGTCTAAATTATGTTTGATGCTCTCTGTAAGTAAAATGTTTGCAGTAATGTTTAAACTACAAGATAGGAACACTGTGGACAATTTTCAGCAAGTTGCAACCATGAAATACAGTTATAAACAGTTTTCCATGAACAAGGTCTATATCATGTTTAATGCACTCTGTAAGCAAAACTTTTTTGCAGTACTGTTTAAACTAGATGATAGGAATACCGTGGACAAATTTCAGCAAGTTGCAACCATGAAGTACAGTTATAACCAGTTTCCCATAAACAAGTCTAAATTATGTTTGATGCTCTCTGTAAGTAAAATGTTTGCAGTATTGTTTAAACTAGATGATAGGAACACTGTGGACAATTTTCAGCAAGCTGCAACCATGAAATACAGTTACAAACAGTTTTCCATGAACAAGGTCTAAATCATGTTCGATGCACTCTGTAAGTAAATTGTTTTACAGTACTGTTTAAACTCGATGATAGGAACACTGTGAACAATTTTCAGCAAGTTGCAACCATGAAATACAGTTACAAACAGTTTTCCAAAAACAAGGTCTAAATCATGTTTGATGCACTCTGTCTGTTAATTGTTTTGAAGTGTTGTTTAAACTAAATGATAGGAACACTGTGAACAATTTTCAGCAAGTTGCAACCATGAAATACAGTTTTAAACAGTTTTCCAAAAACAAGGTCTAAATCATGTTTGATGCACTCTGTAAGTAAATTTGTTTGCAGTATTGTTTAAACTAGATGATAGGAACACTGTGGACAATTTTCAGCAAGTTGCAACCATGAAATACAGTTATAAACAGTTTCCATAAACAAGGTCTAAATCATGTTTGATGAACTCTGTACGTAACATTTTTTTTTGCAGTACTGTTTAACCTAGATGATAGGAACACCGTGGACAATTTTCAACAAGTTGCAACCATGAAATACAGTTATAAACCGTTTTCCATGAACAAGGTCTAAATCATGTTTAATGCACTCTGTAAGCAAAACCTCTTTGCACTACTGTTTAAACTAGATGATAGGAACACTGTGGACAATTTTCAGCAAGTTGCAACCATGAAATATAGTTATAAACAGTTTTCCATAAACAAGGTCTAAATCATGTTTGATGCACTCTGTCAGCAAAACATTTTTGCAGTACTGTTTAAACTAGATGATAGGAACACTGTGGACAATTTTCAGCAAGTTGCAACCATGAAATACAGTTTTAAACAGTTTTCCATAAACAAGTCTAAATTATGTTTGATGCTCTCTGTAAGTAAAATGTTTGCAGTAATGTTTAAACTACAAGATAGGAACACTGTGGACAATTTTCAGCAAGTTGCAACCATGAAATACAGTTACAAACTGTTTTCCAAAAACAAGGTCTAAATCATGTTTGATGCACTCTGTCTGTTAATTGTTTTGAAGTGTTGTTTAAACTAAATGATAGGAACACTGTGAACAATTTTCAGCAAGTTGCAACCATGAAATACAGTTTTAAACAGTTTTCCAAAAACAAGGTCTAAATCATGTTTGATGCACTCTGTAAGTAAATTTGTTTGCAGTATTGTTTTAACTAGATGATAGGAACACTGTGGACAATTTTCAGCAAGTTGCAACCATGAAATACAGTTATAAACAGTTTCCATAAACAAGGTCTAAATCATGTTTGATGAACTCTGTACGTAACATTTTTTTGCAGTACTGTTTAACCTAGATGATAGGAACACCGTGGACAATTTTCAACAAGTTGCAACCATGAAATACAGTTATAAACCGTTTTCCATGAACAAGGTCTAAATCATGTTTAATGCACTCTGTAAGCAAAACCTCTTTGCACTACTGTTTAAACTAGATGATAGGAACACTGTGGACAATTTTCAGCAAGTTGCAACCATGAAATATAGTTATAAACAGTTTTCCATAAACAAGGTCTAAATCATGTTTGATGCACTCTGTCAGCAAAACATTTTTGCAGTACTGTTTAAACTAGATGATAGGAACACTGTGGACAATTTTCAGCAAGTTGCAACCATGAAATACAGTTTTAAACAGTTTTCCATAAACAAGTCTAAATTATGTTTGATGCTCTCTGTCAGCAAAGCTTTTTTGCAGTACTGTTTAAACTAGATGATAGGAACACTGTGGACAATTTTCAGCAAGTTGCAACCATGAAATACAGTTTTAAACAGTTTTCCATAAACAAGTCTAAATTATGTTTGATGCTCTCTGTAAGTAAGATTTTTGCAGTAATGTTTAAACTAGATGATAGGAACACTGTGGACAATTTTCAGCAAGTTGCAACCATGAAATACAGTTATAAACAGTTTTCCATAAACAAGTCTAAATTATGTTTGATGCTCTCTGTAAGTAAAAGGTTTGCTGTAATGTTTAAACTAGATGATAGGAACACTGTGGACAATTCTCAGCAAGTTGCAACCATGAAATACAGTTATAAACCGTTTTCATAAACAGGGTCTAAATCATGTTTGATGCACTCTGTAAGTAAATTTGTTTGCAGTATTGTTTAAACTAGATGATAGGAACACTGTGGACAATTTTCAACAAGTTGCAACCATGAAATACAGTTACAAACAGTTTTCCATAAACAAGGTCTAAATCATATTTGATGCACTCTGTAAGTATTTTTTTTTGCAGTATTGTTTAAACTAGATGATATGAACATTGTGGACAATTTTCAGCAAGTTGCAACCATGAAATACAGTTTTAAACAGTTTTCCATAAACAAGGTCTAAATCATGTTTGATGCACTCTGTAAGTAAATTTGTTTGCAGTATTGTTTAAACTAGATGATAGGAACACTGTGGACAATTTTCAGCAAGTTGCAACCGTGAAATACAGTTATAAACAGTTTTCCATAAACAAGTCTAAATTATGTTTGATGCTCTCTGTAAGTAAAATGTTTGCAGTAATGTTTAAACTACAAGATAGGAACACTGTGGACAATTTTCAGCAAGTTGCAACCATGAAATACAGTTATAAACAGTTTTCCATGAACAAGGTCTATATCATGTTTAATGCACTCTGTAAGCAAAACTTTTTTGCAGTACTGTTTAAACTAGATGATAGAATACCGTGGACAAATTTCAGCAAGTTGCAACCATGAAGTACAGTTATAACCAGTTTCCCATAAACAAGTCTAAATTATGTTTGATGCTCTCTGTAAGTAAAATGTTTGCAGTATTGTTTAAACTAGATGATAGGAACACTGTGGACAATTTTCAGCAAGCTGCAACCATGAAATACAGTTACAAACAGTTTTCCATGAACAAGGTCTAAATCATGTTCGATGCACTCTGTAAGTAAATTGTTTTACAGTACTGTTTAAACTCGATGATAGGAACACTGTGGACAATTTTCAGCAAGTTGCAACCATGAAATACAGTTTTAAACAGTTTTCCATAAACAAGTCTAAATTATGTTTGATGCTCTCTGTAAGTAAAATGTTTGCTGTAATGTTTAAACTAGATGATAGGAACACTGTGGACAATTTTCAGCAAGTTGCAACCATGAAATACAGTTACAAACCGTTTTCATAAACAGGGTCTAAATCATCTTTGATGCACTCTGTAAGTATTTTTTTGCTGTAATGTTTAAACTAGATGACAGGAACACTGTGGACAATTTTCAGCAAGTTGCAACCATGAAATACAGTTACAAACAGTTTTCCAAAAACAAGGTCTAAATCATGTTTGATGCACTCTGTCTGTTAATTGTTTTGAAGTGTTGTTTAAACTAAATGATAGGAACACTGTGAACAATTTTCAGCAAGTTGCAACCATGAAATACAGTTTTAAACAGTTTTCCAAAAACAAGGTCTAAATCATGTTTGATGCACTCTGTAAGTAAATTTGTTTGCATTATTGTTTAAACTAGATGATAGGAACACTGTGGACAATTTTCAGCAAGTTGCAACCATGAAATACAGTTATAAACAGTTTCCATAAACAAGGTCTAAATCATGTTTGATGAACTCTGTACGTAACATTTTTTTGCAGTACTGTTTAACCTAGATGATAGGAACACCGTGGACAATTTTCAACAAGTTGCAACCATGAAATACAGTTATAAACCGTTTTCCATGAACAAGGTCTAAATCATGTTTAATGCACTCTGTAAGCAAAACGTTTTTGCACTACTGTTTAAACTAGATGATAGGAACACTGTGGACAATTTTCAGCAAGTTGCAACCATGAAATATAGTTATAAACAGTTTTCCATAAACAAGGTCTAAATCATGTTTGATGCACTCTGTCAGCAAAACTTTTTTGCAGTACTGTTTAAACTAGATGATAGGAACACTGTGGACAATTTTCAGCAAGTTGCAACCATGAAATACAGTTTTAAACAGTTTTCCATAAACAAGTCTAAATTATGTTTGATGCTCTCTGTAAGTAAGATTTTTGCAGTAATGTTTAAACTAGATGATAGGAACACTGTGGACAATTTTCAGCAAGTTGCAACAACGAAAAACAGTTATAAACAGTTTTCCATAAACAAGTCTAAATCTTGTTTTATGCACTCTGTAAGTAAAAATTTTTGCAGGTCTGTTTAAACTAGATAGGAACACTGTGGACAATTTTCAGCAAGTTGCAACCATGAAATACAGTTATAAACAGTTTTCTGTAAACAAGGTCTAAATCATGTTTGATTCTTCATTTTCATGACACAAATACGGTGACTCCGGTAATGCTGAACTAGCGACATTCTAGATAAGCCTAAAAAAAGATTTTAAAACCATTTTCACGAAAAAGTGCAGATTTAAAAAAATATATATTCGTGACCCAGAAACAGTGACTCCAGTCATGCCGAACTAGCGACATTCTGGATAGGCCAAAAAAAAGATTTTAAAACCATTTTCACGAAAGAGTGCTGTTTTTTTTTTCATTTTCGTGACCCAAGAACGGTGACACCGGTTATGCATAACTAGCGACATTCTGGATATGCCCCCAAAAATATTTTAAAACCATTTTCACGAAAAAGTGAAAAAAGGCTGGTATCTAGGTATTTTACCACTTCCTTTGAAGAGGGGGATGACCGCTTTCCAATCTCTAGCAATCTCAGATGATATGAAAGAAAGGTTGCTAGTAATATGGGTTGCAACAATTGCAGCGGATAATTTTAGGAAGAGAAGGTCCAGATTGTCTAGCCCAGCTGATATGTAGGGATCCAGATATTGCAGCTCTATCAGAACATCAGCTTTCTGGATTTGGATGAAGGAAAATTGGGGGGGGGGGGGGGGGGGTTGGGCCAGTTGCTGCGGGGGGGTGCAGAGCTGTTGGCCCGGGGTTGGGGTAGCCAGGTGGAGAGAAATGCTTATTGAAATTCTCGATTATCGTGGATTTATCGGTGGTGACAGTGTTTCCTAGCCTCAGTGTAGTGGGCAGCTGGGAGGAGGTGTTCTTGTTCTCCATGGACTTTACAGTGTCCCAAAACTTTTGGGAATTATTGCTGCAGGATGCAAATTTCTGTTTGAAAAAGCTATCCTTTGCTTTCCTAACTGACTGTGTATATTGGTTCCTGACTTCCCTGAAAAGTTGCATATCGCGAGGAAGATTCGATGATAGTGCAGTACGCCACAGGATGTTTTTGTGTTGGTCAAGGGCAGTCAAGTCTGGAGTGAACCAAGGGCTATATCTGTTCTTAGTTCTACATTTTTTGAAATGAGCATGCTTATTTAAGATGGTGAGGAAAGCACTTTTAAAGAACAACCAGGCATCCTCTACTGACGGGATGAGGTAAATATCCTTCTAGGTCGATTAGAAAGGCCTGCTCGCAGATGTGTTTTAGGGAGCGTTTGACAGTGATGAGCTGTGGTCGTTTGACCGCGGACCCATAACGGACGCAGGCAATGAGGCAGTGATTGCTGAGATCTTGGTTGAAAACAGCAGAGGTGTATTTAGAGGGCAAGTTGGTCAGGATGATATCTATGAGGGTGCCCATGTTTACAGATTTGGGGTTGTACCTGGTAGGTTCCTTGATAATTTGTGTGAGATTGAGGGCATCTAACTTAGATTGTAGGATCTAGGTTTTATGGTTACAGAAGTCAACAAATGAGAGCACCTGGGGACACACAGGTTAACCTGTGTTAACCTCTACATCACCAGTGGAACAGAGGAGGAGTAGGAGGGTACGGCTAAAGACTATAAGAACTGGTCGTCTAGTGCGTTGGGAACAGAGAATAAAAGGAGCAGATTTCTACGCGTGGTAGGATAGATTCAGGGCATAATATACAGACAAGGGTATGGTAGGGTGCGCGTACAGTGGAGGTAAACCTAGGCATTGAGTGACGATGAGAGAGGTTGCATCTCTGGAGGCGCCAGTAAAGCTAGGTGCGTTCTCCGCGTGTGTGGGAGGTGGGACAACGGAGCTATCTGAGGCATGTTGAGCAGGACTAGGGGCTCTGCAGTAAAATAAAACAATAAAAGCTACCCTAAACAACAGTATACAAGGAATATTGACATTAGAGAGAGGCATAAAGCAATCACAGGTGTTGATTGGGAGAGCTAAGCCACAATAGCCGCTCGGTAGCAGCTAGCTAGCTAGCAGGAATCCGGTGATGTAGTGGGAAAAAAGCAGTCCGATATGCTGAGGGCTGATATCGCGCTGTGCAGACTGGCAGGTATTATCCGGGCTCATCCGGGCTAAAGCAGCTGGTGTCTGAGCTAAAAGGTAAAGACTGCTAGCAGTGGCTAACAATGACTAAATAGCTAGTAGATAATTAGCTGGCTAGCTTCTGATGGCTAACTTCTGATGGAGGTTCCAGTTATAAGGTCTAAAAAAAATAGCAGATCCGTACCACATTGGGTGAGGTGGGTTGTAGAAAGGTATATTTAATCCGAGAATGGAAAAAAAGAGATTGAAATATATTGAAATGTATACAAAAAACGAAGATTTTTTTTTAAATATTTACACGGGACAAAAACAAACACGTCTTTACTGCTACGCCATCTTGGATAAGGCTTAAAGGCTTAAAGGATATACTGAATTAAATGTAAGAGCAATGTATTTACAATGGATATACATTGCTCTTACATGCATATCCATTGTAAATACATTGCTCTTACATTTAATTCAGTACCTACCCAGGAGCAAGCAACTTCATGTAAAGTGAAACACATGAGTGTATAACCTTGGTAAATACTATGTTCCTGCTTTTGAAAGGAGATTTGGGCGGCACGTAGCCTAGTGGTTAGAGCGTTGAGCCAGTAACCGAAAGGTTGGGGGATCAAATCCCCGAACTGATCATGTAAAAATATGTCGGTCTGCCTCTGAACAAGGCAGTTAATCCACTGTTCCCAGGCTGACAATGTAAATAAGAATTTGTTCTTAACTGACTTGCCTGGTTAAATAAAGGTAAAAAAATAAAACATTCTGCTTTAATTCAATGGCTTCAAAGGTGTAATGTAAGTGAAATTTTGTTCAAAATAATTTCATGAATAATGTTAATATAGGTACTCATAAGTAAGCAGATTCAAGTAAAGTGCAACATTCTAGGGTAAACCTTTTTCTTACAATTATTGGGAAATACACTTCAATGTAGAATACATTTTGTTACAACACTTGTAAGTGTAAATACAATGTACTTTCAATGCATTTACATATTTCACTGGATATCAAAATGTCAGTTATTACAATGTTTTTATAAAGAAAAGTATCATAACTACAATGTTTCTACACAGGAACAAGCAACCTAATGTAAACTGAAACACATTATGAATTACTCATGTACATACTATGTAATTACTATGTTATAACGATGGCAAACACCCAATACATTACTTGTAGTTGTGATCAATGGGAATCCATCTCAAATCCAGGAACAATGTTGTTACAGCACCTTTAAGTGTAATTACTATGTACTTTCAATATTAAATATTTTGTAGGGTAAATCAAAATGTCAGTTATTACAATGTCGTTATAAAGAAAAGTATTGTAATTGCAATGTTTCTACACAGGAACAAGCAACCTAATGTAAACTGAAACACATTATGAATTACTCATGTACATACTATGTAATTACTATGTTATAACGATGGCAAACACCCAATACATTACTTGTAGTTGTGATCAATGGGAATCCATCTCAAATCCAGGAACAATGTTGTTACAGCACCTTTAAGTGTAATTACTATGTACTTTCAATATTAAATATTTTGTAGGGTAAATCAAAATGTCAGTTATTACAATGTCGTTATAAAGAAAAGTATTGTAATTGCAATGTTTCTACACAGGAACCAACTTAATGTAAAATGAAACGCACTGTTAATTACTCATGTAATCACTATGTAGTTACTGTGTTACAACATGGCAGGCACTCAATACAGTACTTGTAGTTGTGATCAATGGGAATCCATCTCAATCTAGGAAACATTTTTGTTACAGCACGTTAAAGTGTAATTACTATGTACTTTCAATATGATTAAATATTTCGCAGGGTATATCAAAAGTTTAGTTATTAAAATGTCGTTACTAAGAATGTTTGTAAACACAATGTTCGTAAGCAGGAACAAACAACTTAATGTAAGTGAAACATACTGTGAATTCTCATACAATTACTATGTAGTTAGTATGTTACAACGATGGGAGTCACCCAGTACAGTACTAGCGAATCATTTAGTTAGTAGTTGGCATGTAAATGTTTTTTTCAGTGTTTCCAGTAGAGGCATTCAGGAGGGGCGCTCAGCCATTCCAAAATCATTGCTGCCGCTCCGGTCTGATTTTTTAAATTGTATATAATTCTGTGACTGCTCTCTCCACTGCACATCTGGAGCAAATGTCAAGAACTCATGAGTGTAGCGTAGTACTGCAAGCGCAGTATCTAATTTTCCAAAGTTAGCATGGTGCGGAATAGATACATTGGATGGGTGGGGAGTGAGTGAGCTCAAATGAAGGACAGCAAGAGTAGCCAAACTGTTAGGTAGAGCTTGTAGTACTAAGTCATAAACTTGAAGCAAGAAAACACAAGCACCTCTCATCTTTTGCTGTCACGATTATCTTAATCAGCAAGTTTATTAGCTACGCTGGCTAGCTTAATATATACTGTATATGCTGCAGAAAGCAAGCTAGCTAAGCTTTAGCTTTACTCCGACAGCAAATGTATTGTAGCAGCTTGCTAGCCGACTAAAGCAAAGCTAGCTTGCTTTCTGTGTAATTTTACAATACAAACTCTATTTACACAAAATCTTCATAATCTATATTTTGTAAAAGTATTTGACTAAGAAGGAAAAGCAACCTACCCATGGTGAAGATGGAGAAGCAGAGGTTAGTTAAATAAGGAGGACTCTTGTACAAGATGTAAACATAATGTGTACTTTATTACACACACAAAATCAAGTGTGATTTGTCACAATTTTTTTGCAAAATCTATTATTTTACAGCATCAACAGACTGTATCTTACTCTTACTTTCTCTTACATTATCTCTACCTAGTGTGTGTGTGTGTGTTGGTGCGTGTGTGTGTGTGTGTGAATGAGTGTGCATAATTCATGTTTATTTGAAATTATAAGTAATAGGGAGCAGTTTATTATGGCTCTTTTTTATAGCGTTGCTCACCTCTGCTGTTGCATTTTTTGGTGATCCTTCTTGCATATTGGTTGCGTGTCTCTTTAGGGCTGTCAAACGCTGGCTGTGAATGAACTCCGGCGCCACTAGCATGATCTCTACCAGAGGGGCACTCATCGCCACTTTGTTGCGATCCACACCCACGCTGCCGAAAGCAGCGGACATGCTTCCCTTTTTTCATGTACCTTTTTGCTATAGCGCTTTGGCTGTTAACATATAAAATATAAAGCAATTTATTAATGTGTTTGCTGAAATCTGAACACAATAGTTTGACAAATACATATTTATGGTCATATTTTTGATGTTTTACTTATTTTGTTATTTTACAGGGCCATCCCTTGTATAATTTTCTAGGCCTCATAGGGATTTCCATTTAAATTAATGTATACGATTACTGCCACTAGGGGGAGCTGTGACGTCAAATGGGAGCGTTACATGGTTAATTACATAGTCCATGAGTTTAGTGACGTTTGAAGGCAATTGGAGGGAGTTTTAATAGAGTGAAAAACTTGCTGGTATTCTCCCCATTGTAAGTAATGTAGGTTGGCAAGGTTGCTAATGGTTTACATGTAAGAGAAGCGATTAAGATGGTGTCCAAACTTTTTGTACCTTTTCTTTAGCTCCTATTTGTTTTATTTTCTATGAACGAAGGCTCGGTTTAGTCCAGGGAATATATAGAAATTGACACTGATAGTACAGTAAGTTAACGTAAACTCACCCCATTCCGTACAAATGTGCGCAACCGTAATATTCAAACGAGGCTGCAAAGAAAACTAATGGGACTGTAGCGACTGTGTTGACTTCAAAATCGGGGGTGTGAACTAGGTTTCTATTCAAGCGTTGGTCGACATGGTAATGGCTCTATAGTATTGAAGAAAAGTTGAAAAAACGGACCCTCCGTTACATCGTGACGTGTCATGTCGTAACGTACAGCACGCATAAAGCAACTATTTCTGACTTACAATCTCTCCACCAGGTGTAGCACTTCTCTCATTGTTTAAAAACAAGAAATGGACAGTGACTGGGGTAAGGGGGGATACCTAGTACTTTTTTTGCGTCATCATTGCATGCAATCATCATTCTCAAAGCCGCTGTTTACTTCTAAGATCACTTTAGCACCGCCCTAAAAACCCGATTCAAATTCGACACAAACCTTCAAATAGGTATGTAATGACACATTATATAAACTCTTTATAGTGTTTAATTTACATTTTAGAGGCGTTAAGGTGATAAGTTGGACAGATCGAGTGAAAAAAAGCAATTTTCCCACACAACATCTCTCCTTCTCACTATCACACATTAGTTTCGCTTCCCCAAGCACCATTTTTAAAAAGACCCAACGGTGCTCATTGCCTGCTTGAATTATGCAGAAACGGGCAGCGTTTAGGTCATGTAATTGATTATGTTGGAAAGGGGAGAAATTGTGCTTTACAATGGTATTGACATTACAGTTGATCTGGAAATATTACGTTTTTGGGGCCGCTAAAATAAGGGCAATTGTACGGACAAAGGCGATGTACGAGTTTACGTGAGTTTACGTTACATATATAATGTGAATGTGTAGTGATAGGTTTTCTGAACCTGAGACCTTTTTTGGGGGATACTGGAATATGGAATGGGAAGATTTAATACTACAATAGAGCTGTAATGCAAAATTGATTTTGACAACAAAAAACATATAATATTTTAATAAATATTGGAGAATGTCTACTACTGAATACCACTAACGTTTCTCTGTCTCATAATTTTATCCTGTTAATTCAGGTTTATTATCTGCTGACCAAGTCTCAGTAGCAATAGCATTTATTGTAAATATACATATTTATATCTTTCATTCTGCCATAACTCAAATAAAGCTTAAGCTAGAATACCAAATCAACTCCAGTATGTACAGAATGATTGAGGATGTTCAATTAGAAAACATGATAAAACCTATCCTTAAGTTGATTAAGTTGTTATATAGTAACTACATAGTAATGTTCTTAGTAACAACAATGTAGGTAAATAGTAATTGCAATGTAATTACAATTTGATGAAACAAGTTATTACAAGAGGCCTCCCCCTGAATCCTCCCTTCTCCCTACCTTATTCCTGTGAAATAACCTATGGCTCTAAACAATATTACCATGTAATTACAGAATTGCGATTCCAATAAAACTACAATATTGTTAATAAAAGTATTACTATCTAGTAACTAATACTATGTAGTTACTATTACTAGTTAGGTCATTTGTTCATTTTATTCTTTAAATGTCACGGTTGTCGTAAGAACGGGACCAAGGCGCAGCGGATGTTGAGTTCCACGTATTTAATGAAAAGTGAAACTTAAAGCAAAAACAAATAAATCAAATAAACGAACAACTAAACGTGATTACGTGGTGCACAGGCACAAACACAAAACAATATCCCACAAACACAGGTGGGAAAAATAACTACTTAAATATGATCCCCAATTAGAGACAACGATTACCAGCTGCCTCTAATTGGGAATCATACAAAACAAAAACATAGAAAATATAAACTAGAACACAACATAGAAATGATAAACTAGAATACCCCCTAGTCACGCCCTGACCTACTACACCATAGAGAAACAAGGGCTCTCTATGGTCACGGCGTGACATTAAGAGATATCAAATATGCCATATTGCTTTTGACAGGGGGCTTTTATACGCAGAATGTAGAGTAGTGTCTTCCACATTTAACATTTAATGTAAATTGTCAGCTGGCTCCACTTGTGCACAGAACAAGCAGTTAAAATGATGTGATAACTCAATGTTGGGGATGTGTGAATATAATGATTTTGTGGTTAACTCTGGTCTGCTCTACCCTATGAGGAGGTGAGGAGTAGTCAGCCAACTGTCCGATTGGTGCGTTTTAGCCTTAAAGTGACAACTGCCCATGTGCATAATGCCTAAAACTTGCCCTTAAAGACAATGTTCCATGCTAAAATATCCACAAAAGTAACCACGTAGATCACTTACATAGCCCCTAAGCAGTTGACATTTCCCAAAAGTAAAAATGTATTTTAGTGTTTTAAAGGTAAAATGTAGATTGTCCCTCATATTTTTCAACTGGATCTGGACCTTGTTTCAGAACTCTACCAATAATGCACGATGTAAGCTAGCTACACTTCAAACTGATTTTAGTAAATTAAAAGGAATATGTGTTGACATAAACAGTAGGTACTGTATGTATTGGTAGGCCTGATCGCCAAAAACGATGAGACAGCCTATAGGGAGGAGGTCAGAAACCTGGCCATGTGGTGTCAGGACAACAACCTCTCCCTCAACGTGATCAAGACAAAGGAGATGATTGTGGACTACAGGAAAAGGAGGACTGAGCACGCCCCCATTCTCATCAACGGGGCTGCAGTGGAGCAGGTTGAGAACTTCTAGTTCCTTGGTGTCCACATCACCAACAAACTATCATGGTCCAAACACACTAAGACAGTCGTTAAGAGGGCACGACAAAGCCTATACCCCCCTCAGGAGACTGAAAATATTTGGCATGGGTCCTCAGATCCTCAAAAGGTTATATAGCTGCACCATCGAGCGCATCCTGACAGGTTGGCAACTGCTTGCCTCCGACCGCAAGGGTAGTGTGTACGGCCCAGTACATCACTGGGGCCAAGCCTTGCGCCATCCAGAACCTCTAAACCAGGCGGTGTCAGAAGAAGGCCCTACAAATTGTCTAAGACTCCAGCCACCCTAGTCATAGATTGTTCTCTCTGCTACCGCACGGGTTAGTAATCAAAGTTCCCTCAAACATTTTTTGGCACTGAGCAAATTTCAGGTCTGCTGAGCGCAAACTTGAAGGTTGTGAAAATTCTGTGCAACTTCCAGCGCGCATTTCCTGTGAACACTGAGGCTGTACCCGCTTTAAGTTACAGTTTTAACAGTGGCCAAGTAGGCTACGGTGGCTATTTTATCATAATGTGGGCCTACCAGTGGTCTACCATAAAAAGCAATAGAGGAAATGCATCCCATAGCATTTAAACATAGAAACAGCTGTTCTATCATTCAGCTATCATTGTGTATTGTTCAATGTAGGCCTACATTCCATGAGACTTTTGAAAAAAACATGCAGGGCTTGACATTAACCTGTTCATCCACTTGTCCTTCAGACAAGGTGGTGACTGAAAATAAAATGCATTATTATTCCCATACCATTATTACAGAGAATCAGACAAATTATGCTACCCTCTGCCTATTGGCTACATAGCTTACTCAAGCTTGTCTCAAAATACAACACTGCCCCTTTAAGACAAAAAAAGCTTCTAGACATCGCTTTTCAAAGATGTCTGGAACTGGACAAGTTTTGTAGGAAGCAATCACTCCCCTATTGCTGACTACAAATGATATATAACGGCTAATAACTCCCTATCTAGAATACATTCATGATTTCTTACTCCAAACGGGCAACGGTTCGTGTGCAAACTAGGAATGCCTTGGAGATCCATCAGTTAACTTCTACCGAGTCAGAAACCCGGATCCGGGAGCACCCCCCACGTCCCACCAGTAAAAAAGCTGAATAGCATAGCTAGCATAGCGTCACAAGTAAATAGTAGCATCTAAATATCATTCAATCACAAGTCCAAGATACCAGATGAAAGATCCACTTCTTGTGAATCCAGCAATCATTTCTGATTTTTAAAATGTTTTACAGGGAAGACACAATATGTAAATCTATTAGCTAACCACGTTAGCAAAAGACACCATTTTTCTTTGTCCACCATTTTTTCTCTCCACCAGTAGCTATCACCAATTCGGCCAAATAAAGATATTGATAGCCACTAACCAAGAAAAAACCTCATCAGATGACAGTCTGATAACATACAGTGGGGAGAACAAGTATTTGATACACTGCCGATTTTGCAAGTTTTCCTACTTACAAAGCATGTAGAGGTCTGTAATTTTTATCATAGGTACACTTCAACTGTGAGAGACGGAATCTAAAACAAAAATCCAGAAAATCACATTGTATGATTTTTAAATAATTAATTTGCATTTTATTGCATGACATAAGTATTTGATCACCTACCAACCAGTAAGAATTCCGGCTCTCACAGACCTGTTAGTTTTTCTTTAAGAAGCCCTCCTGTTCTTCACTCATTACCTGTATTAACTGCACCTGTTTGAACTCGTTACCTGTATAAAAGACACCTGTCCACACACTCAATCAAACAGACTCCAACCTCTCCACAATGGCCAAGACCAGAGAGCTGTGTAAGGACATCAGGGATACAATTGTAGACCTGCACAAGGCTGGGATGGGCTACAGGACAATAGGCAAGCAGCTTGGTGAGAAGGCAACAACTGTTGGCGCAATTATTAGAAAATGGAAGAAGTTCAAGATGACGGTCAATCACCCTCGGTCTGGGGCTCCATGCAAGATCTCACCTCGTGGGGCATCAATGATCATGAGGAAGGTGAGGGATCAGCCCAGAACTACACGGCAGGACCTGGTCAATGACCTGAAGAGAGCTGGGACCACAGTCTCAAAGACAACCATTAGTAACACACCATGCCGTCATGGATTAAAATCCTGCAGCGCACGCAAGATCCCCCTGCTCAAGCCAGCGCATGTCCAGGCCCGTCTGAAGTTTGCCAATGACCATCTGGATGATCCAGAGGAGGAATGGGAGAAGGTCATGTGGTCTGATGGAAGAACAGCTCACAGTAAGAACTATTTATGATGATAAATCGCTGTTCTGTTGAAAATTTTTAAACGCATATGTCGACATTTTGTTATGTGTAGCTTCGCTTGGCGGACCCGGTATTGCACAGTAAGGATAATTTTACAAATGTAAGTCAGCGATTGCATTAAGAACTAATTTGTCTTTCGATTCCTGTCAACCCTGTATTTTTTAGTCAAGTTTATGATTAGCTATCGATTAGACTAGATCACTCTCAAATATAGCGCCCGACATTTTCAGGGCAGTTTTGCTACTATTCTCATTGTATAACCACGTTTTTTTGTGGCTAAATATGCACATTTTCGAACAAACTCTATATGTATGTTGTAATATTATGTTACAGGACTGTCATCGGAAGAATTCTGAGAAGGTTAGTGAAAAGATTAATATATTTTGGTGATCATAACGTTATCGCTCCCGTTGCCTTAGATTCATGCTGGGGTAACGTTTGCACATGTGGTATGCTAATATAACGATTTATTGTGTTTTCGCTGTAAAACGCTTAGAAAATCTGAAATATTGTCTGAATTCACAAGATCTGTGTCTTTCCATTGCTATGCTTTGTCTATTTTTATGAAATGATTTATGATGAGTAAATTGGTAATACACGTTGCTCTCTGTATTTATTCTAGTCGAGTTGTGATGGTGGGTGCAATTGTAAACTATGATTTCTACCTGAAATATGCACATTTTTCTAACAAAAACTATCCTATACAATAAATACAGTGGGGAGAACAAGTATTTGATACACTGCCGATTTTGCAGGTTTTCCTACTTACAAAGCATGTAGAGGTCTGTAATTTTTATCATAGGTACACTTCAACTGTGAGAGACGGAATCTAAAACAAAAATCCAGAAAATCACATTGTATGATTTTTAAGTAAATAATTTGCATTTTATTGCATGACATAAGTATTTGATACATCAGAAAAGCAGAACTTAATATTTGGTACAGAAACCTTTGTGTGCAATTACAGAGATCATACGTTTCCTGTAGTTCTTGACCAGGTTTGCACACACTGCAGCAGGGATTTTGGCCCACTCCTCCATACGGGCAATACGGACTTTCAGCTCCCTCCAAAGATTTTCTATTGGGTTCAGGTCTGGAGACTGGCTAGGCCACTCCAGGACATTGAGATGCTTCTTACGGAGCCACTCCTTAGTTGCCCTGGCTGTGTGTTTCGGGTCGTTGTCATGCTGGAAGACCCAGCCACGACCCATCTTCAATGCTCTTAATGAGGGAAGGAGGTTGTTGGCCAAGATCTCGCGATACATGGCCCCATCCATCCTCCCCTCAATACGGTGCAGTCGTCCTGTCCCCTTTGCAGAAAAGCATCCCCAAAGAATGATGTTTCCACCTCCATGCTTCACGGTTGGGATGGTGTTCTTGGGGTTGTACTCATCCTTCTTCTTCCTCCAAACACGGCGAGTGGAGTTTATACCAAAAAGCTATATTTTTGTCTCATCAGACCACATGACCTTCTCCCAAACTCCACTCGCCGTGTTTGAATGCCAAGAGTGTGCAAAGCTGTCATCAATGGAAAGGGTGCCTAATTTGAAGAATCTAAAATAATCTCAGCAAAAAAAGAAACGTCCCTTTTTCAGGACCCTGTCTTTCAATGATCATTCGTAAAAATCAATACAACTTCACAGATCTTCATTGTAAAGGGTTTGAACACTGTTTCCCATGCTTGTTCAATGAACCATAAATATTTAATGAACATGCACCTGTGGAATGGTCGTTAAGACACTAACAGCTTACAGACGGTAGGCAATTAAGGTCGCAGTTATGAAAACTTAGGACACTAAAGTTGCCTTTCTACTGACTGAAAAACATTAAAAGAAAGATGCACAGGGTCCCTGCTCATCTGCTTGAACATGCCTTAGGAGTGCAGACGTGGCCAGGGCAATAAATTGCAATGTCCGTACTGTGAGACACCTAAGACAGCGCTACAGGGAGACAGGACGGACAGCTGATCGTCCTCGAAGTGGCAGATAACGTGGAACAACACCTGCACAGGATCAGTACATCCGAACATCACACCTGTGGGACAGGTACAGGATGGCAACAAACAACTGCCCGGGAACGTACAATCTCTCCATCAGTGCTCACTGTCCACAATAGGCTGAGAGAGGCTGGACTGAGGGCTTGTAGGCCTGTTGTAAGGCAGGTCCTCATCAGACATCACCGGCAACAACGTCGCCTATGGGCACAAACCCACCGTCGCTGGACCAGACAGGACTGACAAAAAGTGCTCTTCACTGACGTGTCACGGTTTTGTCTCACCAGGGGTGATGGTCGGATTCGCATTTATCGTCGAAGGAATGAGCGTTACACCGAGGCCGGTACTCTGGAGCGGGATCGATTTGAAGGTGGATGGTCCTTCATGGTCTGGGGCGGTGTGTCACAGAATCATCAAACTGAGCTTGTTGTCACTGCAGGCAATCTCAACGCTGTGTGTTACAGGGAAGACATCCTCCTCCCTCATGTTGTACCCTTCCTGCAGGCTCATCCTGACATGACCCTCCAGCATGACAATGCCACCAGCCATACTGCTCGTTCTGTGCGTGATTTCCTGCAAGACAGGAATGTCAGTGTTCTGCCATGGCCAGCGAAGAGCCCGGATCTCAATCCCATTGAGTACGTCTGGGACCTGTTGGATCGGATGGTGAGGTCTAGGGCCATTTCCCCCAGAAATGACCGGGAACTTGCAGGTGCCTTGATGGAAGAGTGGGGTAACATCTCACAGCAAGAACTGGCAAATCTGGTGCAGTCCATGAGGAGGAGATGCACTGCAGTAATTAATGCAGCTGGTGGCCACACCAGATACTGACTGTTACTTTTGATTTTGACCCCCCCTTTGTTCAGGGACACATCATTCCAGTTCTGTTAGTCACATGTCTGTGGAACTTGTTCATTTTATGTCTCAGTTGTTGAATCTTGTTATGTTCATACAAATATTTACACATGTTAAAATAAACTCAGTTGACAAAGAGAGGACGTTTCTTTTTTTGCTGAGTTTAATTTGATTAACCCTTTTTTGGTTACTACGTGATTCCATATGTGTCATTTCATAATTTTGATGTCTTCACTATTATTCTACAATGTATAAAATAGTAAAAAATAAAGAAAAACCGCAAAATAAAAATGTGATTCACATTTGTAAAAGAAATTCTTCACATTTTCAAACAGTCCATTTATATTTTTCAACGGGGCTATACATTTTGGTGAGTTTTTTTCCCCTCGCCTGAGTTTCACTGCCAACAATACAATTAAACCATCACGTGTTCAGCCAAATAACAACACAATGTCAAATACAGGTAGTGTAGTCAAATAATTAACATCCAATCGCGGGAATTCCACTAACGGTCTGTATGTAGCCAGACGTAGCTGCTGCTCATGTTGGGATCTGTACTGACGGCACAAAAGCCATGACAGGGAGACATAGTGGAGTGTGAACGCGCGTGCAAGCAGTTGCTCCCGACTGCACTTGGGTACACTGCAGCATCCACCGAGAGGCTCTTGCTGCCAAGGGAATGCCTGACAGCTTGAAAGATGTTTTGGACACTACAGTGAAAATGGTTTGTTAAAGCAACTTTGTTAAACTTTGTTAAAGCAAGGCCCCTGAACTCTCGTGTATTTTCCTCACTATGAAATGATATGGGCAGCTATCATGTAACGCTTTTACAACATACAGAAGTGCGCTGATTATCGAGGGGCAAAGTATTGACACGTTTTTTTAAATTGAGAGACGAGCTTAAAGTTTTCTTTATTGACCATAATTTCACTTGTCTGACAGCTTGCATGATGACGAGTTTCTCACACGACTGGCCTATCTGGGTGATGTTTTTTCTCGCCTGAATGATCTGAATCTAGGATTACAGGGACTCTCCGCAACTATATTCAATGTGCGGGACAAAATTGAGGCTATGATTAAGAAGTTGGAACTCTTCTCTGTCTGCATTATCAAGGACAACACACAGGTCTTTCCATCATTGTATGATTTTTGGTGTGTAAATGAACAAGCTTTCGGGCAATGTCAAATGTGACATAGCAAAGCAACAGAGTGAGTTTGGTGCGTAATTACACAGGTACTTTCCCGAAATGGATGACACAAACAACTGGATTCGTTATCCCTTTCATGCCCTGCCTCCAGTCCACTTACCGATATCGGAACAAGAGAGCCTCATCAAAATCACAACAAGCGGTTCTGTGAAAATTTATTTAACCAGAACCCACTGCCAGATTTCTGGATTGGGCTGCGCTCAGAGTATCCTGCCTTGGCTATTCGTGCTGTTAAGACACTGATGCCCTTTGCTACCACGTACCGATGTGAGAGTGGATTCTCGGCCCTCACTAGAATGAAAACTAAATACAGGCACAGACTGTGTGGAAAATGATTTAAGACAGACTCTCTCCAATACAACCCAACATTGCAGAGTTATGTGCATCCTTTCAAGCACACCCTTCTCATTAACCTGTGGTGAGTTATTCACAATTTTCAATGAACAAATAAGGTTTAATATGTACTGTAAGATGGTTCAATAAAGAGCAAAATTATTGATTATTATTATATTATTACTTGTGCCCTGGTCCTATAAGAACTCTTTGTCACTTCCCACAAGCCGGGTTGTGACAAAAACACTCATTCTTATGTTTAATAAATGTATCGTATAGTCTGTGTGGCAGGCGTACAATGATGGCAAAAAAACTATATTTGAGACTGCGCTGAGCCTGGTGAGAAGGTGTACGCAACCACTGTTGTAGAGCATTGAAATAACTAAGGAAAGCACTATACAAATTAAATGTATTATTATTATTAACAAGCATTTACACTCCCCAGGAAGTATTCCTATGCATTGACACCTTATTAACAGCTCCAACTTAACTCGCCTACAAACACTGTTTTACTTGTTATTGTGATTTTAATAGGGTGTTGATGAGCCTGTGGCATTGATGTGAGTTAGAAACATTTATTCTACTGTCAGAATTGACTACAAATTGTAAATAGGATAACTGAGTTGTGAGATTGTGGTCTGTGACTGCATCACAATGTAAATGAAGGTTGGGTTTGTTTCAATCCTAAAACCAGAAGTAGGACAGCACTCGGGTAAATGAACTTAAATTTACATAAGGTGTGTTTGAATACTCATAGTAACTGTACTATTTGGGACGTAAATTGAGTATGTAGTATGCTTATTGGTCATAGTATGGATATAGTTAGTATGCCAAAAGTTTACAAGCAGTGGACACTATTTCCATGCTTTTAGGGTCCATAATGCAATTCTTCAGAAAATGGGCGTTGCTTCACAAAGTTTTCAGATTTTAAGAAAATGGCAGAAAATATGCAGCCGAAGTCCGATGAGAGCGAATACAAATTCATTGCTTTAACTAATTATGACAAATATTAAGAAAATGTTGAGCAATATAATTAAGTAATAACTTTTCAAATAAGTTACGTAACACGTTATGTTGGCTGACAATTTGTTAGCTAAGCTATTGTTTCTGTATGATATGTCGGATTAAGGAATAAAGACAGACACCAATGTTAAGTTCAATAGCCTTGTTAAGCATTGTACAAGTCCCTACGCGTGGAGTCTGGGGAACAGTCCAACTAGTCGATTACCTATCAACTAGACTCCGTAACATCATCCTTTTCAATAGAAAGTGCAAACATAACGGCATAACATTGAGTTCTTAACAGTCAAGTCATAACAATTGAAAAGCATGACATTTTCTTTTTACTTCAGCTGTCATCTTCCTTTTTTAATATTTTTTTACATTTTTTAATATTTTTTTAATTAACAGACAACAAGTTAAGTCTCTTGCTTACAGAGTAAGCCTGTCCGGTGGCTTGCACAGCCGACCCACCCGTGAGTAAGTATTGGCTCTGACAGGGGTAGGATTAGGGCCACGAGCTGGAGAGTTTGGTGGGGTAGAAGCTTCACCTTCAGTTGGCTCATGTCTCAATTCTGCACCCCTTACCCTTAGGCCTGGACTGTGATCCAGCTCATCCAGGTGAGTGTATGGCATGTTCTGGTTTGTCTGCTCTGCTACGCGCAGATCCACCCGATTGCGACGATAGAGGGAGCCACCAACATCCACCAGGTAGGAACGTGGTGCAACTCTCTGTAGGCATGTGCCCAGCCTCCAAAGTCCTGTGTGGTCTCCCGGCAGCGGTTTCATCCTTATAGTTTCACCCACCTCCAGCTCTGGTAGGTCTCGAGCAGTCCGGTCGTAGAAGCACTTAGCGAGCTGCTTTCTGTGACGCAGTTTGTCCGTGACGCCAACCATGACGCAGGGCTCAAGTAGCTTGTTAGCTACGGGGATAGTAGTCTTCAGACGTCTGGACAGAAGGCGTTGTGCTGGGCTGCTGTCCATGTTTTCGGTGGGTGTGTTCCTCCACTGTAAGATCGCTTTCCATGGGTCGTTGCTGTCGCGCAAGGCCCTGCTTAACAGGTTTTTTGCAATCTTGACAGCTGATTCTGCCTTGCCATTTGCTTTTGGGTGTCTTGGAGAGGAGGTCACGTGGTCAAACTCCCATTCTGAGGCGAAACGCTTGAACTGTGCAGTGAATTGTGGGCCATTGTCCGTGATTACCTTGTCAGGCTGACCTTGCCTTGCAAACTGCGCCTTGCAGCGCTTTATGACCGTCTCTGCAGACAAGTCAGGGAGCAGTTCAATTTCCCAAAAGTCAGAGTAATGATCAACGAGGAGAAGATAGTCCTTTTGTCTGTGGCTGAATAAGTCCATGCTGATGATTTGCCAGGCCCTTGTGGGCAGTTCGTGTGACGTCATGGTTTCCTTTTGCTGTTCATGAGCGTACTCGTTGCATGTGGTACAGTTGCTGACAAAGTCTTTAATTTCTGCTTGCATGTTTGGCCAGTATAATGTTTCACGAGCCTGACGGTAGCATGCGTCACCTCCAACGTGACTGGAGTGTATGCGGGTAAGCATCTCTGGACGTAGTGATTTGGGAATAATGACCTTCTGACCTCTGAACAAGACGCCATTTTGCACACTGATCTCATCTCGAAAGGTCCAGTATTCTCTCACTGTGAAAGGTGTCTCCTCTTTCAGATATGGCCAACCTGCGAGAGCCATGGACTTCAGTGACTGTAGGTGTTCGTCCTTGTCAGTATGTTGCCTGATCTGGGCTAGGCGGTGATCTGTGACGTTTAAGTAGTCTGCCTGATTGATCTGTTGAACATCTTGTTGTTCCTGCTGTAGCGAACAGATGGCCTGCCGCTGATAGGCAGTGCCTCTACCTGTACATTGTGCTGTTGCCCTGCTCAGTGTGTCGCTGATGTACATCTCAGGTCCTGGCTTGTAAATGACCTTCAGGCTGTAGTTTTGCAGAGTCAGGAGCATACTTTGAAGCCTCTTGGGCGCGTTGAGGAGAGGTTTACTGAATATGGCAATGAGTGGTTTGTGGTCAGTTTCAGCGGTGACCAGCTCTCGACCATATAAGTAGTGATGGAATCGCTGGCAGGAGAAGATGATGCTGAGGCACTCTTTCTCAATTTGTGCATAGTTTTGTTCGGTGGGGGTGAGCGCTCTCGAGGCAAACGCAACGGGCTGGCCTTCCTGCATAAGGCAGCATCCAAGTCCCCTTTGGCTAGAGTCGCTCTGGATTGTGACAGGCTTCGTGACGTCGTAGTAGCGCAACACTGGCATGGATGAAGCCAGAGATTTCATCTCCTGCACTGCGGCCTCGTGCTTGGGTAGCCAGTGCCATGGTGTGTCTTTGTCCAGCAACCGGCGCAGAGGCTCACAGACTGCTGATAGGTGTGGCATGAACTTTGCTAGATAGTTTGCAAAGCCGATGAGACGCTGTACTCCTTTTGCATCCGACGGGTTTGGCATGTCGAGGATCGCTTGGACCTTGTCTGGGTCCGGCTTCAGGCCTTTTGCCGAGAGAATGTGGCCATGGAAGTGGACGTCTTTCACCTTGAACTGCAGCTTCTTCAGGCCAAGACGAAGCTTAACTGATCGGCAGCGCTCCATCAGTGCCAGGAGCTTCACATCGTGGTCGCGTTCTGCTTCTTCGTCTGTTTCACCACAGCCTACGATCAGGATATCATCGGCGATGGGTTCAATGCCCTTGAGCCCAGCCAGTAACTCGTGCTGCTTGCGTTGGTATACCTCAGGCGCCACTGAGACACCAAACGGGAGCTTGAGCCAGCGTTTCCGACCCCAGGGGGTCCAGAAGGTAGTCATGAAGCTGCTTTCTTCGTCCAGCTTGCATTGAAGGAATGCATCTCGGGCATCCACCAAGGTGAAAATCCTGGCCTTGGGAAGCTTATAGAGGACATCCTCTAGTGTCGGCATGATGTAGTGGGATCGTTTCAGTGCTTGGTTCAGATGCTTTGGGTCGATGCAGACCCTCAGCTTCTCTGGTTTTTTCACTATGACCATATTGCTGATCCAGTCAGTTGGTTCAGTCACAGATGTCATGTGGCCATCGGCCTCATACTTGTCCAGCTGGGCCTTCACAGCCACTTTCATTGCAATGGGCACATTGCGAGGAGCACACTGGACTGGAGTAATGCTCTCATCCACTTCAAAGTGTACCTCCCCAGGCACTGATTCAACGGGCATGTTGAATACATCGTCATATCTGCTGAGTAGTTGTTCTTTGGACAGGGGTCCATGCTGGACATGATCCACAATGTGCAGGTCATTTGGTACAGTGAACTGCATCAGTCCCAGGCGTTCGCATGTAGAGCCTGAGAGGAGAGGATTTTGACTGGTTTTCACAATCTCAAACTCCAGCTTGTGTTTGCGTCCCTGAATAACACATTCGGTCTCAAAGGTGCCCATAGAGCTCATTAGTTCTCCTGAGTACAGCTTTAGTCTAGTATCGCTGGGCAATAGATGTGTGTCAGGTGCCAGATTGATTTTGTCTTTGTAGCTCATTACGTTGCATGTAGCACCCGAATCCAGTTGACATTGTTGTTGCTTGTTGTGTAATCGTAGTGTCACAAACCATTTCTTCCCTCTTGAGTGTACAGCCCCAATGGATTCATGCATGTAAATGTCACTTCCACTGTTCAGCTCTGAACATTGAGTAACATCATCAACACAGTGAATCTTGCCCTCACTCACCCTTCTTTTGCTTTTGAGACACACTTTTGCAAAGTGATTATTAGTTCCACAAGCTCTGCATGGTTTTCCGTAGGCAGGGCAGTGCTCTTTGCCACGTGTGTGTGTATTCCCACAGTATTTACATGCTACGGGGCTCTCTGTGTTCACCGTTCGTGGGGAATTACTCTGCCTCGATTGGTTTTGTCTGAATGTCTGCCTAGCAACAGCGTGAACAGTATCAACGTCGGAGCGTGGGGTTTCCGTTTCCATTGCTCTCATTCTCATGTCAGTGACTTCAGCAGTGCGGCACATTTCGATGGCAGTTACTAATGTTAAGCCTCTCTCTCTCAGTAGACGCCGGCGCGTATTCTCATTTGCAATTCCCAGTACTATTTTGTCACGAATCAGTTCATCTTTCAATCCCCCGTATTCACAAGTGGCGGATTTCTCTCTCAAACGGGTTACAAAGTTGTGTACTGACTCACCCTCTTCCTGTTTGCAGCTTCCGAAAACGAACCGCTCGTAAATGACGTTTCTGGCGGGTTTGAAGTAATTCTCCAATGCATCCAATATAGCCTTTGCATCACACTGTTGTCGTGCCGTGAGGGTGAGATTGTGCCGGTAGATATGCCTGCATTCACTGCCCATTAAACTCCTCAGAGTTGCCGCTTGTACCTCGTTGGGTTTCTCATGTAGACCGGTCGCCAGCGCATAGTCCTCGAATTCATCCCTGAAGTTGTCCCAATTAGTATTCCAGTCCCCTGTGAGAACCATGTGATTTGGTGGCGGAATGTTCGCTGCCATAGCAATGGAATAGGAGATTTCTTTGCCTTCAGTCATGGAAGTAGGTAGTGATGCTAGCTAGCCAGCTAACAACGAGTTGATCAGTGTGGTGAGTAGGAAACGGCTTGTGTTCGCATATGGAACGTAACTGCGCCTATACTGTACTTAGCTACAAAAATAACAAACGTGTGTTTTCCGAGCCACTTCTGATACCATGTTTCTGTATGATATGTCGGATTAAGGAATAAAGACAGACACCAATGTTAAGTTCAATAGCCTTGTTAAGCATTGTACAAGTCCCTACGCGTGGAGTCTGGGGAACAGTCCAACTAGTCGATTACCTATCAACTAGACTCCGTAACAGCTATCCTTACGAACTGCATATCATTACATAGGTATGTACCGGTATGTTAGCTAGCTACCTAACGTTAGTTGGCTACTAATACAAAAGAATTGCCAGTATATTAACTATATACTATCCAACGAACTACCCAATGTTTATTGAATTGATTATTGATGTCCTTCTTAGCTTAGCTAAGTGGTATAGTCGTAGTGCGTTCAATGGACATTGTTAATTCGGGTGCGTTTGTAAATTCGCTCTGGAATGCGCAGAACACACTCTGGCACATCAGATTGAATTTACAAACACACACTAAGTCGTAAGATTTCTAGCTAGTAATTTGTTATGCTAACAAGCTAGCAAGGGGTTGCATAGTGTCATGCCTCTTCTGTGAGGATCAGGTTACAGTGGATCAGCTCTACAGAGCTCCGTCTCCCGCAGAGGGTGGGGGAGGGATTGATGTGTTTTTTTTAATGACACCTCATGTCAATCATAAATTGTGATGCACCAGACCGACTCCTTTTGGTTTCTAGGTTGTGATTGGAATATCTTTGTCTTATGAAGAGTTTTCCACCCAAAACTACAACATCAAACAATGGACACTGGGACAATATATTTCAACATCCGAATGTTGGGAATGATGAGAGATGGAATATGGAAAATTAATGTCTATTTTGTGACGTCATTAAAATTGTTATAAAGACGTTAGTACAGAAACATTGTAACTTGAAGAGCTTTTAAACAGTGTATATCAGATTTACATACTTTACGTTGTGTAGAAAATATCCAGGATAAAGAGAATGTATGTGACAATAAGATTGTGATTTTAGTTCTCTACTGAGATTTACATTTACATTTAAGTCATTTAGCAGACGCTCTTATCCAGAGCGACTTACAAGTTGAGATCATAGTAAATTGTGATACCTTACTGTATCCAAGAAGGTGAATTTAAGTTGCACCATCCAGTTATTCTCTTCAAATCATCTTGTCCTACACTGCTTTCATCACCACTCTGGGATCATTGAAACGGCTGATTAGCCTCTTCCAGAACAAGAGCAAGTAAACAGACAACTAAGGACATTAGTGACCTCTTGTGGACAATCAGAGACTTACATCTGAGAACGAAAAACAAGACCATCCGAAGAGGGCCCAACAGAGATACGAGGAAGACCTTCAACACGACAGTTGAAGTCGAAAGTTTACATACACCTTAGCCAAAAACATTTAAACAAAGTTTTTTCACAATTCCTGACATTCCCTGTCTTAGGTTAGTTCGGATCACCACTTTATTTTAAGAATGTGAATAATAAAGAGAATGATTTACTTCAGCTATTATTTCTTTCATCACATTCACAGTGGGTCAGACGTTTACATACAATCAATTAGTATTTGGTAGCATTGCCTTTAAATTGTTTAACTTGGGTCAAATGTTTCGAATAGCCTTCCACAAGCTTCCACAATAAGTTGGATGAATTTTGGCCCATTCCTCCTGACAGAGCTGGTGTAACTGAGTAAGGTTTGTAGGCCTCCTTGCTCGCACACGCATTTTCAGTTCTGCCCACAAATTGTCTATAGGATTGAGGTCAGAGCTTTGTGATGGCCACTCCAATACCTTGACTTTGTTGTCCTTAAGCCATTTTGACACAACTTTGGAAGTATGCTTGGGGTCATTGTCCATTTGGAAGACCCATTTGCGACCAAGCTTTAACTTCCTGACTGATGTCTTAAGATGTTGTTTCAATATATCCACATAATATTCCTTCCTCATGATGCCATCTATTTTGTGAAGTGCACCAGTCCCTCCTGCAGCAAAGCACCCCACAGCATGATGCTGCCACCCCCGTGCTTCATGGTTGGGATGGTGTTCTTTGGCTTGCAAGCCTCCCCCTTTTTCCTCCAAACATAACGATGGTCATTATGGCCAAACAGTTATTTTCTTGTTTCATCAGACCAGAGGACATTTCTCCAAAAAGTACAATCTTTGTCCCCATGTGCAGTTGCAAACCGTAGTCTGGCTTTTTTATGGTGGTTTTGGAGCAGTGGCTTCTTCCTTGCTGAGCGGCCTTTCAGGTTATGTCGATATAGGACTCGTTTTACTGTGGATATAGATACTTTTGTACCCGTTTCCTCCAGCATCTTCACAAGGTCCTGTGCTGTTCTGGGATTTATTTGCACTTCTCAAACACCAAAAGTACGTGCATCTCTAGGAGACAGAATTCATCTCCTTTCTGAGCGGTATGACGGCTGCGTGGTCCCATGGTGTTTATACTTGCGTACTATTTTTTGTACAGATGAACGTGGTACCTTCAGCCGTTTGGAAATTGCTCCCAAGGATGAACCAGACTTGTGGAGGTCTACAATTTTTTTTCTGCGGTCTTGGCTGATTTATTTTTATTTTCCCATGATGTCAAGCAAAGAGGCACTGAGTTTGAAGGTAGGCCTTGAAATACATCCACAGGTACACCGCCAATTTACTCGAAATTATGTCAATTAGCCTATCATAAGTTTCTAAAGCCATGACATCATTTTCTGGAATTTTCCAAGCTGTTTAAAGGCACAGTCAAGTCAGTGTTTGTAAACTTCTGATCCACTGGAAAAATAATCTGTCTGTAAACAATTGTTGGAAAAATTACTTGTGTCATGCACAAAGTAGATGTCCTAACCGACTTGCCAAAACTATAGTTTGTTAACAAGAAATTTGTGTGGTTGAAAAACGAGTTTTAATGACTCCAACCTAAGTGTATGTAAACTTCCAACTTCAACTGTAAATACATCATTACATTACTTCTAAGCATAGCTTACAGATGTATCCAAGTGTTGCTTCTCTTTCTCTCTCGCTTTCTCTCTCTTTAAATCTCCATCCTGTGTAACAAATGTCTTATTGTGTTGGTCTGCTAGGGACCTGTTATCATCGTATTAATGTTCTAATCAATAACCTGTGTGTGTGTGTGTGTGTGTGTGTCTTGTTATCATTTAGCTTGTTAGTAAATAAATAATCAAATAAATTTGTGTTGTACGGAATGATCAGTGAGACCCGGGTTTGTGCAGATTTACGAGGTCTACGACATTCAGAATGAAACTGATATGAGGAAATGCTTAATTAGTGATTGGTATGATATCTATATATTCTTGAGTTAATTCGGGAGACGGTAACTTATTAAACAACTTTTCCCGTGGTGCCCCAAATTCCTAATGAGTTAATTGGTACATGATTAATTTAACTTCCTGACTGATGTCTTAAGATGTTGTTTCAATATATATACACAAAGACAGTAACTTATTAAACAACTTTTCCTGTGGTGCCCCAAATTCTTAATGAGTTAATTGGTACATGATTAATTTAACCTGTTGAGGCCACGGGTGCCGCTAGCGGCACTCCTCCCACATTCCATTGAAAAGGCAGAGCGGCAAATTCAAAAAACAAAATTGAAATATTTAACTTTCACACATTAACAAGTCCAATACAGCATTTGAAAGATAAACATCTTGTCAATCCATCCAACATGTCCGATTTTTTAAATGTTTTACAGAGAAAACACCACATATATTTATGTTAGGTCACCACCAAATAAAAAAAGACAGACAGACATTTTTCACAGCACAAGTAGGCTGCAGGTAGCATGCACAAGCCAACCTAACTAACCTAGAACCAACCTAAATAACCTAGAAAAAACTACCTCAGATGACAGTCCTATAACATGTTACACAATAAATCTATGTTTTGTTCAAAAAAAATGCATATTTTAGCTATAAATCAGTTTTACATTACTGCTACCATCATAGCTACAGTCAGAAATCGCATGGGAGTAGCCAGAGTAAATACAGACACCAACTACCTAATTACACATCATAAAACATTTCAGACAAATATATGGTGGATAGCTAATGAAAGACAAATATCTTGTGAATACAGACAATATTTCCGATTGTTGAAGTGTTTTACAGCGAAAACACCACACATATTTATGTTAGTTCACCACCAAATACAAAAGACAGACAGACAGTTTTTCACAGCAACGGTAGCATGCAAGTAGCTAACCTAACTAACCTAGAACCAACCTAGAACCAACCTAAATAACCTAGAAAAAACTCCCTCAGATGACAGTCCTATAACATGTTACACAATAAATCTATGTTTTGTTCGAAAAATGTGCATATTTTAGCTATAAATCAGTTTTACATTACTGCTACCATCATAGCCACCATCACAGCTACAGTCAGAAATTGCACGGCAGTAGCCAGAGAAAATACAGACACCAACGTCAACTACTAATTACACATCATAAAACATTTCAGAACAATATATGGTGGATAGCTAATGAAAGAATAAGATCTTGTGAACAGAGCCAATGTTTCCGATTTTTGAAGTGTTTTACAGCGAAAACACAATATATCGTTATATTAGCTTACTACAATAGCTAGCACACAGCAGCATTGCTTCTAGTCAAACGGTAGCATAGCACAGTTCGACAGATATATATGAAAAAGCATCCCAAATTGGGTCCTTATCTTTGTGGATCTTCCATCAGAATGTTCTCCAAGGGGTCCTTTGTTCAGAACCGACTTTATTTGGATCCATAACGAACGATTTCCCTCAGAATTAGCAAGCACCATTAGCTAGCATTGCTAGCCTCTCGTTCTTGAACCAATTCTTGCGTCGCATCACGTCTAAAGTCCAGAATAAATTTCAATAATATAATTAAACTATATTGAAAAAACATACTTTAAGATGATATTGTGACATGTATCAAAGAAAATCGAAGCCAGAGATCATATTCACCTTTAAAAAGGTTCTTCAATGAGCCGAGTACAGGTCCGACTTCGCGCCCAGGAAATAAATAAAAGTGCGCACGTCTCAGTCCAAGACGTTGTGTTCAGTCCCTGGTCGAGATAATCAACTGATTTTTTCTCTCACTTCCGCATGACACCCAGGCGAAGGCGTATGACGTGTTTCTACAGTCATAAGTGACATGCCCTTTTATAGACAAGCTCCTGAAGAGAGAGTTCGCTTTTGGAAATCTCACTTCCGGTTAGGAAATGGTCTGTAAAAGGAGTTCTGTTTCACTTAGAGAAATAATTCAAACGTTTTTAGAAACTAGAGACTGTTTTCTATCCAATAGTAATAATAATATGCATATTGTACGAGCAAGAATTGAGTACGAGGCCGTTTAAAAATCATACGGTTTTCCCCAAAAGTGAAAATAGCACCTCCTGGTCCCCAACAGGTTAACCTCTAACGAGTCACAAACCCGGATCCGGGATCCCCCCATCAAAAAAGCTGACTAGCATAGCCTAGCCTAAAGCTACAGGGATATCATATAATAAAATGTTCATGAAATCACAAGTCCAAGACACCAAATGAAAGATACAGATCTTGTGAATCCAGCCATCATTTCTGATTTTTAAAATGTTTTACAGGGAAGACACAATATGTATTTCTATTAGCTAACCACCATAGCAAAAGACACAACTTTTTTTTCTCCACCACTTTTTTCCTGCATAGGTAGCTATCACAATTTCGACCAAATAAAGATATAAATAGTCACTAACCAAGAAACAACTTCATCAGATGACAGTCTGATAACATATTTATTGTATAGCATATGTTTTGTTAGAAAAATGTGCATATTTCAGGTATAAATCACAGTTCTACATTGCAGCTGCAATCTGAAATAGCGCCGAAGCAGCCAGAATAATTACAGAGACCAACGTCAAATACCTAAATAGTCATCATAAAACATTTCTGAAAAATATATGGTGTACAGCAAATGAAAGACAAACATCTTGTGAATCCAGCCAATATTTCAGATTTTTTTAAGTGTTTTACAGCGAAAACACAATATAGCATTATATTAGCTTACCACAATAGCCAGAAACACAAGCCATTTACCAGCAGCAAAGGTTAGCGATCGTAACAAACCAGCAAAAGATATATCATTTTTGACTAACCTTCATAAACTTCATCAGATGACAGTCCTGTAACATCATATTACACAATGCATATAGGGTTTGTTCGAAAATGTGCATATGTAGCGGCACAAATCGTGGTTATACAATGTGATTAGTAGCCAAACTTCAAGCAATCTGTCCGGCGCCATCTTGGAGAGGCACCTAATCTAATCAATAACTAATCGTAAACTTGACTAAAAAATACAGGTTGGACAGCAAATGAAAGATACATTAGTTCTTAATGCAACCGCTTTGTTAGATTTTTTAAATTAACGTTACTACGACATACAGCGTGCGTTACAGCGAGACTGTGCCGAAATTAATGGCGGAATTATTGTTTAACATTTTTCAACATAAATACGAATTAACAGCATAAAGACTTCGTACTATTTGTTGAGCTTCCATCAGAATCTTGGGCAAGGTGTCCTTTGTCCATAATAATCGTTGCTCGGCTGTAGAACGTTGTCTTCAACCGTGTAATTAGCAGCAAACATTAGCTATGTGGCCCAAACATGCCCAACTCTTCAAAACGCAGGACAAAGAAAATTCCGAAAATCGCAATATACTCATGTAAACTGATATAACTCGGTTTAAAATAACTACGTTATAATGTTTCTAACACCTATATCGAATAAAATCAGAGCCGGATATATCTAACGCCGATAACGTGAGCTTCTCAGAATGCCATCCTGAGGTCTGTCTTGCGTCTTGGCGAACGATGAAAAGGGTGCACCCCTCGTGCCAAGCCTATTTATACTGCCTCAGATCTACCTAGCAACCCCATTCCAATTCTCAACGCTTGCTGACATCTAGGGGAAATCGCATGCAGTGCTTGTCGACCAATAGAATAATTGCAAATTATTTAACTGACCCAGGAACATAGTTCCCAATTTCAGATGTCTCACTTCCTGACAGGAAGATTGCTCCAACTCGAGTTCTGTTTTACTCACAGATATAATTCAAACGGTTTTAGAAACTAGAGAGTGTTTTCTATCCAATAGTAATAATAATATGCATATTGTACGAGCAGGAATTGAGTACGAGGCAGTTTAATTTGGGAACGAAATTTTTACAAAGTCGAAATGGCCCCCCCCTATTGACAAGAAGTTTTAAGCATGTAGTATACAGTATATTAGTATGGGTATTCGAACACATCTATAGTTTTATTGCCACATGAACATTTTGGGTATGAGCCTTTCTGCATGCTAGGCAATGACAATCAATATTTCAATCCTACCCACATGCCCACAGCTGGCAGCACACAAGTAATCATCAATTTGGAGTGCAGCTGCACACAACCCGATTGTAATGCCTGTGGTAAATTTGGGTATCCCTATGGACTATCAGTAAATTACACAATGTATATGGGACATTGTTAAAATTCCAATTGCTTCAAATTTGAATGACTTAACCTCAAACCAACTATAAATTGTATAACTTCATATACAAATATTGAAAGCATTTAATATAAAAAATATTGTCTCATTTACATTGTGTAATAATTGACGGTCCCTAACTAGCCCCGGAGATAGGCTATCCATAGTCAAACCAATTTTGCCACGGTCGCACACCAGCCGGCTGAAGCTAATTGACAAACTCTTCCCACCTGCAAACATACATACATATATACAGTGGGGAGAACAAGTATTTGATACACTGCCGATTTTGCAGGTTTTCCTACTTACAAAGCATGTAGAGGTCTGTAATTTTTATCATAGGTACACTTCAACTATGAGAGACGGAATCTAAAACAAAAATCCAGAAAATCACATTGTATGATTTTTAAGTAATTAATTTGCATTTTATTGCATGACATAAGTATTTGATACATCAGAAAAGCAGAACTTAATATTTGGTACAGAAACCTTTGTTTGCAATTACAGAGATCATACGTTTCCTGTAGTTCTTGACTAGGTTTGCACACACTGCAGCAGGGATTTTGGCCCACTCCTCCCTACAGATCTTCTCCAGATCCTTCAGGTTTCGGGGCTGTCGCTGGGCAATACGGACTTTCAGCTCCCTCCAAAGATTTTCTATTGGGTTCAGGTCTGGAGACTGGCTAGGCCACTCCAGGACCTTGAGATGCTTCTTACGGAGCCACTCCTTAGTTGCCATGGCTGTGTGTTTCGTGTCGTTGTCATGCTGGAAGACCCAGCCACGACCCATCTTCAATGCTCTTACTGAGGGAAGGAGGTTGTTGGCCAAGATCTCGCGATACATGGCCCCATCCATCCTCCCCTCAATACGGTGCAGTCGTCCTGTCCCCTTTGCAGAAAAGCATCCCCAAAGAATGATGTTTCCACCTCCATGCTTCACGGTTGGGATGGTGTTCTTGGGGTTGTACTCATACTTCTTCTTCCTCCAAACACGGCGAGTGGAGTTAGACCAAAAAGCTCTATTTTTGTCTCATCAGACCACATGACCTTCTCCCATTCCTCCTCTGGATCATCCAGATGGTCATTGGCAAACTTCAGACAGGCCTGGACATGCACTGGCTTAAGCAGGGGGACCTTGCGTGCGCTGCAGGATTTTAATCCATGACGGCGTAGTGTGTTACTAATGGTTTTCTTTGAGACTGTGGTCCCAGCTCTCTTCAGGTCATTGACCAGGTCCTGCCGTGTAGTTCTGGGCTGATCCCTCACCTTCCTCATGATCATTGATGCCCCACGAGGTGAAATCTTGCATGGAGCCCCAGACCGAGGGTGATTGACCGTCATCTTGAACTTCTTCCATTTTCTAATAATTGCGCCAACAGTTGTTTCCTTCTCACCAAGCTGCTTGCCTATTGTCCTGTAGCCCATCCCAGCCTTGTGCAGGTCTACAATTTTATCCCTGATGTCCTTACACAGCTCTCTGGTCTTGGCCATTGTGGAGAGGTTGGAATCTGTTTGATTGAGTGTGTGGACAGGTGTCTTTTATACAGGTAACGAGTTCAAACAGGTGCAGTTAATACAGGTAATGAGTGGAGAACAGGAGGGCTTCTTAAAGAAAAACTAACAGGTCTGTGAGAGCCGGAATTCTTACTGGTTGGTAGGTCATCAAATACTTATGTCATGCAATAAAATGCAAATTAATTATTTAAAAATCATACAATGTGATTTTCTGGATTTTTGTTTTAGATTCCGTCTCTCACAGTTGAAGTGTACCTATGATAAAAATGACAGACCTCTACATGCTTTGTAAGTAGGAAAACCTGCAAAATCGGCAGTGTATCAAATACTTGTTCTCCCCACTGTATATATATACATACATATATAACAGAAAAACAGAAGCGAAGACCGGAACAACATGAAACTCAGACCCAGTGACTCAGGCTTGAGCACTTGGACCAGGACTCAAGCACTCGGACTCGAACTTCAGCCATAGGGACTCGTGACTTGAACGAGCCGTAGGGACTCGTGACTCGACTTGGACTCGAGCAAAGGGGACTTGGGAGTCGACTCGAACTTGAGATTTAGTGACTCGACAACAACACTGGTTATGATTAGCTCATTTGTGACCCATTTCAGGAAGCTAGGTGTATGTCGCACGTCACTACTTCACAGGAGATACATTTTTAAATAATATTTTTGTGTTTTATCAAAATGCAGTTTTTGGGCAGAAATGCTTTCTGGAACATGTGAACTCGTATTTACAGATGTATGCTATCTGTACATACAAATAAAATAGATAAATTATGAGCGTAGTTGGATTAGCCACAGAAAAAGTCAGGAACCTTCCCGCTAGCCATGATTGGCTGAGATAATGGATGGGCTGGACATGCCGAGAGATGAGTTCAGATTGGTCAGCCATGTAGCATGCTTCTGTCTATAACATGAGCTGCTCAGTATGTGTAAATAATCCTTGCTACTGCTCTCAACAACATTGCTGCCCTGAATTTAGCAGGCGCTATCAACAAAAAATCTGTGGGAAAGAGTTGTGATGGACTACTTTCCGCACACGAGCAGTGTGAACCGGAGTGACTTGACACAACGCGGTCCAAACAAGCTGTACACACAAAACGGAAATGACACAGGAAGTCATACTTAGTTAAAGCAGTTCCAGTCTGCCGTGAAGCGTTATTCCATGTACACGGGGAAGAGTGTAGCTATATTTTCAGATATCAAACGTTTCTAATTTTGTCAGGAAGTCATTTTCATTGCAAGTTAAAACATACTGCTAGCTAGCGGATGTTAGCTTGCTGGCTTGCTAGCTAACGTCACGTGTAAGATCTGTGTAGTAATATTATTTGTATTTCAGAAAACCATTTGCATGGCTAGTTGTAGCCTAATGTTAGCTAGCTGCAGATTTATTCTACAGCATTTCATGCTTGGTGGCTTGCTATGAGAATCTGTTTGTATTGCTAATAGTATGGGTTGGGATTATGGTTCATTGTTTAGCTACATGTCTAAACAAAAGACTCCACTTCGCCAGATGATTACAAGGCCCATCAAGTTAACAAGGTGTGTCTGGGGGTGATTACGGCCATCTATTGTATTTCATGAACATGTGTACAGTATCAGTCAAATGTTTGGACACACCTACTCATTCCAGGGTTTCTTTATTTTTACTATTTTCTACATTGTAGAATAATAGTGAATACATCACAACTATGAAATCACACAGGGAATCATGTAGTAACCAAAAACATATTCTATATTTGAGATTCTTCAAAGTAGCCACCCTTTGCCTTGATGACAGCTAGGCACACTCTTGGCATTCTCTCAACCAGCTTCATGAGGTAGTCACCTGGAATGCATTTCAATTAACAGGTGTGCCTTGTTAAAAGTTAATTTGTGGAATTTCTTTCCTCCTTGATGCCTTTGCATCAGCTGTGTTGTGACAAGGTAGGGTTGGTATTCAGAAGATAGGGATATTTGATAAAATACAAAGTCCATATTATGGCAAGAACAGCTCAAATAAGCAGAGAAAAACGACTCAATCATTACTTTAACCAACATGGCTACCACAGCACTCTGCAGCGATATGCCATGCCATCCCATATCCCATCCCATCTGGTTTGCGCTTAGTGGGACTATCATTTGTTTTTCAACAGGACAATGACCTCACATACCTCCAGGCTGTGTAAGGGCCATTTGACCAAGAAGGAGAGTGATGGAGTGCTGCATCAGATGACCTGGCCTCCACAATCACCCGACCTCAACCCATTTGAGATGGTTTGAGATGAGTTGGACCGCAGAGAAAAGCAGCCAACAAGCGCTCATCTGGTGGGAACTCCAAGACTGTTGGAAAAGCATTCCAGGTGAAGCTGGTTGAGAGAATACCAAGAGTATGCAAAGCTGTCATCAAGGCAAAGGGTGGCTACTTTGAAGAATACCAAAACATTTCTGCAGCATTAAAGGTCCCCAAGAACACTGTGGCCTCCTTCATTCTTAAATGGAAGAAGTTTGGAACCACAAAAACTCTTCCTAGAGCTAGCAGCCCGGGCAAACTGAGCAATATGGGTAGAAGGGCCTTGGTCAGGGAGGTGACCAAGAACCCGATGGTCACTCTGACAGAGCTCCAGAGTTCCTTGGGGAGATGTGAGAACCTTCCAGAAGGACAACCATGTCTGCAGCACTCCACCAATCAGGCCTTTATGGTAGTGGCCAGACGCAAGCCACTCCTCAGTAAAAAGGCACATGACAGCCCGTTTGGAGGAGTTTGCCAAAAGGCACCAAAAGACTCTCAGACTATAAGAATCAAGATTCTTTGGTCTGATGAAAACAAGATTGAACTCTTTGGCCTGAATGCCAAGATTCACGTCTGGAGGAAACGTGGCACCATCCCTACGGTGAAGCATGGTGGTGGCAGCATCATGCTGTGGGGATGTTTTTCAGCAGCAGGTACTGGGAGACTAGTCGGGAAATATGAACGGAGCAAAGTACAAAGAGATACTTGATGAAAACCTGCTCCAGAGCACTCAGGACCTCAGACTGGGGCGAAGGTTCACCTTCCAACAGCACAATGAACCTAACCACACAGCCAAGAAAACGCAGGAGTGGCTTTGGGACAAGTCTATGAATGTCCTTGAGTGGCCCAGCCAGAGCCCGGACTTGAACCCGATTGAACATCTCTGGAGAGACCTGAAAATAGCTTGAGAGGATCTGCAGAGAAGAATGGGAGAAAGTCCCCAAATACAGGTGTACCAAGCTTGTAGCGTCATACGCAAGACGACTCAATGCTGTAATCACCGCCAAAGGTGCGTCAACAAAGTACTGCGTAAAGGGTCTGAATACTTATGTAAATGTGATATTTTAGTTTATTATATACAAACTAGGGATGCGCAAAATAGTCGGTGAACATATTGGAATCGGCCGATATTAGCTAAAAATGCAAACATCGGTATTGGCCAATGTCTAGTTTAACGCCGATGTTAAAAACCAATGTCAAAAGGTAACGACAATACCTATATAACGTAGGAACATGACATAATAACGCCACGTAAAATTTTGCACTACATGTGCAACACAGCATTCCTAACATAGCCCACACAATGTCTGCTGTGTGGATCGAGCAGTCAACAAGTCAAGCAGTCATTTGAAAGAGTAAGAACATTTCAGCAAGACAACTCAAAGACGAAATCCATTAAAGCCAAGATAATGGAATTCATTGCTCTTGACAATCAACCGTTTTCTGTCGTTGGTGATGTTGGCTTTCGCCAACTGGTCGAGCACCGGTACACACTACCAAGTGCGCTATTTTTCAGATGTTGCCCTACCGGAGTTACACAGTAATAGCGTCACTGCTATTAGCTTCACGACATACATACTATGGAACGCCGTTTGTGTCTTTGCCTGTCAAAAAATATACAGTAAGTAGCACTGTCAAAGCTGTACAAAAAAGTCTGCCAACGAGCAAACACCAGCCACGAACGATGTGTTTACAATACCGTGTTGGTAATAAAGCATCATTTGTTCGAGCACAACTTCTGGTGTAGCTAGCTTTAGCTCGGTACCTAGCTAGCTCCAATACAACCAGCCTGAAAACAATGACCAGTAGAAACTGCAGTCATTTTCATTATTCTTAGCAATGATTTAGGAATCCTTGTAAGTATTAGCTAGGTTGCCACTTGTTGTTTGCCTAATGAAATTGAACTTCAGTTCATGAAAATAAATAGCTAGCCAGCTACTTAACCCTGTTGCCCAAAGCTAACGTTATAAGCAGCTAGCTAGCTTCATTGTCACGATCGTTGTATGTTGGATGAAGAGAGGACCAAGGCGCAGCGTGATAACAATACATCTTCTATTTATTATAACGAAGACGAAGAACACTTAAACAAACAATACAAAAACAACAAACGAACGTGAAGCTATAATTACAATAAGTGCAGACACAGGCAACTTACATATAGACAATCACCCACCAACTACCTAATGAATATGGCTGCCTAAATATGGTTCCCAATCAGAGACAACGACAGCTGTCTCTAATTGAGAACCAATCTAGGCAACCATAGACATACATACACCTAGACTAGACACTGCCCCATAAACATACAAAACCCCTAGACAATACAAAACACATACATCCCCCATGTCACACCCTGACCTCACTAAAATAATAAAGAAAACAAAGATAACTAAGGCCAGGGCGTGACATTCATCTGGGTAGTGAGGCTCGACCAGACCGGGTTATGTGTTGTGAAGCTATCCACAATGAGGATTAGGCACAAATATGGAATTTGCAGTTTGCCCTCAAAATAAACGTGTGTCATTGTCTGATGCAAATTAATACAAATAGTAGAATTATTTAAGGCTAACCGCAAAGTCCACTATTGTTGCTAATCCTTATTGTGGCTAGCTTCACATAGATGGGTCCGACAAACATAAATCAAATAAGAACTGTCTTATAAATTAGGGTTATTTTAGATGACACCTAGCTATATAGTTAGCTACTGATGTCGTGTTACTTGACATGTCAAATAGTGTTATTTTACATGTATCTTTTTTGACACGCAAAGACCCAAACAACGTTCCATAGAAATCCTGGTTGAGAATGAAACAACTGAACAAATGAACAACGAAACAGCACAGCAAGTAAGTGAAAGAAATAGGTTTTGATTATGTTTTACTGGTAATGGGGACATACATAAATGCCAACAAAATAAAATTATGTTCAGTGTGGTGTGTGTAATCTTTTTTTAACTAGGCAAGAACCAATTCTATTTACAATGACGGCCCAATTGTGCGACACCCTATGGGACTCCCAATCACGGCCGGATGTGATACAGCTGGGAATTGAACCAGGGACTGTAATGACACCTCTTGCACTGAGATGCAGTGCCTTAGACCGCTGCGTCCATGTGTATGTGTTAACTATTTAACTGTACTAGAATGCTTAAAAGGCCGCAAGAATTATGGTATATCCTTATTGGTTTTTTTGGCAAGGAAAATATCGGACATCGGTATCGGCCAAAAGTGTCATATTGGTGCATCACTAATACAAACATTTCTGTAAACCAGTTTTTGCTTTGTCATTATGGGGTATTGTGTGTAGATTGATGAGAAAAAAAACTATTCAATCCATTTTAGAATAAGGCTGTAATTTAACAAAATGTGAAAAAAGTCAAGGAGTCTGAATACTTTCAGAATGCACTGTACTGTACAACTGAAGGAGTTAAACATGGGAACTGACCTCTTTATCTTCAACTGACCTCTTCAATCTCCAGCGGTTATTGTTATGCCATTACTTTTATGACCAGTGTTCTCCTGCTGCGACTGATTTGGATGGAGACCATCACCTGGTGGGACTGGTTCTGTAACAACAGCTTGAGTTCTCGCTTTCCCATCGCTTCATTGGGAAATTATAGGTCCTCATTTTCCTTTCTAATTGCAAAATTGCATAACCTTCCACAACTTCACAGATGTCAGCCACTGCTGCCTTGGTCAACACACCAAAGCAGGATGCAAACTGCTTGTGCAAAGCCTTGGAATTCCACATGGGGTCCGGGTATTCTGTTCATTTTTCAGGGCTAGTCTGTTACAGTTTATTGTTTGACACTTTAAAATGTCAAATTATATTTGGGTGGTACTATGGATTTGGAAATGCCAATGTGCGAAGAATTTCTCCATCTGGAGAATAGCTAGCTACAAACAATAGGAAAGGTGCGAAGAAGAGATGCTTCCTGTACCCAAGTTTTAAAACTGCCCTCCTACGGCCTCCTCCACATCTCCTGATGTACTGGCCTGTCTCCTGGTAGCGCCTCCATGCTCTGGACACTATGCTGACAGACACAGCAAACCTTTTTGCCACAGCTCGCATTGATGTGCCATCCTGGATGAACTGCACTACCTGAGCCACTTGTGTGGGTTGTAGACTCCGTCTCATGCTACTACTAGAGTGAAAGCACCGCCAGCATTCAAAAGTGACCAAAACATCAGCCAGGAAGCATAGGAACTGAGAAGTGGTCTGTGGTCACCACCTGCAGAACCATTCCTTTATTGGGGGTGTCTTGCTAATTGCCTATAATTTCCACCTTTTGTCTATTCCATTTGTACAACAGCATGTGAAATTTATTGTCAATCAGTGTTGCTTCCTAAGTGGACAGTTTGAGTTCACAGAAGTGTGATTGACTTGGAGTTAAATTGTGTTGTTTAAGTGTTCCCTTTATCTTTTTGAGCAGTGTAAATATTCTCAGTCTTATCCATAATAATCTCATCATGTAGACTAGCATACTGTATCTGCGAGCTGTTGGCTAGAGCGCACGTGCCAAGACCAGAGTAGGCACATTTGCTATTTAATGCAACAGTTTGTGACAAAGTTCTCGGTAGAGTTGAAAATGCAATGGAAACACATTGAACACATTTTATTCGGTACCTGAAAACTTAAACGGAAAGGTAAATTGTGTGCACTACATCATCTGGCACTGATTTGTATACCCAACAAGTCAGTTTGGTGAAAACAGACCACTGGTTGGAAAACGCACATTTTCTTCATGCAGATTTTATAATTTTGGCATGAAAATCGCCAATTGGATGGAAACCTAGCTACTGACCCACAAAACGTCTTTATAGATTCATGATAGTGTTATTAGACAAAACGATGAAAGTGAACTTCAAAATTTGATGTCGTTTAACTGGGATTTGCAGCTGTTGAATGAATGACTCTGCTAGCTTCTGAACTTACTCATCCTTTAAATAAACGTTCCTACTGTCTGTATTATAAAAAGGTAAGTTTACTGGGAGAACACATTTTCTCTTACAGTTCTGGCCTGACATGAGTTATCTTCTTGAAAGCACACTAATAATGTTATATTGTTACATATAGTTACAACCCTTTGTAAAGCACAGCTTTTTTGAGAATTTCCATAGTAGGATATGATGCATTAGGCAATGCACTCTATAGTTCTTATCAAGCCTTTATGAATTGTGGTAAATTTAAAGTGTGACCATTATCGTAACAACTTATATGGAAGGACTGTTCCATTTTCAAAATACATTCCAGTGGTAATAACGTCTCATCAAATAGCTTTATTTCATTGGGTTAAATATTATCAACTGTATCTTTTCAAAGGCAATTAAATGGAACAAAAATTGAAATTAGAGCATCGCAATGTTAGACCATGTTTTTCACCTCCACCATTCTTGCGGAGTTCATCCATCAAAACATATCATCAGTGTGAAAATACAAAATAGCCTATTCTTCATGACTAATATTCAAACTTAGACGTCAAACAGTGTCAAGGTTCTGGTCTAATGCTTCTAAAAATGTTAGGCATAACTGTGTTCGTGGAGCTCTCAACTAGCCTTACACCTCACAGATTAGGGTGGTTTTTCTGTTGGTGTAACCTCAAATTTTGTTTCCCTGCAAACCTTTTACCACACTGCTCGCAGGCAAATGGCCGCTCTCCGGTGTGTACGCTCTGATGCGTTTTCAAATGGCCAGACTGGGTGAACCTCTTCCCGCACTGGGTGCAGCTGTATGGTCTCTCTCCTGTGTGAACCCGCAGGTGTGTCTCCAGATTTCGCCACGATGTAAAACACTTGCTGCAGAAAGTGCAAATAAAACGCTTGCTGTCTCTGCTGTCATACTTGGCCACAGCGTGAAGTCCGGCGGCAGTCATTTGATAATGGGCAGAGGTCAAGTCTGCAACCTTGTCAAGCAGCAATTCCCTGCGGTCCGGTTTCAGGTATTTCCCGTCCTGCATGGAAACCATTCCCAGCATATCCTGGTTGCTCCATGAAGAACACATATCCATTTCCACGTCGTAGGGTAGAGAGCTGACCATGGAAACTTCTCTTTTCATTTCGAAATTCCCAGCAAGAGAATTTGGACTACTGTCTGGTTCAAAGGGAAACCGTTTCCCTGTCGGGTGAGTAGAGGGGACGGTGTCGGTTTCTGAAGGGAAATCATAAACGGGTTCCACTGTCTCCATTTCATCATTCCCCCCCGGTGGACTGGACCCAGACTCACTGGGTGTCTCATGCAGCGTGTAGTCAAGGCTCAGGGGGTTCCATCTTCCGGCCGTGAACTTAGAACGCAAAAACTGGGGAGTCCTCTGAGAACTCTCGTTCCCCTGCTCGGATCGGTTACAACTATCCTCTCCACTTCTGTCCCACTCCCTCGTAGTCATGGTGGAGGTTATTCTGGATGGCCCTTCTTCACTGTCATCCACTTCACCATACGACGCTTCAGTACCTTAGGGAAGAGATTGGAGCAAATAGGGATGTCAAACAGAGCGATGAACCTGTGTTTCCATTGTTTTGTAAGGGGAGAAGTAGGAGATGTGGCTGGCAACAGGGTGTGGGTACATATTGCCCTACACAAGCAATAATAATGTAGATAAAGCTTTTTCCTATGTCTCAAAAACATTTAAAATTGGGTTGTAGCTCAGCCATCTACAACTAATGTCAGGGAGATGCAGTCGAACCAGTTTGGGCCACAACGCTCACAACAAATGATTGTCAGCATTGATGTGAGGAGCAATATTGCCAGTAATGGGGGAAATTGTGTAGGCCTACACTTAATTTTGTCTGTGATAATGTTAGGAGTGTGATTCAACTAAGTTCACTTTACCACTTGACATCGGGGAGAGAAAAGCAGTTGACATAACAGACAGAATTTGCAACGTCCATGCATTTCCACCTGGCTAACAATTCATGTGTACACCTTTCACTTACCCTTCTCACTGAATAGCAGAACATCCTGTGTGTCATTACTACTATCCAAGTCCCCGCCCAGCTTCTCCTCCTTGATTAAGACTATGTCAGGCCCGATCTTCTCCTCCTCAGGTACCTGCAAAACCACCTGATATGGCGAGAGAGCATATTTAATTGAAAATACAGGAAGATGCAGGGTTTGCAGAATGAGTTGTAGAGGCAGCAAAATTGGGGGCATGTACTGTGAGTCATGTTTAAAAAGGTAAAAGACAAACATTACCATAACATTTTTGTACAGACCAAGGGTGTCAAACATACAGCTCACGGGTCGCATATGGTTTCAATCCACACTGAAATGACTAAAACCCAATAAAATGTAACTATATTAATAATCTCTTCACTCTGTCCAACTTGCTAACAATTACCGAAATAAATGTTAGGTCAGAGAGGATTTAAAATTCTGAAAACAATGGATAGAGGACTAGCACATTTTGAAGGAAATATAAACACATTTTCAGTGCGTTCCTTCGGAGCTTCCGGGGCTCCCGAGTGGGGCAGTGGTCTATGGCACTGCATGTCAGTGCTAGAGGTGTCACTACAGACAACCTGGTTCGAATCCAGGCTGTATCACAACCATAGGGCAGAACACAATTGGCCCAGCGTCGTCCGGGTTTGGCTGGTGTAGGCCTCATTGTAAAATAAGAATTTGTTCTTAACTGACTTGCCTAGTTAAATAAATAGAAAAATAAAATAAAAAATTGAAGACCGAATGCAGCCTGCAGGGCAAAATTTGTTTGACACCCCTGGTATAGACATTGTGATTTCACCAGTAGAGATCATTACTTCCTAATGGAAAATGTCCCAAGACACTCAATGTAATGGAACCACCAAGTAATGGTTTTAGTTAGGTTGTAGTGGAAACCATTAGACTGCGGTCTAGTGGTCACTGATGTTTTTTAAGTTGGGGTCTCAACAGAATTTATCATCAATAAAACATGGATGGCAAAACAGAACATGAGAAAGCCATAAACCAGCTCTAATAAAGCTTCATTTAGACTTTTTTCTATTACCTCTTTATTTTCAGACTGTTCTGTGGCTTCCCGAACAGTTGTGATCTTTCCAGCTCTTCTTAGATTTTCATGTGACTGCTTGGTACAGGCAGCCCTTCCAGATGAAGAATGTTCTAGGACAAAGTGAGAAGTAGGCCTGATAACTAAGTAAGCTACAATATTGTAATGAAGACAGTATGTGCCATCAATGAATCACACATGATGGACAAGACCATCAAAACACACACACACACACACGACCAAAAGTATAAGGACACCTGCTCGTCTCATTACAAAATCATGGGCATTAATATGGAGTTGGTCCCCCCTTAACTTCTATAACAGCCTACACTCTTGTGGGAAGGCTTTCACTAGATGTTAGAACATTGCTGCAGGGACTTGCTTCCATTCAGCCACGCAAGCATTAGTGAGGTTGTGCACTGATGTTGGGCGATTAGGCCTGGCTCGCAGTCGGCGTTCCAATTCTTCCCAAAGGTTTTCGATGGAGTTGAGGTCAAGACTTTGTGCAGGCCAGTCAAGTTCTTCCACACCAACTGAGCACAGGGGCACAAAGTTGGAAGCACAGAAACGTCAAGAATGTAGTATGCTGTAGCGTTAAGATTTCCCTTCACTGGAACTAAGGGGCCTAGCCCGAACCATGAAAAACAGCCCCAGACCATTATTCCTCCTCCACCAAACTTTACAGTTGGCACTATACATTGGGGAAGGTAGCGTTCTTCTGGCATCTGCCAAACCCAGGTTTGTCTGTCGGACTGCCAGATGGTGGAGCATGATTCATCACTCCATAGAATGCATTTCCACTGCTCCAGAGTCCAATGGCGATGAGGTTTACACCACTCAAGCAGACACTTGGCATTGCGCATGGTGATCTTAGGCTTGTGTGTGACTGCTCTGCCATGGAAACCGATTTCATGAAGCTCCCAACCAACAGTTCTGCTGACGTTGCTTCCAGAGGCAGTTTGGAACATGGTAGTGAGAGTTGCAACCGAGGACACACGATTTTTACGCTCTACGCGCTTCAGCAGTTCCGTTCTTTGAACTTGTGTGGCCTACCACGTCACAGCTGAGCCTTTGTTGCTCCTAGACGTTTCTACTTCACAATAACAGCACTTACAGTTGACTGGGGCAGCTCGAGCAGGGCAGAAATTTGACGAACTGACTTGTTGGAAAGTTAGCATCCTATGATGGTGCCACATTGAAAGTCACTTTGCTCTTCAGTAAGGCCATTCTACTGCCGGTGTTTGTCTATGGAGTCGAGCAAATGTGTGCTCGACTTTATACACCTGTCAGCAATGGGTGTGGCTGAAATAGCCGAATCCACTAATTTGAAGGGGTGTGCACATATATCCTTTTGTGTGTGTATGTACACACACACACACAAACGTTTGGTTGTTTTTGAAAGAAACACACATTTTTTGTCTATTAAGATAACATCAAATTGATCAGAAATACAGTGAACATTGTTAATGTTGTAAATGACTATTGTAGCTGGAAACAGAAGATTTTTAACGGAATATCTACATAGGCATACAGAGGCCCATTATCAGCAACCATCACTCCTGTGTTCCAATGGCACGTTGTGTTAGCTAATCCAAGTTTATAATTTAAAAGGCTAATTGATCATTAGAAAACCCTTTTGCAATTATGTTAGCACAGCTGAAAACTATTCCCCTGATTAAAGAAGCAATAAAACAGGCCTTCTTTAGACAAGTTGAGTATCTGGAGCATTAGCATTTATGGGTTCGATTACAGGCTCAAAATGGCCAGAAACAAAGACCTTTCTTCTGGAACTCGTCAGTCTATTATGGTTCTGAGAAATGAAGGCTATTCCATGAGAGAAATTGCCAAGAAACTGAAGATCCCGTACAACGCTGTGTACTCCTCCCTTCACAGAACAGCGCAAACTGGCTCTAACCAGAATAGAAAGAGTGGGAGGCCCCGGTGCACAACTGAGCAAGAGGACAAGTACATTAGTGTGTCTGGTTTGAGAAAGACGCTTCACAGGTCCTCAACTGGCAGCTTCATTATGTAGTACCCGCAAAACACCAGTCTCAACGTCAACAGTGAAGAGGCGACTCCGGGATGCTGGCCTTCTAGGCAGAGTTCCTCTGTCCAGTGTCTATGATCTTTTCCCCATCTTAATCTTTTTTTATTGGCCAGTCTGAGATGGCTTTTTCTTTGCAACTCCGCCTAGAAGGCCAGCATCCCGGAGTCACCAGGTTTTTCTTTATTTTTAATATTCTCTACGTTGTAGAATAATAGTGAAGACATCAAAACTATGAAAAACACATATGGAATCATGTAGTAATTGTTAAACAAATCAAAATATATTTTATATTTGAGATTCCTCAAAGTTGCCACCCTTTGACAGCTTTGCACCCTCTTGGCATTCTCTCAACCACCTTCACCTGGAACGCTTTGAGTTCCCACATATGCTGGTTACTTTTCCTTCACTCTGCGGTCAAACTCATCCCAAATTGGGTTGAGGTTGTGTGATTGTGACGGCCAGGTCACCTGATGCAGCACCATCCCTCTCCTTATTGGTTAAATAGCCCTTACACAGCCTGGAGGTGTGTTGGGTCATTGTCACGTTGAAAAACAAATGATAGTCCCACTAAGCGCAAACCAGATGGAATGGCGTATCGCTGCAGAATGCTGTGGTAGCCATGCTGGTTAAGTGTGCCTTGAATTCTAAATAAATCCTGACAGTGTCACCAGCAAAGCATCCCCAAAAAGTTAATTCCACAAATTAACTTTTAACAAGGCACACCTGTTAATTGAAATGCATTAAAGGTGACTACCTCATGAAGCTGGTTGAGAGAATGCCAAGCGTGCAAAGCTGTCAAGGCAAAGGTTGGCTACTTTGAGGAATTTCAAATATAAAATATATTTTGATTTGTTTAACAATTACTACATGATTCCATATGTGTTATTTCATAGTTTTGATGTCTTCACTATTGTTCTACAATGTAGAAAATAATAGAAATAAAGAAAAACCATTGAATGAGTAGGTGTCCAAACCTTTGACTGGTACTGTATATATACACAGCGACTTCGGAATTCTTTAGGTTACAGCCTTATTCTAAAACAAATTAAATTGTTTTCCCACCTCATCAATCTATACACAATACCCCATAATGATAGCAAAGGGTCTGAATACTTATGTAAATAAGGTATTTCAGATTCTTTTTTAAATATACATTTGCAAAAATGTCTAATGACCTGTTTTATCTTTGTCATTTTGGGGTATTGTAGTTAACACAATTTTGTACATCGCGCTGTAACATACAATTTACCTTATTTTAGTGCTCTAAAAACGTAATATGAATACCATTGTAAAGCACAATTTCTCCCATTTCCAGCAAAATCCAAGACAAGACCTTCATGCTGCTCGTCTCTGCATGATTGAAGGAGGCAATGAGCTCCGTCGGGTCTTTTTAAAAATTGCAGGTAGGGAAGCGATACCTACTGCGTGATAGTGAAAGGGGGAGATCAGCCGTGTGGGGAAACTGCTTTTTTTATCCGATCTGTCCAACTTATCACCTCTAAAATGTGTCATTACATATCTACTTGAAGGTTTGTGTCACAGAATGAGTTGCATTATTCATTATTGACACATCACAATTTAACGTACAGCGTCAGAGGGGTCTGTTTTTTCAACTCTTCTCCAATACTATCGGGTTATTACCATGTCAATTAACGCTTGAACAGAAACGTAGTTCACACCCCGGATTTTGATGCCAACACAGTCGCTACAGTTCTTTAGTTTTCATTGCAGCCTCGTTTGAATGCCGCGATTGTGCAAATTTGTGCGTAATGGGATTAGTCAACAGTAGATTGATGAGGAAAAAATGTATTTAATACATTTTAGAATAAGGTAACAAATTGTTGAAAAAGGGAAGGGGTCTGAATACTTTCCGAATGCACTGTATTTATATATAAATTCATTGGGACAGTTAAAATGCACTTCAGAACGATTCTGGGACATTGATGAAAAAAGTTTGTTTGGAGCCCTGTATGTAGCAAGCTAGCTACCTAACATTGCCCAAAAATCTGAAGTCAGAGGAGAAACAGAGTCTCCTGCAGGTGAGGACAGAGAGGAACTGTTTAACTCCATTACTGACTAAAAAATTATAAAAGTTGATTAATTGATGGTAGAATAAAACGATGTACTTGACTCATGATGGATATCTTCTCTTTCCATCCTAAGAGGGATAGATGACTAGGACGTCAGGCTACAGCCATAAATGAATTTAAAAAAAATATGAAATGCAAACGGTTGGGGCTTTTTGATTTATATACTCCTGTTGAAAATGTGATTATATTAGAGCAATGTGACTGTTTAACATTGTGTTATTTTACAATAATGTTTTCTCGGGGGGGGGGGGGATACATATTACCACTCACTATCAATCACTTATATGGTTCAGATTAAAATAATTTGGTGTGATGAACCAATAACGAAGGGAGAAATGCTGAGAACAAGGTAAAGCAAGTTTACCAGTTGTATTTAGATTGTCATTATAGAGACACCTATTGGAATAATGTGGCAACTCCTCTTAGCTGCTAATTTTTTTTGGGGGGGTTTAGTTTTCAGGCCTTGCAGGCATGTTAAACGACACACACACACACACTTACCGGCATTGAGGGAATCAATGTTAGCTTGGTGGTTTGTTTCAGCCATATTCCCTCTCTGCCCACGCGCGATGATGGTCTCGATCAACTCGAGTTTCCTTTTCAATGCCTCATTCTCTTTGTGGCTTCGAGAGATTTCCAATTGTAAAACAGCATAACTGTCATCTACGAGCTCGCAGATATCTGCCACCGCTGCTTTGGTCAACGCATCCATGATGGACGACAGTTGTGTATGAAAAGCTCTGTAGTTGGTCATTGTGTTAGGTAGAAATTGGCGCATAGCTAGCATCTTCTCCAGCAACCATGCGACTTCTCCAGAGACCATAGGTGTTCTCCCGTGGAAATATGGTGTAAACAGCCTCTTCGAGATAAATCAAAAACGCAGATTAGGTTATCTGTGAATTTAACAAGTGCTCGTCGCAGATAATTGAGCTAGCTATCTAACAAGTTGTCCTCCTGAACCGCAACAAATAAAATAGATGTTCCGTTTTTTTTTCTTCTTCTGTGGTTTTTTTTGGCGTTCACGAACTTTCAGAATAAAAGCCCTCATCTATGAAATTCGTCAGCGAGAGAGGATAAGCATCGAAGGGCACGGCCAGTGGCGATTTTAGCATCTAAATCTTGTTGGGGCAAACTCCCCATTTTTTTTTAGATGCATGCCAGCAAAGCCACAACACAACACTAAACAATACATTAAGTGCACTATAACGGCGACAAGCAGTACCCACAAACTGTTCGGGCCTACAAAAGGCTGTCCCAACAGCAGAGCTTTATTTTCAGCACCATGGAGTGAATTCTTACCACTGCTACACCTGGCTATCAGAGGAGCCTTGTCTGCAGCAAAACAATTAATTCAGCCTCATTTACTGCCTTTTTAAAAAACATAGCTGATATAGCTGACTTGATTAAACAAATGTAGTTTCTACTGACAATTGAGATTTACAAACTATGGCATTAGGGAACGATGAGTGGATAAGAGGCATTCCGTAATTTAGATTAAGACATTAATGAGCGAGCTAAGACGGACACAGTCAATATAATGTGTTCAGCACTTTTGAAATGTACAGTGACATAATTCAGAACATGGGCTGCTCTTACAGTATTTTCCCTGTACACCAAGTCAGAACCGTAGGATAAATAATGGGGCCATATAAGCAGACATTGAAAGCTCTTAATATTAGATGATGACATTTCTCAAAAACAGCTACATACAGCACCACCGAGTCAGAACAGTAAAGATAGGCGAAATTAAGAGGTGAAAATAGACCAAATTATTAGGGTGAGGCACATGGGCTACTAACATCTTATTACACAACATACACTTAGTTTTACTTTCTTAGCTACAGTATACATATCTTCCTAGCATATTACATCATTTATGCAGCAGCATATAAGACATTTTTGGACTCACCTATTATTTTAATTGCAACAAAACATATCAATACAAAAATGCATTATTAGGTGGACCCTTGTCCAACAGGCAGCGATATAAAGGGTAAAATACCATATTATAAATCAGATTTTAGTAGGCCACATTGCAATATTAAATTTAGCTGTGAGCAGCAATGAACTGGTTTCACAGGATGACAGAAACCCAGTTATCAATAACCACTCAGGAGGCCAGTGTCCCTCCAGAGTGGTTGAGTGCCGTGACAGCTTTTTTGCCCTTTGGCCTCATTCACGGGGCGCCCGCTATCGGTCACTTTCTCAAGCGGCAGCCGTGCTCCTGCTGTTCACGTGCCGTTTCCTCACACAGCCCACCCGCCATTCTCCAGACCAACGACACTACAGCTGCCAGGTGGAGACAAGACAATTTTTCAGCTTGAAGCCACCGGCTTTCCTACTAGCTGTCGCCACTGATTTGTATATATTGATTGATTTTTATTATTTAAGATACATTGGATGCTATTTGAAAAACGTATGTGGAATAGTACTGTAAATGATTATGTGTATGCTAAATATATCAGATATCAAGGGCCAGTCCTGGTCACCTGGATCCACTGGTGACGACAAATCCAAATCCAGTCAAATCAAATGTTATTATCATATACTTGCAGGCTTCTCACACAGTGTGACAAAAGTGACATAGTAATCAAATAAGTAACATAGGAAAGCATTCAAATACATAACAAAGTAATATGCAGATAAAAGAAAATAAGACTTAAATGGAAATAAGATTGCAAAAAATTGCCTATAGGGATATAGTATGGATATAGTATGGACATGCCCATGTGCATAGTGAGTGGAATAAGGTACAGTGCAGTAGCAGCAGAGAATTATATGAAAGTATATACATTAGTACTGCAGTAAGGTGACAACTATTTCATTGGTCCGGTAGACAAAGGTAATTTCAGTGTGTACAGAATATAAATAAATGGTAAGTGTCACGTCCTGACCATAGATTGCTTTGTATGTTTCTATGTTTTGTTTGATCAGGGTGTGATGTGGGTGGGCATTCTATGTTGTATGTCTAGGTTGTCTATTTCTGTGTTTGGCCTGGTGTGGTTCCCAATCAGAGGCAGCTGTCTATCGTTGTCTCTGATTGGGAGCTATACTTAGGTAGCCTGTTTTCCATTGTGTGTTGTGGGTGATTGTTTTCTGTTTGTGCGTATTGCTTGCAGAACTGTTTCGTTTTCTTATTATTTTTTGTCAATTCAGTGTTCAGTTTATTTTGTTTATTAAAATGGACACGTACCACGCTGCACCTTGGTCCTCCTCTCCTTCCACCAACGAGAATCGTTACAATAAGTGTGTGGTAGGGTGCAGTAGTCAGCCCAGGGTTCCGCTGTTGGAACAGTCTCGTGGCTTGCAGGTTGAAGCTGGCTTTGAGACAGATGGTCTGAGACTTGATGTTGATCCTCACTTGATGTTGATCCCTCTCCCACGTGCGCAACCGCCTCCCACATTCACAATCAGAGGCCCCTTTCAGGTAACGGGTGACCTAAATCTGGACCCCCTCATCCGTGGCATCCCTGGTTGGAGGATTCTTCCGAATGGAAAAGAAAGAACATTGTTACATTTGAATCGCACATGGTCTTACACATGAGTTTAAGAATTTACTTAAAAATAGAGAAAAGAAGTGTAACACATTTAATAATATTAAAACTTACTGTGAAGAATGGTCTTCAGAAACAAATCTCTGAAACAGGTCTTATACCCTGCCCCAGTCCAGGTTGTGGCGATGGCAAGACGGTTTGACAGAATGCAAGGTGGGGGGGGGGGGGGGGGGCTAGCATGTCAGAGTGAACAGCTGTGTTTGAGAAACTCCCGCAACTTTTTATGAAACAACCTAACTTAACCTACTTTACTGCACTTTTTGCACCATAAGTCTCTTTTTAATACAATAGTATAATTTTTATGACAACATGTTGGGTTATAAGCGACTAAAGGCCTCCTCCCTACCGCACAATGAGACAGCCATAGCAGAAGGCACACGTAATAACGTGAAACTTTCAGAATTACCCTGGATCTGGGAGAATTATGTGTTGCTATAGCTGAGGATTTCAAGGCTTCTATTGCTGAACTGGATGCCAAAATCACGAGCGCTAACCGAACGGTTGCTTCGCAGGGCCAGAGTATTGTGGATGTTGAGAGAGAAGGTTGCTGAATTCAACGCTGGTAGGTTTGACGAGTTAGAGAAGCCATGGTCGTCTTTTCAGGAGAGTGTGCAGAGGCTTTCCGTGAAAGTGGTCGACTTAGAGGGCCGGTCCAGACATCATAACCTTCGCATTGTTGGTCTAGCAGAGGGTGGATGCTGGATCTCGCCACACCAACTTCTTGCCTGTTTGATTGGCTTGCCAGGTCTGATCATTGACACTTTCGAATGAATGTCCTTATATTCACCCCTTTTTGTTTGTTTTTGTTAGTTATTTGTTTATCTTCTTACGGCTGGAGGCAGTATTGAGTAGCTTGGATGAATAAGGTGCCCAGAGTAAACTGCCTGCTACTCAGTCCCAGAAGCTAAGATATGCATGTTATTAGTACATTTGGATAGAAAACACTCTGAAGTTTCTAAAACTGTTTGAATGATGTCTGTGAGTATAACAGAACTTATATGTCAGGCAAAAACCAGAGAAAAAATCCAACCAGGAAGTGGGAAATCTGAGGTTTGTAGGTTTTCAAAATCATTGCCTATCGAAGATACAGTGGGATATTGGTCATATTGCACTTCCTAAGGCTTTCACTAGAAGGCTTTCAACAGTCTTTAGAACCTTGTTTGATGCTTCTACTGTGAAGTGGGGGCGAATGAGAGGGGATTAACTACTTATGGCTGAGATCCCGCTAAGGGGATTAATATGACAACAGCCAGTGCAGGGCGCCAAATTCAAACAGAAATCTCATAATTAAAATTCCTCAAACATACAAGTATTTTACACCATTTTAAAGATACACTTCTTGTTAATCCCACCACAGTGTCCGATTTCAAATAGGCTTTACGGCGAAAGCACCACAAACGATTATGTTAGGTCAGCACTAAGTCACAGAAAAACACAGCCATTTTTCCAGCCAAAGAGTCACAAAAAGCAAAAATAGAGATCAAATGAATCGCTAACCTTTGATGATCTTCATCAGATGACACTCATAGGATGTCATGTTACACAATACATGTATGTTTTGTTCGATAAAGTTCATATTTATATAAAGAAATCTCAGTATACATTGGCGTGCTATGTTCAGTAGTTCCAAAAACATTCAGTGATTTTGCAGAGAGCCACATCAATTTACAGAAATACTCATCATAAATGTTGATGAAAATACAAGTGTTATACATGGGACTTTAGATAAACTTCTCCTTAATGCAACCGCTCTGTCAGATTTCAAAAAAGTTTTACCGAAAAAGCACACCATGCAATAATCTGAGTACAGCGCTCAGAGACCAAAACAAGCCAAACAGTTATCTGCCATGTTGTGTAGTCAACAGAAGTCAGAAATAGCATTATAAATATTCACTTCACCCTTGATGATCTTCATCAGAACGCACTCCCAGGAATCCCAGTTCCACAATAAATGTTTGATTTGTTCGATAAAGTTCATAATTTATGTCCAAATACCTCCTTTTTGTTTGCGCCTTGAGTTCACAAATCCAAATTCATGACGCGCGAGCAGACGAAAAGTCAAAAAGTTCCGTTACAGTCCGTAGAAACATGTTAAACGATGTATAGAATCAATCTTTAGGATGTTTTTATCATAAATCTTCAATAATGTTCCAACCAGAGAATTCCTTTGTCTGTAGAAATGCAATGGAAAGCAAGCTAACTTTCACATGAACACGCGTGGCCAGCTCGTGGCTCTCTGCCAGACCTCTGACTTAAACATTTGTAAAAAAAAAAAATTGCGGACATCCGGGCATGTATGTGTTCATGTTAATATATATGCAGATATAATTTGCAAAGGAAAGGGATGTATATGTATTTCTGTTTCTGTCTGTCTGTCTGTGTCACGGCTTCCGCCGAAGTCGGTCCCTCTCCTTGTTCGGGCGGCGTTCAGTGGTCGACGTCACCGGCCTTCTAGCCATCGCCGATCCACTTTTCATTTTCCATTTGTTTTGTCTTTGTTTTACACAACTGGTTTCAATTTCCAAATTACATGTTCATTATTTAACTTCTCTAGGATAGGTGGCAGTATTTTCTCGTCCGAATGAAAAGCGTGGCCAAAGTAAACTGACTGCTACTCAGGCCCAGAACCTAAGATATGCATATTATTAGAATATTTGGATAGAAAACACTCTGAAGTTTCTAAAACTGTTTGTATCATGTCTGTGAGTATAACAGAACTTATTTGGCAGGCAAAACCCCGACGACAAACCATATAGATTTTCTTTTTTTGAGGTCACTCTCTTTTCAATGAAGTTTCATTGGGAATCCAGATTTCTAAGGGACCTTCTTGCAGGTCCTATCGCTTCCACTGGATGTCAACAGTCTTTAGAAATTAGTTGAGGTTTTTCCTTTGAGAAATGAAGAAGTAACACTGTTCAGAATGAGGCTTGAGGGAACTGTACTCTTTGTTAGAGGCGTGTTACACTTTGTTTTCCTCCGGTATTGAACACAGATCATCCCCGTCTTCAATTTTATCGATTATTTACATTAAAAAATACCTAAAGTTGTATTACAAACCTTGGCGTGATCCTGGACAACACCCTGTCGTTCTCAACTAACATCAAGGCGGTGACCCGTTCCTGTAGGTTCATGCTCTACAACATTCGCAGAGTACGACCCTGCCTCACGCAGGAAGCGGCGCAGGTCCTAATCCAGGCACTTGTCATCTCCCGTCTGGATTACTGCAACTCGCTGTTGGCTGGGCTCCCTGCCTGTGCCATTAAACCCCTACAACTCATCCAGAACGCCGCAGCCCGTCTGGTGTTCAACTTTCCCAAGTTCTCTCACGTCACCCCGCTCCTCCGCTCTCTCCACTGGCTTCCAGTTGAAGCTCGCATCCGCTACAAGACCATGGTGCTTGCCTACGGAGCTGTGAGGGGAACGGCACCTCCGTACCTTCAGGCTCTGATCAGGCCCTACACCCAAACAAGGGCACTGCGTTCATCCACCTCTGGCCTGCTCGCCTCCCTACCTCTGAGGAAGTACAGTTCCCGCTCAGCCCAGTCAAAACTGTTCGCTGCTCTGGCACCCCAATGGTGGAACAAACTCCCTCACGACGCCAGGTCAGCGGAGTCAATCACCACCTTCCGGAGACACCTGAAACCCCACCTCTTTAAGGAATACCTAGGATAGGAGAAAGTAATCCTTCTAACCCCCCCCCCCCCCTTAAAAGAGTTAGATGCACTATTGTAAAGTGGTTGTTCCACTGGATATCATAAGGTGAATGCACCAATTTGTAAGTCGCTCTGGATAAGAGCGTCTGCTAAATGACTTAAATGTAAATGTAAATGTAATGTAGTTGGAAATGTTTGGACCAAACTTCCAGGTAACTTTTGACGTATTTTGTAGTCAGGTTGCGCAAGTTGGAACCGGTGTTTTTCTGGATCAAACGCGCCAAATAAATTGACATTTTGGATATATATCGACTGAATTAATCGAACAAAAGGACCATTTGTGATGTTTATGGGACATATTGGAGTGCCAACAGAAGAAGCTCGTCAAAGGTAAGGCGTGAATTATATCTTTATTTCTGCGTTTTGTGTCGCGCCTGGAGGGTTGAAATATTGTGGTCTGTGTTTGTTTGCTTGGGTGCTATCCTCAGATAATAGCATTGTTTTCTTTCGCCATAAAGCATTTATGAAATCTGACACGTTGGCTGGAATTACAACAAGTGTAGCTTTAATTTGGTATATTTAATGTGTGATTTCATCAAAGTTAAATTTTTATAGTAATTTATTTGAATTTGGCGCTCTGCATTTTCACTGGATGTTGGCCAGTTGGGACGCAAGCGTCCCACATATCCCAGAGAGGTTAACCCTCTGTTTTCCCCATGGTTTTTGTGCGTGATTGTTTTATGTATGTTCGGTCCGTTATTGTGGGCTCGGTATTACGACATGTTATTGGAATATTTGAGTAAAGTTACTTGTGTTACTCATCTCTGCTGTCCTGAGCCTGACTCCTCTGCACCAGCTATACCCAGACCACTACAGGTGAAGGTGAGTTGAAATTACAATATAATTAATGTTTGTTTTACATCTAACTATGCATGTATATCAATATGTATATATTTTATATTATAAAATGAATGTTTTTAATAAGGTATTATATAACTAATATATATATATATATATATATATATATATATATATATATATATTGAAATGAGATATGTTATTGATAAATGTTTTATTTATTTGTTAAACGAGAATGGACTAGGGCCTACATTGTCACGTTCGTCGTATGAATCGTACCAAGGTGCAGCGTGGTATGCGTACATTCTTCTTTATTTAAAGAAAGAACACTGAACAAACTAACAAAACAACAAAACGTGAAGCTATATGAAATAGTGCAGACAGGCAACTAAACATAGAATAAGAACCCACAAACACCAAAGGGGAAATGGCTACCTAAATATGATCAATAAATCCATGGGAACTAGCATAAAGTCACTTATGACACAAGCTAAGGACTGATGGGTGAAGTTGTATGATGTTGAAAGACCCGAAACATGATCCTAGGAAACATCCAATGAGAAACTGATGATGTGTCCAAAAGCACTGAGAGATGTATTCATCAAATAATTCAGTATACGAAATAGACAAGTATGTACAGTGGGGAGAACAAGTATTTGATACACTGCCGATTTTGCAGGTTTTCCTACTTACAAAGCATGTAGAGGTCTGTAATTTGTATCATAGGTACACTTCAACTGTGAGAGACAGAATCTAAAACAAAAATCCAGAAAATCACATTGTATGATTTGTAAGTAATTAATTTGCATTTTATTGAATGACATAAGTATTTGATACATCAGAAAAGCAGAACTTAATATTTGGTACAGAAACCTTTGTTTGCAATTACAGAGATCATACGTTTCCTGTAGTTCTTGACCAGGTTTGCACACACTGCAGCAGGGATTTTGGCCCACTCCTCCATACAGACCTTCTCCAGATCCTTCAGGTTTCGGGGCTGTCACTGGGCAATACGGACTTTCAGCTCCCTCCAAAGATTTTCTATTGGGTTCAGGTCTGGAGACTGGCTAGGCCACTCCAGGACCTTGAGATGCTTCTTACGGAGTCACTCCTTAGTTGCCCTGGCTGTGTCTTTCAGGTCGTTGTCATGCTGGAAGACCCAGCCACGACCTATCTTCAATGCTCTTACTGAGGGAAGGAGGTTGTTGGCCAAGATCTCGTGATACATGGCCCCATCCATCCTCCCCTCAATACGGTGCAGTCGTCCTGTCCCCTTTGCAGAAAAGCATCCCCAAAGAATGATGTTTCCACCTCCATGCTTCACGGTTGGGATGGTGTTCTTGGGGTTGTACTCATCCTTCTTCTTCCTCCAAACATGGCGAGTGGAGTTTAGACCAAAAAGCTCTATTTTTGTCTCATCAGACCACATGACCTTCTCCCATCCCTCCTCTGGATCATCCAGATGGTCATTGGCAAACTTCAGATGGGCCTGGACATGCGCTGGCTTGAGCAGGGGGACCTTGCGTGCGCTGCAGGATTTTAATCCATGACGGCGTAGTGTGTTACTAATGGTTTTCTTTGAGACTGTGGTCCCAGCTCTCTTCAGGTCATTGACCAGGTCCTGCCGTGTAGTTCTGGGCTGATCCCTCACCTTCCTCATGATCATTGATGCCCCACGAGGTGATATCTTGCATGGAGCCCCAGACCGAGGGTGATTGACCGTCATCTTGAACTTCTTCCATTTTCTAATAATTGCGCCAACAGTTGTTGCCTTCTCACCAAGCTGCTTGCCTATTGTCCTGTAGCTCATCCCAGCCTTGTGCAGGTCTACAATTTGATCCCTGATGTCCTTACACAGCTCTCTGGTCTTGGCCATTGTGGAGAGGTTGGAGTCTGTTTGATTGAGCGTGTGGACAGGTGTCTTTTATACAGGTAACGAGTTCAAACAGGTGCAGTTAATACAGGTAATGAGTGGAGAACAGGAGGGCTTCTTAAAGAAAACCTAACAGGTCTGTGAGAGCCGGAATTCTTACTGGTTGGTAGGTGATCAAATACTTATGTCATGCAATAAAATGCAAATTAATTACTTAAAAATCATACAATGTAATTTTCTGGATTTTTGTTTTAGATTCTGTCTCTCACAGTTGAAGTGTACCTATGATACAAATTACAGACCTCTACATGCTTTGTAAGTAGGAAAACCTGCAAAATCGGCAGTGTATCAAATACTTGTTCTCCCCACTGTATATCTACTGAGGAGTACATTAAAAAGGCAACTGATTACCATAAGTAAAATATATCAATAAATGACCTCCCAGCTCCCAATCCCAGATAATGAATGTTCCTACATCAAAACGGATAATGCTATACCATTCTCTTGTGTGAGAACTTGGATTCGTCTATCACCACCACTCTCCACAGAGAACTTGACCCAATTTGGAAACCCTTCATCCTCTTGAACCTCCTCAGGGCTTCAATAATGAGAGGTAAGAGAAATGTTAGTGATATGAGAAGACTTTAGTGTCCCAGGGAAGCATGACCCTCAACTTCTCCCGAATTGTTTTGAGGTGACACTGCACCTGTCTCATGTGTAAATAAACCTTTAGTTTGAGTTTGTCTGTTGCTATTTTCACTGCAATGCATTGTAAACATTTTAATATTTGATTCAACTATCAGCAAAACAGGCTTTTTAAAATTCAAACTAATTGAGTAGTCAAAGTAATAATTGACAGATTGATTATCAAAATCATTGTTAGTTGCAGCTCTAAGAAAGTACTCAAAACACATTTGTAACAGCTTTCACTTAATTTGCCTGAATATTGTAGGCTCTCAAGAATAATAAATTAGGGCAGCAGCAGTGGTGTAAGACTCCCCAATTGTGCCATGCTGCCCTTCCCGGCATGCCACCTTGCCAAGTAACCTACATTCCTGTGGGAAACCCTTAAATTAAAAAAATAATAATTATTGAACCTTTATTTAACTAAGCAAGTCAGTTAATTAAGAACAAATTCCAATTTACAATGAGGTTGTAACTGAGCTAAAATGTCCTCAGAGTGAATATAGGTAAACAAAACTGGAGTCAAAATTGTTAATCATTTTGTGTTGATCGACAACTGTAACAATGACAACGCACCTCTCAACTTTCTCAGGCTTTTCGTCATTCTTGTCAGATTCCTTGAGTTCTGTGCAATGCTATCCTCTATCATATCAACTTGCCTCAAGTGTAACCCCTGTGCAAATTTTCAATATTGCAAACAATAAATTAACAAATCAGATCAATTGTATTACAGGACAATAGACACCCAAAACCTTTTTTCATAAATGAAACCCTCGACAGGCAAGTTGATCTAAAATGGCGTATGAGAAGAAGGCAGAAGTTTTAAGTGCCTCCAACCGATTGTTTTTTTTTCTCGTTTATTTGCACTGTTTGTAACTTTTTTACTTATTTTGTACATAACATACATACCGTCTCTTCTGACCGGAAATAACTTCTGGACATCAGGACTGCGATTACTCACCACGGACTGGAGCAGGGGTCGGGAACCTTTTTGACTAAGAGAGCCATGAAAGCAAAATAATTGGAAATTTATTTCAGTGAGAGTCATATAATATATTTTAAAAGTGAATTCAACTAAATGTCAGTATAATAAGCCTCTGAATTTATTCTTAAATAATGTTGTTATAATACTCACCATTAATGCGACTTCTGGTGCTGCATGGATTTGCTGATGTCTTTGTAGTCTGGTTGGTACTTGGTGAGGTTAAGCTTCATGCAAGCGTTGAGGCTTTCATCCGTTAAACGTGATCGTAGGTTGGACTTGATGTTTTTAAGATGTGAGAATGACTGCTCACATGCATACGTAGATCCAAACATGGTCAATACAGCAATACTCACACGCTGCAGTGTGTGGTATGTGACAGGAAGCGCGTTCCAAGTTTTGAGAATCAGCTGGTCTTCGGGTTGAAGTTTTTTCATTTCTGTCCACATGTGCTTGCTCGCCAACTCCGCTTTCTGTCGTGTGATTCTTTCCAAATCTTCATTCAGTGACTTGAACTTATTCACCCACATGTCTGAGGCCTTCAGGTCAGCCACTTCTGCTTCAAAATCTCTGACGGAGACACCAGGAATGTAACTCAGGTCGGCTGTGTTCAGTGAACACTCGTTTGGAAGGGTGATGAACTTAAAAAGACGAGTGTGCTCACGAAATTCTCCAAAGCGTGCTTTGAAGGACTGTAGGAGACTGGATGTGCAGCGAGCTAGCTGGTGGAGATCAAAGTTTTGAATAGGCTCACTTGCTGTGCATGCATCTTTAAATTGGCTCAGTTTTTCAAAATGTAGTAAACGACCTGTTTCAAGATCCATGATGAAAAGTTCTAGCTTGTTTTCAAAAGCAAACACAGCTTGTTGAAGGGATAACACTGTATTTCCAATGCCTTGCATTTTCACGTTGAGCTGGTTCAGATGTTCAGTCATATCTACGAGATAGTAAAACTTGAGGAGCCACTCAGTTTCGGCTAGCTCAGGATGCTCGATGCCTTTCATTTCAAGGAAAGTCCGGATTTCTTTCAGGCAAGCCGCAAAACGGCTAAGCACCTTCCCTCTTGACAACCAACGCACATTGCTGTGCAAAAGCAGACCAGGATAGTTATTTCCAACTTCATCCAGCAGTGTTTTAAACTGGCGATCATTTAAGGCTCGAGCAACAATAAAGTTGATCACACGAATGACCAGCGACATCACTTCCCCAAACTGCCTGTCACACATCTGAGCACAAAGTGCCTCCTGGTGTAGAATGCAATGGAAACTTAGGATGGGTCTATTTTCATGTTCACGGAGAAGCGCCACAAATCCTTTTTTATTCCCCACCATACACGGAGCACCATCAGTACACACTGAGAGAAGTTTATCCATAGGTAGATTTTTTTCTTGAGCAAACTCCATGAAAGACTTAAATAAATCCTCACCTCTTGTGGACCCTTTTAATGGCAGAACTGCAAGACTTTCTTCGCGCAGTGTGTCACCAACAGCATATCTTGCAATCACGCTGAACTGCGACAAATGGCTCACGTCTGTTGACTCATCCAAAGCCAGGGAAAAGAACGGCGCTGCATTTATGTCCTTCACTTGCGTTTCCTCCACTTTGTTTGCCATCACGATGGTACGATCATGAACAGTTCTTGCCGACAGAGGCATGTCTTGTATCCGTTTAATTATCTTGTCTTTGTTCGGAAGATCATCAAAAAGTTCATTGGCTACATCCAGCATGAACGTTTTAGCATACTCGCCATCTGTGAATGGTTTTCCGTTCCTCACTATTGCTAAAGATCCAGCAAAGCTAGCGGAATTATAGTCACCTTGCCGGGTCCATACGCGGAGTTGCTGCTGGCTAGCTTGCACCCTGCTCAGTAGCTCTTGGCACGCTTTCTTTCTGCTGTCTCCCGCAGGGTATTTTGATGCAAAGGTAGCATGGCGCGTGTCGAAGTGCCGCTTTACATTCGACCGTTTCATCGATGTAATTTTGTCATTGCAAATTAGACACACCGCAGAACCTGCTCTCTCCACAAAGGTGAATTCTTCGGTCCATTCGTCCTGAAATGTACGATACTCGTCATCTTTTTTTCTTTTCGCCATCTTCTTCGTCGAAGGGTTAGCTTTGAGCTAATGACCGAGCAGACTGATTCAAAAGGAGGCGTTTACCTGTTTTACCTAGCAACGGCCAACGTAGGCCAGTATCATTTTATTAAAATAATGGACAATTGCTCCTGCAGCCCTGAACAGGACATGAGCAGTGAAAAATTGATGGATGGATTAAAACAAGGAGTTGTAGCGATGAGACAAGATAGTAATTACTAGTGATTGGATACCACGAAAATTGGGGAGAAAAGGGGATAAAATTTATTTAAAAACAAAAAACAAAAACAAAAAAACAAGTGAGAATATTTTGTTTTATCTGCGAGCCAGATGCAATCATCAAAAGAGCCACACCTGGCTCGGGAGCCATAGGTTCCCGACCCCTGGACTGGAGGAATCCTTTTTTTCCTTTATTGAGTCTGACGAGCCCGACGTGAATGATATACTGCTTTCTCCGGAACAGGCCCAGATCCCCGTGATTTGCATGAAGAGGTGAAGAAAAAGGTGCCGGAGGGCGGGCTGCCTTCTGAGAATTCGTAGGCGATCGAATAAACCCCTACTTCCTTCCATTCTGCTAGCAAACGTGCAATCTTTGAAAAAAAAATTGATGACCTACGCAGAAGATTAAACTACCAACGCGACATTCAAAACTGTAATATCTTTTGCTTCACGGAGTCATGGCTGAATGACGACACTATCCACATACAGCTGGCTGGTTATACGCTGCACCGGCAGGATAGAACAGCGGTGTCTGGTAAGGCAAGAGGAGGCGGACAATGTATTTTTGTAAATAACAGCTGGTGCACGATATCTAAGGTAGTCTCAAGCTATTGTTCGCCTGAGATAGTGTGGTCTACAGCTTATCATGAGATACTCTATCTACCGAGAGAGTTTTAATCTGTATTTTTTCGTAGCTGTTTACATACCACCACAGTCAGAGGCTGGCACTAAGACAGCATTGAATGAGATGTATTCAGCCATAAGCAATCAAGAAAACGCTCACCCAGAGGAGGCGCTCCTAGTGGCCGGGGACTTTAATGCAGGGAAACTTAAATCCGTTTTACCAAATTTCTATCAGCATGTTAAATGTGCAGCCAAAGGAAAAGAAAACTCTGGACCACCTTCACTCCACACACAGAGACGCATACAAAGCTCTCCCTCGCCCTCCATTTGGCAAATCTGACCATAATTCTATCCTCCTGATTCCTGCTTACAAGCAAAAATTAAAGCAGGAAGCACCAGTGACTAGATCAATAAAAAAGTGGTCAGATTAAGCAGATGCTAAGCTACAGGACTGTTTTGCTACCACAGACTGGAATATGTTCCGGGATTCCTCCGATGGCATTGAGGAGTACACCACATCAGTCATCACCACAATAAGTGCATCGATGACGTCTTCCCCACAGTGACCGTACGTACATACCCCAACCAGAAGCCATGGACTATAGGCAATATCTGCACTGAGCTAAAGGCTAGAGCTGCCGCTTATAAGAAATCCCGCTATGCCCTCCGACGAACCATCAAACAGGCAAATACAGGACTAAGATCGAATCGTACTACACCGACTCTGACGCTCGTCGGATGTATCAGGGCTTGCAAACCATTACAAACTACAAAGGGAAGCACAGCCGAGAGCTGCCCAGGGACACGAGCCTACCAGGCAATCTAAACTACTTCTATGCTCGCTTCGATGCAAATGACACTGAAACATGCATGAGAGCGGTACCAGAGCGTCAAGTCTAAGTCCAAGAGGTTTCTAAACATCTCCTACCCCCATGCCATAAGACTCCTGAACACCTATCAAATGGCTACCCAGACTATTTGCATTGCCCCCCCCCCCCCCTTTTACAACGCTGCTACTCTCTGCTGTTATTATCTATGCATAGTCATTTTAATAACTCTACCTTCATGTACATATTACCTCAACTAAGCCGGTGCCCCCACACATTGACTCTGTACCTGTAACGGTTTTCTTCTGTGGAAGAGAGGACCAAAGCGCAGCGTGATTAGTGTTCATCATGTTTAATAAAAGACAAAAAACTGAACACTTCCAAAATACAAAAAACAACAAACGTGAAAACCGAAACAGTTCTATCTGATGCAGACACACAAAGACTGAAGACAACCACCCACAAAACCCAACACAAAACAGGCTACCTAAATACGGTTCCCAATCAGGGACAACGATTGACAGCTGCCTCTGATTATATCAGGCCAAACACAGAAATAGAAAAACATAGAAATACAAACATAGACTGCCCACCCCAACTCACGCCCTGACCATACTAAATAAAGACAAAACAAAGGAAATAAAGGTCAGAACGTGACAGTACCGATAAACCCCTGTATATAGTCTCCGGTAAACCCCTGTATATAGTCTCGCTATTGTTATTTTATTGCTGCTCTTTAATTCTTTGTTACTTTTATTTCTTCTTCTTATCCGTATTTTTTTCAACTGCATTTTTGGTTAGGGGCTCGTGAGTAAGCATTTCACTGTAAGGTGTTGTATTCTGCGCATGTGACTAATAAAATTTGATTTGATAGGCCCCAGACATAACCCATTGAGACACAGCTTTTGGTAACACAACCTTAACTTGCCCTTATGTCACATGGGATGACGCTGGAGAGACGAAGCAAGTACGGGGAGTCAAACATTTAATATAGAACAGACATGGAACGTGACAGGAACAGCTTCAGCAAACGAGTAACACAAACAAAAAACAATTAATGCAGCAGCAGGGAACAGAGCAAGGGAACTGACAAATATAGGGGAGGAAATAAACAGGTGATGACTGAGTCCAGGTGAGTCCAATATCACTGATGCGCGTGACGAGGGAGGGCAGGTGTGCGTAATAGATGTCAGGAGTGCGTGATGCAGGGCAGCCTGCCGCCCTCAAGCGCCAGGGGGGATAAGCGGGAGCAGACGTGACACCTTAAAACCACATTCTCTTCAGCCTAGAGAGACCTGCTCGCTATACCTTGCTCCACTTCTGTATTAACCTATGCCACGGAACACTAACTAACATGTAATTACTTAGCAGAGAGCCCCACACTCACCAGTACCTTGTGTATGGTTGTTATGCTTAATTTTATTGGGGGCTGAAAGAGCATGGCCTTTCTGTGGGTGACAGCTATTAACAAACAACATGGTCAAAATAATATATTTTCTGACCTTGGCAGGTCTACCAATAGCCCAACTATTTAATCATCAATGTACCATGCCATCCGAGTGTAAAAACAAAACAAAAAAAGTATTAGGGACTTTTGGAAGCCCTTTTGGGCAATGCAGCCCCTGATTGTGAGCCCCCTTTCTAAAAATGTAATTATCCAAAACATTCTTAGTGTGTCAAATTTATTAACCTACCGATGAAGAAATGTTACCCAATCTGTAAGTAGAACGTGAGAATCGCTAAACATTGAATCCTTCCGGATGGAGCAGGAGGGAGTCTGATGATGCCTCATTTTGTTTCGACAAATCCTGCAAAGAAACATGCACATTTAACTCAGACACAGGTGTGTGTTTTAGAGACGAAATGGAAAGTAGGCTAAGTCATTCTTATTCCATTCAATTCCATTCTACTATGATAATCAATATACTTTTTCAGTAGCAGCAGGAATACATCCACATTGATGTAATTAATGTGAACAAAAGCTTTCCAAACATACATGAAACATCTTGAGTGGTAGGCTGCAGGCCAAAGGTAGACTAAAAGGGTGTGCATCTCCTAAGCTCTTCACTTGCTTTACACGAGCTCACAGTCCTAAGTGTCCAGAGTTGGAATGTAGCCTGGACACAGAGGAGCACGAGCCCTTGTAGAAAGACTGGAAATCAAATTTCTCGGGCAGCACCGACACAATTATGATACTGGGCACTGGAATGGTTAGATTCTTCTATTCAATGCATGTTCATAGCAAAATTACAAAAAAATGTGTGAGTCAATGTCAGCCCGGTTAGCTTGGCCTGGCAGTGTATACGCCTAAAACCTATGAGACTAGCTAACTAGGCTACATACCAACTCAAGATTAAAGTTAGATTCGCTGGACATTTACATATTCAAACAGTTCTTACAGTACAGTATTCCTAATTTCTAGGCCAATCAATAACAGTTGTAACGTTAATTTACCATACGTATGCCGGATAATTTTCTGCTTGTGGCCACAGACACCTCACAGATTTCTTGAGAAGGCCTTTCTTCTGGATGTATTTGATAACCTTCTTTTTTGTTTTTCTGATGTTTTTTGCAGACAATATATCACTAAGCACACAAGCCATTTTCAATTCAAAATCCTTGGGTCAGTTAAAACAGTATTGGATTTGGGCTCGCACTTTAAGAGTTTAAATTTGTATGCATTTGTCGTAACGTTACTCAGTGAATGAAAAAACGTTCACTAGTTCACATGTTGTTGAAAAACATTGAGTACAAAAGTGCAGTGACAGTCAGCGTTGACCGAGGAGAACCAATGTAAATAAGTAGTAAGATATTAATGTAGTTAACATTTAGAATTTAATTTGTCTTGATAATCGGTGGATTTCATGTGACACCTCAGTCCAAATGAGGCGCCTTTTTTAGGATCATCTCGTTCTATGTCCCAGCCTGTCATTCACAACATGCGCCTTCTTCACCACACTGTCTCGTCGATGTGGATAGGGGGGTGCTCCCTCTGCTGTTTCCTGAAGTCCACAATCATCTCTTTTGTTTTGTTGACGTTGAGTGAGAGGTTGTTTTCCTGACACCACACTCCGAGTGCCCTCACCTCCTCCCTATAGGCTGTATCGTTGTTGTTGGTGATCAAGCCTACTACTGTTGTGTCGTCTGCAAACTTGATGATCGAGTTGGAGGCGTGCATGGCCACGTAGTCATGGGTGAACAGGGAGTACAGGAGGGGGCTGAGCACGCACCCTTGTGGGCCCCAAGTGTTGATTATCAGCAGAAAGTTGAAATTCACCACCTGGGGCGGCCCGTCAGATAGTCCAGGACCCTATTGCACAGGGCGGGGTTGAGGCCCAGGGCCTCAAACTTAATGATGAGCTTGGAGGGCACTATGGTGTTGAATGCTGCGCTGTAGTCAATGAACAGCATTCTTAGGTAGGTATTCCTCTTGTCCAGATGGGATAGGGCAGTGTGCAGTGTGATGGCGATTGCATCATCTGTGGACCTATTGGGGCGGTATGCAAATTGCAGTGGGTCTAGGGTCACAGGTAAGGTGGAGGTGATATGATACTTGACTAGTCTCTCAAAGCACTTCATGATAACAGAAGTGAGAGCTACATTTAGTTCAGTTAGCTTTGCCTTCTTGGGTACAGGAACAATGGTGGCCACCTTGAAGCATGTGGGGACAGCAGACTGGATTGAAAGTTAATTACATTATTTGAAAAAATAAAGCCATATCCATCTCTGTAATCAATGATCATTTCTAAATATATGACTTGCCCAATCATGTCTAAGCAATGATTACTTCCAGGGAGGATGGAATTGAGCTATAATGCATAACTACAGTGGGCTGCAGGCATAATCGACATAAGCAGTAGCTTGGGGGCCACTGACCATTATTGTAATTATTATTCATTTTTTAAGAACTGTCACTTACTGTTGTGTTAGAATAGTAAAACACACAAGGTGATATTTTGAGATTTGGTCGTGCATCAGCAGTTGGTTAGCAATAAAAGTTTGCTACATACATGTTATCGCAGGTGCAGCAACACATTTTTTTCTAGCTCCAACAATGCAGTAATAACTAACAATACAAATCACACAATCCTAAAAATGTATATTATAAATATCAGAACAAGTTGTATCAGTCACTGAGTCACAATTAGCCATGTCAGCTACAAAAATGTAGATTGGTAAATTGGTAAGTTAGCCTAGTCAGTTATCTAAACTTCTAGTAATAATGTCCCGATACCAACCGGGCACGCAGGGCATGTGCCCAATGATTTTGTTATTCACTCTCACTCAGATATGGTTAACTGCATACATCTTGGCACAATGTGTATAATTGCAGCAAATTCCCTGTAATACTGCACCTTTTCTCTGCTCCATGACAAAATGAGTTTAATTGCATGAAATGTATTCTAAAATTGCTAAACTTCTCTCTGCCCAATGGCAAAATTTCCACAATTGAAATGTAAATAATTTAACAATTTCAATATCTCTCTGCCGTCAAGAGGAGGGCACTAAAATGTTTTGCCAGCGAGATGTGGGGCCCCCCAACCTAATATCGGTTCGGGCCCCCAAAAGGCATGTTAAGATCCAAATGAACAACATAACATGGACAGAGGGGGACCTGGGACTTCATCCACAAATCATCTCAGAGTCAGGTTTGATCTAGGATCTGTCTATAATCTTATTATTGTTGTAAACGGCAAAACTAATCCGAGAGGAATACTCCTACTCTGAGACACTTGATACGTAAGGCCCCAAGTTTGATTGAATTTTGACACTTGGTCACTGGGGTTGAGTGGGGTCATATGGGTAGCAAACTTCATGCTAATGAATTTATCTGGAGTAGGAGTAATGAGTTATTGCTGATGTGGACGAGGCAGAGGCTCAAGTGTTTCCACTGTACGAGATATCTGTTGAATGGTTACAGACAGTATACAAGTCAAAGTCTATTATATGTAAATAACACGATTGGGTTGTGCAGCTGACAATAGTGGCTCGCTCAGTCTTTACATACTTTCCTCCTTTCTTCCTCCCTAGAAGTAATCACTGATTAGAAATGATTAAACAGGTTAAAGCCATGTAGTGGAGACCTTGGTTTCACCTGCCCAATCCTGTCTAAGCAGCGATTACTTCAAGGAGGGAGGAAGGAGTTGCGCAGTAATTTGTACCAAACATTTCAGTTCTCCCGAAGTGCCCCCTTCCAATTCTCTGCATGAACAGGAAATATGGTGGTAACTCCTTTTAGTCCATGCATACGCCAATCTAATGCTTTTACGTTTATGGCAAATAGTGAATAATATTATGTGCGCCCTTCAGGAGAAGTGAGTGTTTGACGTCATTACACTGAATTGAAATAATGATCATCATAAGTGATTTCTTACAGACATTCGACCAAATCTTAAAATATATGCAGGCCACTATATCGACATAACCTGAAATGCCGCTCAGCAAGGAAGAAGCCACTGCTCCAAAACCACCATAAAAAAGCCAGACTACGGTTTGCAACTGCACATGGGGACAAAGATTGTACTTTTTGGAGAAATGTCCTCTGGTCTGATGAAACAAAAATAGAACTGTTTGGCCATAATGACCATCGTTATGTTTGGAGGAAAAAGGGGGACGCTTGCAAGCCGAAGAACACCATCCCAACCGTGAAGCACGGGAGTGGCAGCATCATGTTGTGGGGGTGCTTTGCTGCAGGAGGGCCTGGTGCACTTCACAAAATAGATGGCATCACTAGGAAGGAAAATTATGTGGATATATTGAAGCAACATCTCAAGACATGAGTCAGGAAGTTAAAGCTTGGTCGCAAATGGGTCTTCCAAATGGACAATGCATACTTCCAAAATTGTGGCAAAATGGCTTAAGGACAACAAAGTCAAGGTATTGAAGTGACCATCACAAAGCCCTGACCTCAATCCCATAGAACATTTGTGGGCAGAACTGACAAAGCGTGTGTGAGCAAGGAGGCCTACAAACCTGACTCAGTTACACCAGCTCTGTCAGGAGGAATGGGCCAAACTTCACCCAACTTATTGTGGGAAGCTTGTGGAAGGTTACCCGAAACGTTTGACCCAAGATAAACAATTTAAAGGCAATGCTAGCAAATACTAATTGAGTGTATGTAAACTTCTGACCCACTGGGAATGTGATGAAAGAAATAAAAGCTGAAATAAATCATTCTCTCTACTATTATTCTGACATTTCACATTCTTAAAATAAAGTGGTGATCCTAACTGGCCTGACACAGGGAATGTTTACTAGGATTAAATGTCAGGAATTGTGAAGAACGGAGTTTAAATGTATTTGGCTAAGGTGTATGTAAACTTCCGACTTCAACTGTATATATATATATTATAATGTGCAAGCTATCAGAGGGGGTGGTTCCCAGTCCCCCGCTAATTAGTGAACGCTCACACATTAAAGGATTGATCACTGACCTCAGCAGCGATACAAACCCTAACTATGCCATTAGTGGAAAGACAGCAGAAATTGTGAAAAACGCTCTCCAAAATCAACCATCGGGCGCATGCATTGTAAAGGTTCTCTCCACTTTAGCCCTTATGTATCGCCATCAAAGATTGGCATTGGTCCAGAAACGCAGTGCTCAGCAGAAGCACGTGCAAGACATGGCTGATATGAAGGGACAGGTGGAGAGAACCAAGCAACTATTGACAAAAAAAGGAAATGTAAACAGTCTGCTAGCCAAGGACCTGCGTTTGAAAATTGAACAATTAAAAGTAATTTCAAATAATAATGATTATAATTTTTTTTACATTTATTTAACTAGGCAAGTCAGTTAAAGAACAAATTATTTAACTAGGCAAGTCAGTTAAAGAACAAATTCTTATTTTAAATGATGGCCTAGGAACAGTGGGTTAACTGCCTTGTTCAGATTTTTACCTTGTCAGCTCGGGGATTCGATCTCGGTTACTAGTCCAACGCTCTACCTACTAGGCTACCTGCCACCCCTATGACAATGAATGAGCACAAACTCTTCAACAAAATTGTTTTCCACAGGAACAACTCAATTTAGCCAAAACTAAATACGATGAAACTAAATAAATCTGTCGAGTTATCTACAAACAGGAACGTGCATTTTGATAACATGCAGGCAGTTCTGATGAATGTTACTCAAAGCAATAATGTTCTAGTCCAAATGCTGCAAACCAAAGACGATCAGTTAGTGAACACAATGACTAAGTAGGATGACAAATCAGCAGAGCAGAACTCATTGAAGTCGCTGACCTAATGAATGATGAGAGAACTCAGGTGATGAAGATGGAAATTTAGATTTCTAAACAAGCGGAGGAAATCTCATCACTGAATCTCTCGCTCCGTACTCAAGACCTCTAGCTGCAAACCATGACAGATAAGTATGAGGCTGAACGGAGCAAGTGCTACACTCACGTGTCTAAAATCAGTACTCTAAGCGCTCAAGTGGACTCCGCTATGCAGCAGAATACCACCCTAAGTACCATCTGGAGGAATTCCAGAACGTTCATGCGCTACAGCAAGACTACCCAACCAAGCCATCGGAGCTTGGTTCTCAAAAAAGTGAAGACGATAGAAGGTTTCAGACTTTGCCTTCCTCGTGTCCCTCAGTCTTCTCCTCTTGGCCATTCGGCACAGACTAATGTGGCGCCTCTTCGCCAACAAAGCCAAAGCTTGGCTTCTCCTCTTGGCCTTTTGGCTCCAATTTCCCCACAGGATGAAGCCAACCCTCTCTGCACGCTTGGCACAGAACGCCTTGTCAAAAACTTCCCCACCTTTGACCCCGTTTCAGGTCAGCCAAACGATACTGAGACGTTCCTACCTGACATAGAGAACACCTTGGATGGCTATCCGAAGAGGTACGGGTACTGACAGGCTTCACCTGTTGAAATGATTGTCGAATAGACACTGCTGTCTCCTGAAGTCCACAATCATCTCCTTTGTTTTGTTGACGTTGAGTGTGAGGTTATTTTCCTGACACCACACTCCGAGGGCCCTCACCTCCTCCCTGTAGGCCGTCTCATCGTTGTTGGTAATCAAGCCTACCACTGTAGTGTCGTCCGCAAACTTGATGATTGAGTTCGAGGCGTGCATGGCCACGCAGTCGTGGGTGAACAGGGAGTACAGGAGAGGGCTCAGAACGCACCCTTGTGGGGCCCCAGTGTTGAGGATCAGCGGGGTGGAGATGTTGTTACCTACCCTCACCACCTGGGGGCGGCCCGTCAGGAAGTCCAGGACCCAGTTGCACAGGGCGGGGTCGAGACCCAGGGTCTCGAGCTTGATGACGAGTTTGAAGGGTACTATGGTGTTAAATGCTGAGCTGTAGTCGATGAACAGCATTCTCACATAGGTATTCCTCTTGTCCAGATGGGTTGGGGCAGTGTGCAGTGTGGTTGCGATTGCGTCGTCTGTGGACCTATTGGGTCGGTAAGCAAATTGGAGTGGGTCTAGGGTGTCAGGTAGGGTGGAGGTGATATGGTCCTTGACTAGTCTCTCAAAGCACTTCATGATGACGGAAGTGAGTGCTACGGGGCGGTAGTCGTTTAGCTCAGTTACCTTAGCTTTCTTGGGAACAGGAACAATGGTGGCCCTCTTGAAGCATGTGGGAACAGCAGACTGGGATAAGGATTGATTGAATATGTCCTTAAACACACCAGCCAGCTGGTCTGCGCATGCTCTGAGGACGCGGCTGGGAAAGCCGTCTGGGCCTGCAGCCTTGCGAGGGTTAACACGTTTAAATGTTTTACTCACCTCGGCTGCAGTGAAGGAGAGCCCGGTTTTGGTAGCGGGCCGTGTCAGTGGCACTGTATTGTACTCTAAGCGAGCAAAAAAGTTATTTAGTCTGTCTGGAAGCAAGACATCCTGGTCCGTGACGGGGCTGGTTTTCTTTTTGTAATCCGTGATTGACTGTAGACCCTGCCACATACCTCTTGTGTCTGAGCTGTTGAATTGCGACTCTACTTTGTCTCTATACTGGGACTTAGCTTGTTTGATTGCCTTGCGGAGGGAATAGCTACACTGTTTGTATTCGGTCATGTTTCCGGTCACCTTGCCCTGGTTAAAAGCAGTGGTTCGCGTTTTCAGTTTCACACGAATGCTGCCATCAATCCACGGTTTTGGTTTGGGAATGTTTTAATCGTTGCTGTGGGTACGACATCGTCAATGCACTTTCTAATGAACTCGCTTACCGAATCAGCGTATTCGTCAATGTTGTTGTTGGACGCAATGCGGAACATATCCCAATCCACGTGATCGAAGCAGTCTTGAAGCGTGGAATCAGATTGGTCGGACCAGCGTTGAACAGACCTGAGCGCGGGAGCTTGCTGTTTTAGTTTCTGTTTGTAGGCTGGAAGCAACAAAATGGAGTCGTGGTCAGCTTTTCCGAAAGGAGGGCGGGGGAGGGCCTTATATGCGTCGCGGAAGTTAGTATAACAATGATCCAAGGTTTTACCAGCCCTGGTAGCACAATCGATATGCTGATAGAATTTAGGGAGTTTTGTTTTCAGATTAGCCTTGTTAAAATCCCCAGCTACGATGAATGCAGCCTCAGGGTGTGTGGTTTCCAGTTTACAAAGAGTCAGATAAAGTTTGTTCAGGGCCATCGATGTGTCTGCTTGGGGGGGAATATATACGGCTGTGATTATAATCGAAGAGAATTCCCTCGGTAGATAATGCGGTCGACATTTGATTGTGAGGAATTCTAAATCTGGTGAACAGAATGACTTGAGTTCCTGTATGTTGTTATGATCACACCACGTCACGTTGATCATAAGGCATACACCCCCGCCCCTCTTCTTACCAGAAAAATGTTTGTTTCTGTCGGCGCGATGCGTGAAGAAACCAGCTGGCTGCACCGACTCCGTTAGCGTCTCTCGAGTGAGCCATGTTTCCGTGAAGCAAAGAACGTTACAATCCCTTATGTCTCTCTGGAATGTTACCCTTGCTCGGATTTCATCAACCTTATTGTCAAGAGACTGGACATTGGCGAGTAGTATGCTAGGGAGTGGAGCGCGATGTGCCCGTCTCTGAAGCCTGACCAGGAGACCGCTTCGGTTGCCCCTTTTACGGCGTCGTTGTTTAGGGTCACCGGCTGGGATCAGATCCATTGTATTGGGTGGAAGGCAAAACACAGGATCCGCTTCGGGAGAGTCATATTCCTGGTTGTAACGATGGTGAGTTGACGTTGCTCTTATATTCAGTAGTTCCTCCCGACTGTATGTCATGAAACCTAAGATTACCTGGGGTACCAATGTAAGGAATAACACATAAAACAACAAAATACTGCATAGTTTCCTAGGAACGCGAAGCGAGGCGGCCATCTCGGTCGGCGCCGGAAGTTACTATCATAGGGTTCGTTCAGCTTACTTTGGCCTACTCTATGAAACAGGAATGGAAGAGCTGTTACATTTCAAACAGATGTTTCTGTCGAACATGTATCCCACCTTCATTACCTACTTGGGCCCTACTGCCCACGTTGGCTTGCATATCGTACAACTCAGAGAGCTTGCAAGCACAGCTTTTGAGGCATCAAAAGCATACAACGCTAAGAGCCCTGACATCTCGGTTTTGAAGTTTAACCAGGAGCACTCACTCCAGTTAGAGGGTGCATTATCAGGTATCTACCATGAAACCACAATACCAATACCCACCTCGGTCGAAATAACTCTAAAGTACATCGCCATTGAAACAACTACTGCTGCAATCGATCTGATCGCTACGTTCCTACACCCAACACACACAAAGTGTCAAAGCACAAGGGTAACAATAAGTTCAAGGACGATCAAAACGTAGACCAATGATCTCTAGAAGTTCTACTACATGAAGAACTAAAGCGAGAAAATCTTTAGAAAAGGAAAAAAGTTAAGTCACAAGGACTAGACGGGGAATTGCCGAACAACAGGTCCGCAGGAATTAATACCCTAGAGCTATACAGACTAAGTGCTAACATGCAACATAGACATAGACAATTACCCACAATAGCCTAATGCCTATGGCTGCCTTAAATATGGCTCCCAATCAGAGACAACAATAATCAGCTGTCTCTGATTGAGAACCAAACCAGGCAACCATAGACTTTCCTAAACCTCTATACAGAAACACCCACCACCAAAGGACCAAGCGGAGTGGAAAAGGGCAGCAACAGCAGCAGCAGCAGCGGCCAAAAACCCAGGACTCCTGGACTTGGGAAGAGATCCTGGACGGCAAAGGACCCTGGGCTCAGCCAGGGGAATATCACCGTCCCAAGGCGGAGTTGGAGGCAGCGAAGGCACAGAGGCGCTGGTATGAGGAGGCAGTGCGGCGACGCGGTAGGGAGCCCGAGAGTCAGACCCAAAAAATTATTGGGGGGGGGGGGGGCACACGCGGAGCGTGGCAAAGCCGGGTAGGAGACCTGAGCCAACTCCCCGTGCTTACCGTGGAGTGAGACGGCGTCGTACTGGTCAGACACCGTGTTATGCGGTGGAGCGCACAGTGTCCCCAGTACGCGTGCTTAGCCCAGTGCGGGCTATTCCACCTCGCCGCACTGGTAGGGCTAGGTTGGGCATCGAGCCGGGTGTCATGAAGCCGGCCCAACGCATCTGGCCTCCAGTGCGTCTCCTCGGGCCGGCGTACATGGCACCAGCCTTACAAATGGTGTCCCCGGTTCGCCAGCATAGCCCAGTGCGGGCTATTCCACCTCGCCGCACTGGCAGGGCTACGGGGACCATTCAACCTGGTAAGGTTGGGCAGGCTCGGTGCTCAAGAGCGCGTGTCCTCCTTCACGGTCCGGTTTTTCCGGTGCCACCTCCACGTACCAGTCCTCCGGTGGCAGCCCCCCGCACCAGGCTGTCTCTCCGTCTTCTCTCTCCAGTTGCTCCCACCTGTCCAGCGCTGTCTGAACTGCCTGCCTGCCCAGCGCTGTCTGAACTGCCTGCCTGCCCAGCGCTGTCTGAACTGCCTGCCTGCCCAGCGCTGTCTGAACTGCCTGCCTGCCCAGCGCTGTCTGAGCTGCCTGCCTGCCCAGCGCTGTCCGTCTGTCCCGAGCCGTCAGAGCTGCCCGTCTGTCCCGAGCCGTCAGAGCTGCCCGTCTGTCCCGAGCCATCAGAGCTGTCCGTCTGTGTCCCGTCCGCCGGACAGGAGCAGCCAGTGCCGTCCGCCGGACAGGAGCAGCCAGTGCCGGCTAGCCAGGATCCGCCAGTGCCGGCCGGCCAGGATCCGCCAGAGCCGGCCAGCCAGGATCCGCCAGAGCCAGCCAGCCAGGATCCGCCCCTCAGTCCGGTGCTGCCCCTCAGTCCGGTGCTGCCCTTTGGTATAGTGGGATTGACATGGAGGGTGGTTGTTAGGAGGAGGCCACGGGGGCGAGTAAGGAGGCGGACAAAGACATTGTTAAGGTGGGGTCCACGTCCCGCGCCAGAGCCGCCACCGCGGACAGACGCCCACCAAGACCCTCCCCTAGAGTTTTAGGGGGTGCGCCCGGAGTTCGCACCTTGAGGGGGGGGGGTTATGTCACGTTCCTGACCTGTTTTCTCTTGTTTTGTATTTATTTAGTATGGTCAGGGCGTGAGTTGGGTGGGTTGTCTATGTGTTGTTTTCTATGTTGGGGTTTTGTGCGTTCGGCCTGGTATGATTCTCAATCAGAGGCAGCTGTCAATCGTTGTCCCTGATTGAGAATCATACTTAGGCAGCCGGGGTTCACGTGTGGTTTTGTGGGTGTTTGTCTTTCGTGTCTTCGTGCCACACGGGACTGTTTTCGGTTGGATTCTATTTGTTAGTTTGTTTCATTGTAGTGTTCAGTTAATTTTATAATAAATTATGGACACTTTCCACTCTGCGTCTTGGTCCGATCCCTACACCTCCTCTTCAGATGAAGAGGAGGAAATCTGCCGTTACAGGTTCCCTGCTTCAGCATTAATTGTAGTTTATCATTGTTTACCCATGTGCTGATGCTGTTCCTGTTTTGTTACCTGTCTGTTCCTGAATAAATGTTGACTCTTGTACCTGCTTCTCATCTCCGGCGTCGGTCCTTACAGAGACTCATGCTGAAACTACACTTCCAGGACATGTCACTTGTTCCCCACTTGTTCCCACTGATGGATTGGAAAACCAACCACGTATGGTCACAGTGCCTTCTCCACTGACCACACTGTTTTCCCCTAACGCTAGCTGCAATGCAGTCATCCACGAGGGGTATCTGTCGAAAGCACCCCTTGTGAAAAATACTAAATTCTTCTAAATTCTACAGGGACTTCAGGTTACGAAAAAAAAAAGTATGGGAACTGTGTAAAATATCTGAACATTTTGAAGTGGATATGAAAACAAACGTACTCAACTACATGCTTGCTTACACATACGGACTTATACATACACACGCACACCTGATCTCGCTTTCTTCTCTCACTCTCTTTCTCTCTCTTCTCTTCTCTTCTCTTCTCTCCCTCTCTCTCTATTGTTGAGAACTGTTTTATAATTTAATGTGTTTATTGTTTGTCTATCTTTTTTATGTATTTGTCTAGAAGTGTATATATGTTTACAACAAGCAAGGGGAAGATATCAAAATAGGGGCATTGGGGAATAATAACATATTGTACGGAATACTTTTGTACTGTAGTGAAGCCGTTTCTAGAGTAATGCAAGGTCTCTTTCATGATCATGTGAAACGTCAATTGCTATGGAAATGCTGGGATGTGTTTTTCAATTATGATGCAACTATGATGGTGATACGATATGGATTACAATTACGAATATTAAGGCTATACGCACTACATGTTACACACATAGACACTCAAACACGCAAATTGGCAGAGTTATTATTTATTTGGACATCACACATTATAGTCTTACTCTTATACAGACACCATACACACTCTCATTATATCATACACATCAACCTACTCAGATTTGTTACACACATAATTTGTCTCAATTTTCTAACATCTGTGGCATTGGCTCACAGGCAAACAGGCAAGGGAATAAAAAAAAATATTGCTAGAACCTATTTCTTGAATTCTAAATATCACACATTTGAAAGCTCTAGTTTTGACTTTCATAATACCTCTGATGGCACTAATGAAGGTCAATTTTGACTGAGAATAGTATCTGGTTATGGTAAGGGGTGAAATAAGTATAGCTAGTTATAATTGTAACGGTTTGGCAGATTATAAAAAAATAAGATCAGTCTTTACATGGCTAAAAGAAAAGGAATATAACATATACTGATTACAGGAAACTCACTCTACATCCTTAGATGAAGTTGCGTGGAAAAAGGAATGGGGTGGTGAAATAATTTTCTGTCATGGACAAAGGAACTCAAAGGGTGTGATGATATTAAATAACAAAAATGTATATCTGAAGGTGCAAATAATCAGGAATGATTCGCAAGGAAGGTGGATCCTTTTGAATATGAAAGTGGACAAAAAATAGATTTGGCTCATTAATCTATATGGCCCAAATCAGGGTGATCCACACTTCTTCGAAAACATTTATACCAATGTATTGAACTTACAGGCAACAAATGATCTAATCATTATGGTAGAAGACTATAACACAGTGTTAATAAGTACCTCAATGGACCGTAAAGGTAATCACTCTACAAACTATCATCACCGTGCCCTTAAGGGTTCGAGCAAAATACCAGCCTTCATAAAGTGGAAAATTTACTCTGAGGCCTTTGACTCTACAACTACAGTACTCACCAGTTTCTCCACAGAGGTCCATAGGTATCCCTGTAGACTGCCCGAAGGTGGTGCCTTACAGCTGTATACTTATCATGTACAGTCGTGGCCAAAAGTTTTGAGAATGACACACATATTCATTTTCACAAAGTCTGCTGCCTCAGTTTGTATTATGGCAATTTGCATATACTCCAGAATGTTATGAAGAGTGATCAGATGAATTGCAATTAATTGCAAAGTCCCTCTTTGCCATGAAAATGAACTGAATCGCCCAAAAAACATTTCCACTGCATTTCAGCCCTGCCACAAAAGGACCAGCTGACATCATATCAGTGATTCTCTCGTTAACACAGGTCTGAGTGTTGACGAGGACAAGGCTGGAGATCACTTTGTCATGCTGATTGAGTTTGAATAACAGACTGGAAGCTTCAAAAGGAGGGAGGTGCTTGGAATCATTGTTCTTCCTCTGTCAATCATGGTTACCTGCAAGTAAACACGTGCCGTCATCATTGCTTTGCACAAAAATGGCTTCACAGGCAAGGATATTGTTGCCAGTAAGATTGCGCCTAAATCAACCATTTATCGGATCATCAAGAGCTTCAAGGAGAGCAGTTCAATTGTTGTGAAGAAGGCTTCAGGGCGCACAAGAAGGTCCAGCAAGTGCCAGGACCATCAACTAAAGTTGATTCAGCTGCGGGATCGGGGCACTACCAGTACAGAGCTTGCTCAGGAATGGCAGCAGGCAGGTGTGAGTGCATCTGCACGCACAGTGAGGCGAAGACTTTTGGAGGATGGCCTGGTGTCAAGAAGGGCAGGAAAGAAGCCACTTCTCTCCAGGGAAAAACATCAGGGACAGACTGATAGTCTGCAAAAGGTACAGGGATTGGACTGCTGAGGACTGGGGTAAAGTCATTTTCTCTGATGGATCCCCTTTCCGATTGTTTGGGGCATCCAGAAAAAAGCTTGTCCGGAGAAGACAAGGTGAGCGCTACCATCAGTCCTGTGTCATGCCAACAGTAAAGCATCCTGAGGCCATTCATTTGTGGGGTTGCTTCTCAGCCAAGGGAGTAGGCTCACTCACAATTTTGCCTAAGAACACAGCCATGAATAAAGAATGGTACCAACACATCCTCCGAGAGCAACTTCTCCCAACCATCCAGGAACAGTTTGGTGACAAACAATGCCTTTTCCAGCATGATGGAGCACCTTGCCATAAGGCAAAAGTGATAACTCAGTGGCTCGGGGAACAAAACATCAATATTTTGGGTCCATGGCCAGGAAACTCCCCCGACCTTAATCCCATTGAGAACGTGTGGTCAATCCTCAAGAGACGGGTGGACAAACAAAAACCCACAAATTCTGACAAACTCCAAGCATTGATTATGCAAGAAGGGGCTGACATCAGTCAGGATGTGGCCCAGAAGTTAATTGACAGCATGCCAGGGCGGATTGCAGAGGTCTTGAAAAAGAAGGGTCAACACTGCAAATATTGACTCTTTGCATCAACTTCATGTAATTGTCAATAAAAGCCTTTGACACTTATGAATGGCTTGTAATTATACTTCAGTATTCCATAGTAACATCTGATAAAAATATCTAAAGACACTGAAGCAGCAAACCTTGTGGAAATTCATATTTGTGTCATTCTCAAAACTTTTTGCCACGACTGTAGTTATCAATTTAGGATAGTCCATTAGGCAACACACCACAAATTATTAACTCATCGTAATAATTAAACATAGTTCATCGATTTTATAAAATAATCGTGATCACATTAATGATAGCCAAAGCCACGACAGGGGCTAGTTCCCATCAAATAGTGAGAATGAAGTGACACCTTGTAAAGAATGTCCTTTTAATGGAGTTGTGATGACATATATAGTGGAGTAACAATACAAACTCTCTGCAAAAGGCTACTTTCACCTGGGGGCATGATTGTAGACCATTCAGAGGTGTTCCTAATCCCGGTCCCCATGAAGAAACCCACGGGGAAAGATGAATGAGTAGCAGTAGTGTTGGTTATGGTGGTGAATTCCCAAAGGAGAGGTTGTGAGTTAAAATCCTTGCAAGAGCATGCCAACTTGCTTTTGTTGCCATGACAGAACACTGTTGAGGTGGGGTTCCGGGAGGACAGACAGCAAGGGAAATTGGACTATAAAATGTTAGGTTATAGAAACGTTTATTGAGTAAGAGTGCTAATCTACAATCAAGTTCAACCCTGTCCATATAATCTTACTCCAGAGACAACTGATTCAGTATAATCTAGGCAAAGCAGATTGTAGAACAGTACTCCTCTGTACGCATTCATGAAATGTCTCAGGCTAAGAATGCTGAACTGGAATCAGTTACCGCCTCGTCAAAGGAATGTTATTCATTATACTCAGAAAAGCTAAACAGATCATAGTTCAGCACTCCTACTTCAAACCACCAAGTGAATGTTGGGTCTGGGGTGCTAAACGTCTTGAACACTGGTTGAAAAAGTACCCAAATATCATACTTGAGTAAAAGTAAAGATGCCTTAAAGAAAATGACTCACGTAAAAGTGAGTCACCCAGTAAAGTACTACATGAGCAAAAGTTTATTTTTTTAATGGTTTTAAATATACTAAAGTATCAAAAGTAAACGTCATTGCTAAAATATACTTAAGTATCAGTGGTAAAATTATAAATGATGACATTCCTTATATTAAGCAAACCAGACAGCACGATTTTCTTGTTTTTTTATTTAATAAATAGCCATGGGAACACTCCAACACTCAGACATAATTTACAAACGAAGTATGTGTTTAGTGAGTACGCAAGATCAGAGGCAGTAGGGATGACCAGGGATGTTTTCTTGATAAGTGTGTGAATTGGACCATTTTCCTATCTGGCTAAGCATTTGAAATGTAACAAGTACTTTTGAGTGTCAGGGAAATTGTATGGAGTAAAAAATACATTATTTTCTTTCGAAATCTAGTGAAGTAAAAGTAAAGTTGTAAATGTATGTATGTATGTATGTATGTATGTATGTATGTATGTATGTATGTATGTATGTATGTATGTATGTATGTATGTATGTATGTATGTATGTATGTACAGTGGGGAGAACAAGTATTTGATACACTGCCGATTTTGCAGGTTTTCCTACTTACAAAGCATGTAGAGGTCTGTCATTTTTATCATAGGTACACTTCAACTGTGAGAGACGGAATCTAAAACAAAAATCCAGAAAATCACATTGTATGATTTTTAAGTAATTAATTTGCATTTTATTGCATGACATAAGTATTTGATCACCTACCAACCAGTAAGAATTCCGGCTCTCACAGACCTGTTAGTTTTTCTTTAAGAAGCCCTCCTGTTCTCCACTCATTACCTGTATTAACTGCACCTGTTTGAACTCGTTACCTGTATAAAAGACACCTGTCCACACACTCAATCAAACAGACTCCAACCTCTCCACAATGGCCAAGACCAGAGAGCTGTGTAAGGACATCAGGGATAAATTGTAGACCTGTACAAGGCTGGGATGAGCTACAGGACAATAGCCAAGCAGCTTGGTGAGAAGGCAACAACTGTTGGCACAATTATTAGAAAATTGAAGAAGTTCAAGATGACGGTCAATCACCCTCGGTCTGGGGCTCCATGCAAGATCTCACCTCGTGGGGCATCAATGATCATGAGGAATGTGAGGGATCAGCCCAGAACTACACGGCAGGACCTGGTCAATGACCTGAAGAGAGCTGGGACCACAGTCTCAAAGAAAACCATTAGTAACACACTACGCCGTCATGGATTAAAATCCTGCAGCGCACGCAAGGTCCCCCTGCTCAAGCCAGCGCATGTCCAGGCCCGTCTGAAGTTTGCCAATGACCATCTGGATGATCCAGAGGAGGAATGGGAGAAGGTCATGTGGTCTGATGAGACAAAAATAGAGCTTTTTGGTCTAAACTCCACTCGCCGTGTTTGGAGGAATAGAAGGATGAGTACAACCCCAAGAACACCATCCCAACCGTGAAGCATGGAGGTGGAAACATCATTCTTTGGGGATGCTTTTCTGCAAAGGGGACAGGACGACTGCACCGTATTGAAGGGAGGATGGATGGGGCCATGTATCGCGAGATCTTGACCAACAACCTCCTTCCCTCAGTAAGAGCATTGAAGATGGGTCGTGGCTGGGTCTTCCAGCATGACAACGACCCGAAACACACAGCCAGGGCAACTAAGGAGTGGCTCCGTAAGAAGCATCTCAAGGTCCTGGAGTGGCCTAGCCAGTCTCCAGACCTGAACCCAATAGAAAATCTTTGGAGGGAGCCGAAAGTCCGTATTGCCCAGCGACAGCCCCGAAACCTGAAGGATCTGGAGAAGGTCTGTATGGAGGAGTGGGCCAAAATCCCTGCTGCAGTGTGTGCAAACCTGGTCAAGAACTACAGGAAACGTATGATCTCTGTAATTGCAAACTAAGGTTTCTGTACCAAATATTCAGTTCTGCTTTTCTGATGTATCAAATACTTATGTCATGCAATAAAATGCAAATTAATTAATTAAAAATCATACAATGTGATTTTCTGGATTTTTGTTTTAGATTCCTTCTCTCACAGTTGAAGTGTACGTATGATAAAAATTACAGACCTCTACATGCTTTGTAAGTAGGAAAACCTGCAAAATTGTCAGTGTATCAAATACTTGTTCTCCCCACTGTATGTATGTATGTATGTATGTATGTATGTATGTATGTACAGTTGAAGTTGGAAGTTTACATACACTTAGGTTTTAGTCATTAAAACTTGTTTTTCAACCACTCCACAAATGTCTTGTTAACAAACTAAAGTTTTGGCAAGTCGGTTAGGACATCTACTTTGTGCATGACACAAGTAATTTTTCCAACAATTGATAATAGACAGATTACTTCACTTATAATTCACTGTATCACAATTCCAGTGGGTCAGAAGATTACATACACTGAGTAGACTGCCTTTAAACAGCTTGGAAAAATCCAGAAAATGATGTCATGGCTTTAAAAGCTTCTGGTAGGCTACTTGACATAATTTGAGTCAATTGGAGGTGTACCTGTGGATGTATTTCAAGGCCTACCTTCAAACTCAGTGCCTCTTTGCTTGACATCATGGGAAAATCAAAAGAAATCAGCCAAGACCTCAGAAAACTGTGGCGAACTGCAATAGCATCGAATAGTCCCCGCGATATGCAACTGTTCAGGGAAGTCAGGAACCAATACACGCAGTCAGTCAGGAAAGCAAAGGCCAGCTTTTTCAAGCAGAAATTTGCATCCTGTAGCTCTAACTCCAAAAAGTTCTGGGACACTGTAAAGTCCATGGAGAACAAGAGCACCTCCTCCCAGCTGCCCACTGCACTGAGGCTAGGTAACACGGTCACCACCGATAAATCCGTGATAATCGAAGACTTCAACAAGCATTTCTCAACGGCTGGCCATGCCTTCCTCCTGGCTACTCCAACCCTGGCCAACAGCTCCGCCCCCCCCGCTGCTACTCGCCCAAACCTCCCCAGCTTCTCCTTTACCCAAATCCAGATAGCAGATGTTCTGAAAGAGCTGCAAAACCTGGACCCATACAAATCAGCTGGGCTTGACAATCTGGACCCTCTATTTCTGAAACTTTCCGCCGCCATTGTCGCACCCCCTATCTCCAGCCTGTTCAACCTCTCCTTCGTATCATCTGAGATCCCCAAGGATTGGAAAGCTGCCACGGTCATCCCCCTCTTCAAATGGGGAGACACCCTGGACCCAAACTGTTACAGACCTATATCCATCCTGCCCTGCCTATCTAAGGTCTTCGAAAGCCAAGCCAACAAACAGATCACTGACCATTTCGAATCCCACCGTACCTTCTCCGCTGTGCAATCCGGTTTCCGAGCCGGTCACGGGTGCACCTCAGCCGCGCTCAAGGTACTAAACGATATCATAACCGCCATCGATAAAAGACAGTACTGTGCAGCCGTCTTCATCGACCTGGCCAAGGCTTTCGACTCTGTCAATCACCATATTCTTATCGGCAGACTCAGTAGCCTCGGTTTTTCTAATGACTGCCTTGCCTGGTTCACCAACTACTTCGCAGACAGAGTTCAGTGTGTCAAATCGGAGGGCATGTTGTCCGGTCCTCTGGCAGTCTCTATGGGGGTACCACAGGGTTCAATTCTCGGGCCGACTCTTTTCTCTGTATATATCAATGATGTTGCTCTTGCTGCGGGCGATTCCCTGATCCACCTCTACGCAGACGACACCATTCTGTATACTTCTGGCCCTTCCTTGGACACTGTGCTATCTAACCTCCAAACGAGCTTCAATGCCATACAACACTCCTTCCGTGGCCTCCAACTGCTCTTAAACGCTAGTAAAACCAAATGCATGCTTTTCAACCGGTCGCTGCCTGCACCCGCACGCCCGACTAGCATCACCACCCTGGATGGTTCCGACCTAGAATATGTGGACATCTATAAGTACCTAGGTGTCTGGTTAGACTGCAAACTCTCCTTCCAGACTCATATCAAACATCTCCAATCCAAAATCAAATCGAGAGTCGGCTTTCTATTTCGCAACAAAGCCTCCTTCACTCACGCCGCCAAACTTACCCTAGTAAAACTGACTATCCTACCGATCCTCGACTTCGGCGATGTCATCTACAAAATAGCTTCCAATACTCTACTCAGCAAACTGGATGCAGTTTATCACAGTGCCATCCGTTTTGTTACTAAAGCACCTTATACCACCCACCACTGCGACCTGTATGCTCTAGTCGGCTGGCCCTCGCTGCATGTTCGTCGTCAGACCCACTGGCTCCAGGTCATCTACAAGGCTATGCTAGGTAAAGCGCCGCCTTATCTCAGTTCACTGGTCACGATGGCAACACCCACCCGTAGTACGCGCTCCAGCAGGTGTATCTCACTGATCATCCCTAAAGCCAAAACCTAATTTGGCCGCCTTTCCTTCCAGTTCTCTGCTGCCTGCGACTGGAACGAATTGCAAAAATCTCTGAAGTTGGAGACTTTAAACATCTGCTATCTGCTATCTGAGCAGCTAACCGATCGCTGCAGCTGTACATAGTCCATCGGTATATAGCCCACCCAATTTACCTACCTCATCCCCATACTGTTTTCATTTATTTACTTTGCTGCTCTTTTGCACACCAGTATCTCTATTTGCACATGATCATCTGATGATTTATCACCCCAGTGTTAATCTGCTCAATTGTAATTATTCGCTCCTATGGCCTATTTATTGCCTACCTCCTCATGCCTTTTGCACACATTGTATATAGATTCTCTTTTTTTCTCTTTTTTTCCCCTACTATGTTATTGACTTGTTTATTGTTTACTCCATGTGTAACTCTGTGTTGTTGTCTGTTCACACTGCTATGCTTTATCTTGGCCAGGTCGCAGTTGCAAATGAGAACTTGTTCTCAACTAGCCTACCTGGTTAAATAAAGGTGAAATAAAATTAAACAAAAAAATACAATAAAAACTTTTTTAGACCTATCAAAGTCTGGTTCAGCCTTGGGAGCAATTTCCAAAAGCCTGATGGTACCACGTTCATCTGTACAAACAATAGTACACAAGTATATACACCATGGGACCACCCAGCCGTCATACCGCTCAGGAAGGAGACGCATTCTGTCTCCAAGAAATGAACAAACTTTTGTGCGAAAAGTGCAAATCAATCCCAGAACAACAGCAAAGGACCTTGTGAAGATGCTGGAGGAAACAGGTAAAAAGGTATCTATATCCACAGTAAAATGAGCCCTATATCTCTCAGCAAGGAAGAAGCCACTGCTCCAAAACCGCCATAAAAAAGTTAAACTACGGTTTGCAACTGCACATGGGGACAAAGATCATACTTTTTGGAGAATTGTCCTCTGGTCTGATGAAACAAAAATATAACTGTTTGGCCATAATGACCATTGTTATGTTTGGAGGAAAAAGGGGGAGGCTTGCAAGCAGAAGGACACAATCCAGCATCATGTTGTGGGGGTGCTTCATAAAATAGATGGCATCACTAGGAAGGACAATTATGTGGATATATTGAAGCAACGTCTCAAGACATCAGTCAGGAAGTGAAAGCTTGGTCACAAATGGATCTTCCAAATGTACAACGACCCCAAGCATACTTCCAAAGTTGCGGCAGAATGGCTTAAGGACAACAAAATCAAAGTATTGGAGTGGCCATCACAAAGCCCTGACCTCAATCCTATAGAAAATTAGTGGGCATAACTGAAAAAGCGTGTGCGAGCAAGGACGCCTACAAACCTGACTCAGTTACACCAGCTCTGTCAGTGGGAATGGGCCAAAATTCCCCCAACTTATTGCAGGAAGCTTGTGGAAGGCTACCCGAAACGTTTGACCCAAGTTAAACAATTTAAAGGCAATGCTACCAAATACTAATTGAGTGTATGACCCACTGGGAATGTGATGAAAGAAATAAAAGCTGAAATAAATCCTTGTCTCTACTATTATTCTGACATTTCACATTCTTAAAATAAAGTGGTGATCCTAACTGACCTAAGACAGGGAACTTCTACTAGGATTAAATGTCAGGAATTGTGAAAAACTGAGTTTAAATGTATTTGGCTAAGGTGTATGTAAACTTCCGACTTCAACTGTATATATATACACTATGAAAGTATTTGATATTGTAAACCATGAAATGTAGATGAAATATTTGTGAAATGAAAAATACAGTATATAAACGGAATGTAGTGGAGTCCTTCAAAAAATGTGTTAAGTCATTTACACCACTGGACTTGAAAGGAACACCTCAATTACCTCGACTAACCGGTGCCCCCGCACATTGACACTGTACCGGTACCCCTGTATATAGCCTCGCTATTGTTAGTTACTGCTGCTCTTTAATTATTTGTTACTTTAATTTCTTATTTTTTACTTAACACATATTTTTCTTAAAACTGCATTGTTGGTTAAGGGCTTGTAAGTAAGCATTTCACTGTTGTATTCGGCGCATGTGACAAATTACATTGATACATGATACACATGAATACATGTTGTGAACCTGGTGTAACATTATTAACTGTGCTGACACCTGACACGTGACACCTTTTGCACATCAAGAGGAACTACACACACACACACAATAACCTTAAAATAGGATGCTTTACATACATTGCTCTTTTTTATTAGACACTATATGTCTAATATATATATAATATATTTCCAATTGTTACGTTCCCCAGTTTCTGTGTTGTGGTTTGTTAGGTGTGTGTTTCAGGATGGCTTCCTGAAATCCCCCCCAAGCAGCTGATTGGTTGACTCCATGGCTAATTGGAGAGCTGACCCCGCCCCCTCGTCAGGACGCAGCTGTCTCCAATTACCAATGCCTTCTATTGTGTGTTCTATTGCTCAGCAGAGAGATCATTGCAGAGAGAGGCTGAGGGCTGAGGCTGAGGGCTGAGGGCGATATACTGTGTTGGTTGTTCTCAGAGGGATATGATTAGTGTGTCCTGTATTGGTTGAGTGAGAGAGCTGATTGGTTATGTCTGTTGTGTGTCAATAGGACACAGTGTTTTGATTATTGAAATTGTTTGTGTTATTCTGTTTCATTTGTTCCCAGGGGGAAGGGGAAGGCACCTAGGGAGTGCTTAGGCAAGAGGCCCGCGGGCATACATATACCTGTAGTATATACTCTGTCTATGCACACTAGGTAAGACCTGGGCGGACCACCCCCTGTGTTTTGGTTAGCGCTAAGTTAGATAAGTAGTGGGTAGGCAGGTTAGATCGGAGAGGGGGCTTTGACATTTACTTTCTTTGCTTTGGTTCGGTCCAGCCCCTTTTCCCCATATTACCATGTGAAGGAATAAATTCCTTGTAAACGGTACCACTCTCTGCCTTTGTCATCCTTACTCGCACCTACAGTCCCATACCTCTTTCACTTCATGGGGAGTTGAGTTGTAGCAGGGTGTTGCGTTCCCTCTTCACAGAGGCGTGCGTAACACCAATAAAGACACATTCAAAAGTCAGAATGTAAAGCTCAAACGACTGGGAAGTTCTTCAAAAGCAGCTGTAAGAGTGTTAATAGTGGCAGAACTAGAGTTGTATACAGGGGGTGGCCAAGGCTTCTTCAGGGGGTCCATGACAGAACATTTGTGTGTAACCCTAACCTGGCATCTAAGGAGCATGAATGAATCCTATGATTGCTGATTAGAGGCAGAAGTGATAATTCACTTAACCCGGAGTTCTTCAATGTGGCAGATAGTGTAGTCCAAAAGGGTTACTTTACTAGAATTCTTTAACATACCATGAATAGTCAGTGTCTCTACCTCGGGAACTGCAGCTCAATTTCTTTCTGTCTCTCTCACTCTCACTCTCTCTCTCACACACACACACACACACACACACACACACACACACACACACACACACACACACACACACACACACACACACACACACACACACACACACACACACACACACACACACACACACACACACACACACTGTACAGTCGTGGCAAAAAGTTTTGAGAATGACACAAATATGAATTTAAACAAAGTTTGCTGCTTCAGTGTCTTTAGATATTTTTGTCAGATGTTACTATGGAATACTGAAGTATAATTACAAGCATTTCATAAGTGTCAAAGGCTTTTATTGACAATTACATGAAGTTGATGCAAAGAGTCAATATTTGCAGTGTTGACCCTTCTTTTTTTCAAGATCTCTGCAATCCGCCCTAGCATGCTGTCAATTAACTTCTGGGCCACATCCTGACTGATGGCAGCCCATTCTTGCATAATCAATGCTTGGAGTTTGTCAGAATTTGTGGGTTTTTGTTTGTCCACCCGTCTCTTGAGGATTGACCACAAGTTCTCAATGGGATTAAGGTCGGGGGAGTTTCCTGGCCATGGACCCAAAATATCGATGTTTTGTTCCCCGAGCCACTGAGTTATCACTTTTGCCTTATGGCAAGGTGCTCCATCATGCTGGAAAAGGCATTGTTCGTCACCAAACTGTTCCTGGATGGTTGGGAGAAGTTGCTCTCGGAGGATGTGTTGGTACCATTCTTTATTCATAGCTGTGTTCTTAGGCAAAATTGTGAGTGAGCCTACTCCCTTGGCTGAGAAGCAACCCCACAAATGAATGGTCTCAGGATGCTTTACTGTTGGCATGACACAGGACTGATGGTAGCGCTCACCTTGTCTTCTCCGGACAAGCTTTTTTCCGGATGCCCCAAACAATCGGAAAGGGGATTCATCAGAGAAAATGACTTCACCCCAGTCTTCAGCAGTCCAATCCCTGTACCCTTTGCAGAATATCAGTCTGTCCCTGATGTTTTTCCTGGAGAGAAGTGGCTTCTTTCCTGCCCTTCTTGACACCAGGCCATCCTCCAAAAGTCTTCGCCTCACTGTGCGTGCAGATGCACTCACACCTGCCTGCTGCCATTCCTGAGCAAGCTCTGTACTGGTAGTGCCCCGATCCCGCAGCTGAATCAACTTTAGTTGATGGTCCTGGCGCTTGCTGGACTTTCTTGGGCGCCCTGAAGCATTCTTCAGAATAATTGAACCACTCTCCTTGAAGTTCTTGATGATCCGATAAATGATTGATTTAGGTGCAATCTTACTGGCAGCAATATCCTTGCCTGTAAAGCCCTTTTTGTGCAAAGCAATGATGACAGCACGTGTTTCCTTGTAGGTAACAATGGTTGACAGAGGAAGAACAATGATTCCAAGCACCACCCTCCTTTTGAAGCTTCCAGTCTGTTATTCATACTCAATCAGCATGACAGAGTGATCTCCAGCCTTGACATCGTCAACACTCACCTGTGTTAACGAGAGAATCACTGACATGATGTCAGCTGGTCCTTTTGTGGCAGGGCTGAAATGCAGTGGAAATGTTTTTTTGGCGATTCAGTTCATTTGCATGGTAAAGAGGGACTTTGCAATTAATTGCAATTCATCTGATCACTCTTCATAACATTCTGGAGTATATGCAAATTGCCATAATACAAACTGAGGCAACAGACTTTGTGAAAATGAATATGTGTGTCATTATCAAAACTTTTGGCCACGACTGTACTCACATACTGGAGAAAATTGGGTCACTCTGTTTTCATGAATATATAATCTGGGTCTATAAGTGTTGAAGATCCAAAATAATTTCAGAAAATAAAGCTCAAGCATCAAGGAGATAAGATAGCATTTGTGTGTTACATAAATTGCATAGTATATTTACAAAAAAGTACATTTACAAAAATACACACTGCGATTTGACGTACCAGGTATCAAGCAGGAATGGACTTGAAAAATTAAGTAATTTTGGTGCCCATCAATATTACAAACTTACAGTATCATATTTATGCTCATATATATTATGTTAACTAATAGCAAAGAAAATTTTGGGAATTGGCCTAATCAAGACCAAATTAAATCTGTGTGACATGATACCCTTAAAAACGTATCATTTTAGAATGTCAGTGTACTAGGTCGTACACAGTGAAGGTTTTAATCATGACCAGAGGGACCGCCTAAGTGCCAAATTATCCTTGGTAAATTTAAAACAGCACAATCCTGTGGTTCTGGTGAGAACTGGCAAAATGTTTCACAAACTCATCCATGTTGAGGGAGCGTGCCCTTCTTGACTCAACACTGAGAATTCCGAGGTGACTTAGCCTGTCATCAACTATTGTTGTCCTAAGGTGGGTTTTAATCCGTTTTAAAGCTGAGAAGCTTCTCTCGCAAGAAGCACTGCTGACTGGTGTAAAAACTGAAATCTTACAAGGTAGAAATAGCTAATGGAAGACCTCTTTATAAGGTTCTAGAAACCCAACAAAGTCAAGGAGAGTAGACGGTCTGTCCCTTCCACTTTTCTCTCTCCAATCAAGAAGCCGCTTGGTTTGATGAACCTCATGTTTGAGGTCCTCTAAATCTGACTCAAAGGTCTGAGCAAAGGCAAACAGAGGCTCCTCATTCAAGAATGTTGTACTGTTTGGGTTGAGAGACTGGACCCCTTGCATTATCACACAATTGTTCTTTGAAAAATTCCTTTGCAGCTCAGCTGTGAGACTGTCAAGCACCTGATAAAAGAAAGCTCTTTGGAAGTTCTCACCGTCACTTTGGTCACTTTTTCTGACCTACTGTGCTCTTCATCAATGACTCGTGAAATCTTAAACTTGTTTTAGGCTGTCTTTTACACACTGTTTGTACACTTATTTTGCAGTGCTCTGCAATCTCTTCAACCTCTTACCATAGTTCTCCAAAGTAACCCTCACTTCTGTAGTCCTGTAATGTGTCTGTAAGGGCACCTACTAGATCCACAGCCCTTGCTAGGTCAAGAGAGCTTGATTGTAGCATGTCAGAAAGACATTTGGCATCACCAAGCACTTTATAAAAGGTAACCAAAATCTGAGAAAGAAGGCACCTTGCCTCCACTGATCTATCACCACTATTTTCAAGTGTGATATCCTGTAGCACTCTCAGAACTGCTGGAAGCCTGTCCCTCAGATTACGGCATGCCATGTATCTGCATGCCCACCTTACATCCGTAAGTCTCTGTAGTTCCCTGGGCTGCTGCTGTGGATACAGCTCTTTGAACTGCAAGCCACTTGAGATGAATGTATGAGCCAGATACAAAGTTATAAAGCTTCTGCAGGAGAGGAAAAAGTTAACTGCCTCAAGCACTGATTTTACAGCATCGACAAGAACCAAATTCAAACAATGTGCATTAAATGCAAATCTTGCACTGTTTTTAATTTGTGCAGACACACCATAATGCTTTCCGCTCATGATGGGTGCACCGTCATAGCCTTGCCCCACAAGATTATTTCTGTAGTCCAGACCATGTTTTCCCAGGGAATCAATAATCATTTTTGTGAGACCTGCTGCATCTAAGCTTTCAGCTGACTGAAAGTGTAAAAAGCTTTCGTGGGTGGTCCGTTGTAATAGTACATCACAACTAAAGACATTTGTTCTTTTTTTCTTTAAATCTTTGTTTTCATCTGTAATTACACTAAAAAACTCACTTTCTTTTACTTCTCCTATTATTTCACTTTGTACCATATCAGCTAATCCCTCAAGAACTTTGTTCTGGATTTGGTGGCTTGTGTACTTACATTTACATTTACATTTAAGTCATTTAGCAGATGCACCATTGGTGCATTCACCTTATGATATCCAGTGGAACAACCACTTTACAATAGTGCATCTAACTCTTTTAAGGGGGGGGGGTTAGAAGGATTACTTTATCCTATCCTAGGTATTCCTTAAAGAGGTGGGGTTTCAGGTGTCTCCGGAAGGTGGTGATTGACTCCGCTGACCTGGCGTCGTGAGGGAGTTTGTTCCACCATTGGGGTGCCAGAGCAGCGAACAGTTTTGACTGGGCTGAGCGGGAACTGTACTTCCTCAGAGGTAGGGAGGCGAGCAGGCCAGAGGTGGATGAACGCAGTGCCCTTGTTTGGGTGTAGGGCCTGATCAGAGCCTGAAGGTACGGAGGTGCCGTTCCCCTCACAGCTCCGTAGGCAAGCACCATGGTCTTGTAGCGGATGCGAGCTTCAACTGGAAGCCAGTGGAGAGAGCGGAGGAGCGGGGTGACGTGAGAGAACTTGGGAAAGTTGAACACCAGACGGGCTGCGGCGTTCTGGATGAGTTGTAGGGGTTTAATGGCACAGGCAGGGAGCCCAGCCAACAGCGAGTTGCAGTAATCCAGACGGGAGATGACAAGTGCCTGGATTAGGACCTGCGCCGCTTCCTGCGTGAGGCAGGGTCGTACTCTGCGAATGTTGTAGAGCATGAACCTACAGGAATGGGTCACCGCCTTGATGTTAGTTGAGAACGACAGGGTGTTGTCCAGGATCACGCCAAGGTTCTTAGCACTCTGGGAGGAGGACACAATGGAGTTGTCAACCGTGATGGCGAGATCATGGAACGGGCAGTCCTTCCCCGGGAGGAAGAGCAGCTCCGTCTTGCCGAGGTTCAGCTTGAGGTGGTGATCCGTCATCCACACTGATATGTCTGCCAGACATGCAGAGATGCGATTCACCACCTGGTTATCAGAGGGGGGAAAGGAGAAGATTAATTGTGTGTCGTCTGCATAGCAATGATAGGAGAGACCATGTGAGGATATGACAGAGCCAAGTGACTTGGTGTATAGCGAGAATAGGAGAGGGCCTAGAACAGAGCCCTGGGGGACACCAGTGGTGAGAGCACGTGGTGCGGAGACAGATTCTCGCCACGCCACCTGGTAGGAGCGACCTGTCAGGTAGGACGCAATCCAAGCGTGGGCCGCGCCGGAGATGCCCAGCTCGGAGAGGGTGGAGAGGAGGATATGATGGTTCACAGTA